>NC_056735.1:1806237288-1806302288 GCF_019279795.1 Protopterus annectens
CAGGAAGCTTGCAGCCAGCCGTGCAGGACTAGCGCAATCTGCAGAAATGTACTCGGTTAGTAACCAAGTACATTTCTGCAAACTCCAAAACTTAGCTGTGACAGCTCCAAATAAAGGCTGCATATCATTTAGTAAGCATGCCAATGGCCAAGTATAAGGCCATTGGCATTGCAAACAGGCAAAAAAATGAAAAAATCAACTTTTATTTTTTTTTAGCCGATCTCGGCTGTTTAAGCATAGGGCAGTGGTGCTCAAACGGGATTGGGGGGGAAATAACAAAATAAACCTAAATTAAGCATTCAAACTAAAATCAGTATTCTGCTATGCAAGTCAATGGCAGACAGAAGACAACATGGCCAGGGGTCTATATTTAAAGAATGAATGTTTACTTACCCGAATACCTAAGCGCTGAACGTCTTCATCGAACCGTTAAAACATTGATCGTCTTGAAGTGTGAAATCTGAAACATCGAATCGTCATGGATGGCCCTTCTGCAGTATAGCTCTGTAAGGTAAGTGTGCGATAGTTAAGAACTTTAGGGTTAGGGTGCAGGTTAAGGTAAGTGCATAGATGGTAATGTATGCTAGATTTAGTGTAGGGTTAGAAGTAGGGTTTTATTAAGTGCATGTGTGTGGATTATTTAGTTTGTTTGGGTATAGCTTTTTAAGATAAGTGTGTGATAGTTACGGACCTTAGGGTCAGGGTGTGGGTTAAGTTAAGTGCATACATGGTGGTATATGCAAGATTTAGTGTAGGGTTAGAAGTAGGGTTTAGTTTAGGGTTAAAAGTAGGGTTTTGGTTAGTGTATGTATGTGGTTTATTTAGTTAGTTTGTGTAGGTAGTATGTAGCGGGTGGTGGGATGGGACAACTATGACATTTTGAGTTTTTGAATTTCGCAGTTTAGGGCGTTCTGTGTATTTGCTGTTCACAGAATATGTGTCGGCATTTAGGTATTCGGGAAAGTAAACGTTCATGTTTTTAATATAGATCCTATGGCCAGTGAGTAGTGGTTGCTAATGGGGGAGGCTCAGTGTGAGACATGTAACTATGCATTAGCAGGCAATCCTATGCAAATGAGGGGAATGATAGTGAATCCCAGTTTTCCCCAGCATGTTATTCAGGTCCCAACAGTGTAAGAGTAGGAATAGCTTGGTGCAAGCCTAGGAGTTAGCTGACATCATAGGGGCGTGTGTCAGGTATACTGTAAGCAGATTGGAGCCCTGTGGCTCAGGTTTGCTCCTAGCTTAGCACAGCTAAGCTACGAGGTGTGTCTGAATTTGCCTAGCACTCTTTACATTGCCTAAGCAGGTGTGCACACCACGCACCAGGTTTTAAAGGAAGAAAAAAAAGTTAAACCAGGAAATAGCAGCACTGTGCACATTTGAGCCCCAGGCATAAACAGGAAGGCAATGGGAATGGAAAACAGCAGTAGGAAGGTAATCAAGGTGAATGAGCATAGCTGGTAGGTGAAATGTATCAGAATCAGCCAATTACACAGGCAGCAGACCAGCCCAGCCCAGAACACTACTATAAACTATGCAAACATCTTCCCCTCTGGTTTTTCCCACACTCTACACCACCGGTGTACACAAGCAGGGAAATTTTAACAAACAAACCTACAAAATGAGAGGGGCTGCAGTAACTAACATAGAACAACCTGTGCAAGAGGCTGAGAGTGGTGAGGATCTGAATGCTGCCAATCAACCCACAGTGAGAAGACGGAGAAGAGTGTACAGACCCAGGGTAACCTACCAGGGGCTACATGAGCTGGAGATAGTGGAGTGCTATAGGGTGGACAGGAACCTCCTACAGCAAACTGTTGAGCTGTGCCGGCCATGCCTGACACACCAAACTGACCGAGGGGAACCCACCCCAGTGGATACCAATGTATGTGTAGGCCTAGGAATACTAGCCACAGGTACCTCCCAAAGCTCAACTGGGGATATCATGGGGATCTCACAGGCATCAGCATCCAGAGTATTCTACCAGTTCCTAGATGACATGTCAGCACATACCAGTGAGCATGTATATTTCCTCAACACTGTGAGGTGTTGGCTAGCAATATGTGTCTCTTCCACCAAATAGCAGAATGCCCTGAGGTAGTGGGTACTATAGACTGCACGCACATATGCATCAAAACACCACCCAGTGATCAGGGTAGGGCCTACATCAACCACAGGAGCATCCCCTCCATCAACTGCCAGGTCATCTTTGATGCCCAGGGCATTATAATGATTGTGTGTGCTGGCTGTCCTGGAAGCTACCACGATTCCCACATTTGGCATATGATGCAGCTGTACCAGAGATTTGCCAATGGGGACATGCCCTATGGTCACCTAGTGGAGCCATGGCTGATGACACCCATCAAAAATGCACACACACCTGAACAAGAATGCATAATGAGGCACATGCACAGACCAGACTTATAACAGAGCATGTGTTTGGGATGCTCAAGTCACGGTTCTGGTGTCTGGACGCATCCGGTGGAGCCTTGCAGTACTTACCAGCTACATGTACCCAAATTGTTATGATAGGTGCCATGCTACACAATATGAACTTGTGGAAACAGCTACAGCAGGAACAGCATGGGGCAGGGCCACACAGCCCCCCCACCAATGCCAAGGCCTGCAGAGGCACAGTGTGACTCGGAGGAGGAACAACCTGAGCCTGCCCCAGTAGGCAGATGGAGGCATGCCCAGTATGCTGAGGCCACGGCAAAGAGACAATGAATAGCACATACACTGACACAGCAGGGACCCAGGGAATAACACCTCTCTCTAACTCACACATACAGTAAAAGGGATGCCAAACATGACACTACCTGTGCTCAATCATGTATAGGGAGTGTAGTTTGTGCATCCAACATAGCCAGCCCTCCAGCACCATCTGCAATTCTGGCACACCTACAAGGTAAGTCAATCAACCTACCAATTGCCAAATGGAGTAAAATGTGTCGTTACCTGTATCTATTGTATGGATGTGAGCATGCAAGGGAATTGGGTAGCTGAATGTTATGGCAGTAGAAAGCAGACACCCATAGGGGCACCATGACATCTGTAACAAATACTGGAGTCACCATGGTAGCAAGTACTACACAGGGTGACAAACCCACTGCAGGAAATGTGCTGGGTGACATGTGTGTCCATATGACTCACACATGCTTGTCAGGGCGGTTCACATACCCAACAACAGTCTCAGCCAGCAGGACGGGTGTAGACAAACCCAAACAGAGCCTGTGCTATGGCCTCTGAATGATGACTATGGGTAACCACCTCCCCAGGCCTACTCAGACAGACTACAGCAGGTCAGGTAGTGGGATTTTAGTTCTGATGGGTAGGAAGTAAGACACTAATATGTACGGCAACCAAAGCTAAGATTTGTAGTACACTGGTATGGTTCTAGTCAGCATGATAGGTAAGAATACAGAATGAAATGGAGTACCTGACATACCAGTACAGTCATAGCAAATATATACAAGTGTCAGGTGAGTCCCCCTCATCCTATGTAGTAATGTAATAATAGTCAGGTGTGCCCCCAATCCTGTGTAGAAATGTAGAAATAGACAGGTGTGCCCCACCCATCCTATGTAGTAATGTAATAACAGCAGGTGTGCCCCCCCCCCACAATCCTATGCAGAAATGTAGAAATTGTCAGGTGTACCCTCCATCCTACATAGTAATGTAATAACAGCAGGTGTGCCCCCCAAATCCTGTGTAGAAATGTAGAAATTGTCAGGTGTGCCCCCATCCTACATAGTAATGTAATAACAGCAGGTGTGACCCCCCAATCCTGTGTAAAAATGTAGAAATTGTCAGGTGTGCTCCCCATTCTATGTAGTAATGTAATAATAGTCAGGTGTGCCCCCCCAATCCTGTGTATAAATGTAGAAATAGACAGGTGTGCCCCCATCCTATGTAGTAATGTAATAACAGTCAGGTGTGCCCCCCCAGTCCTGTGTATAAATGTAGAAATAGACAGGTGTGCCCACATCCTACGTAGTAATGTAATAACAGTCAGGTGTGCCCCCCAGTCCTGTGTAGAAATGTAGAAATAGTCAGGTGTGCTCCCCATCCTACGTAGAAATGTAGTAACAGTCAGGTGTGCCCCCCAATCCTGTGTAGAAATGTAGAAATAGTCAGGTGTGCCCCCCCATCCTATGCAGAAATGTAGTAACAGTCAATGCCAAATAATCAACAGATACCCTGCAGAAACAGCATGCTACCTGTAGGTGTACAACACAAAGGTCAGCACTGCAGTACAAACTACCTGGACTCAATCCACACATTAAATACAGATGGGCATACTGGGCATGTTCACACACTTAGAGAAATGAAGGCAATGTCGGTCAACAACAAATTGAACGGTCATACTGGGCATGCTCACACACTTAAACACATGAAGGCCATGTCTGCAAACACCAGTGGACCAGACATATCTGGCAGTCGCAGATGTTAGTGCAGAC
The DNA here is from genome assembly GCF_019279795.1 of Protopterus annectens. Taxonomy (NCBI): domain Eukaryota; kingdom Metazoa; phylum Chordata; order Ceratodontiformes; family Protopteridae; genus Protopterus; species Protopterus annectens. The sequence continues at coordinate 1,806,241,752 of NC_056735.1, forward strand.
ACTCCTCAGTATGTACCACTCATGCCTTGCACACACAGTGGATATTAATACAGACATATATGTAAGGACAACACACTATAATAAGCCAAAGGTAAATGTACATAGATGTATGGAAGAGGGTGACTGTGACAAGGAACCATCCAGGCCTGTCCCACCCAGCACACAGCCAAAAGGGCCCCAACCACATGAGGGTCAGATGTCACTCACTGCAGATACTAGCCATCAGTATCTGTCAGCATTGCAGACTATGTGGTGCACGTGCTAGCTGTGCAACATGACTGTACAAGGAAGTAGTCATCTAGCAGCTGTATACACGTACCTGTGAAATATGACACTGTGTGTGCCCGCATGTGGTGTGTCAACCTCTAGATGAATGGGCTATGGCCCATGCACACACACTACCCTCTCCATATCCCTACTATGACAAGCCTGCTGAGGTCATCCACTGTGAAATACACCTTTGGGAGAGTTGTAGCCCAATAATCTCCATGGCATGTCCCATAACTGTGTACTGCTGTAGTGTGATAAACTAGTTAGGTAGGAGTTCCAATCCCAGACATGGCCAGTGTGTGTGTGTTTGTGTAGAGAGCAATGCTTTTTAGGATAGTCATACTCCCTACAACTGAAATGCTCTACTTTGGTAAGGCTGATGATGTCATCCACCTAGAAATACATCTCTGGGAAGGTTGTAGCCCAGTAATCTCTATAACTCATACCATAACGGCGTACTGCTGTAGTGTGATAAAATAGGTAGGAGTTCTAATTCCAGACTTGGCAAGTGTGTGTGTGTGTGTCTCTGTCTGTGTAGGGAGCCATGCTTTTAAGGGTAGTCACACTCCATACAATTCAAATGCTCTACTTTGGCAAGTCTGCTGATGTCATCCACCTAGAAATACACCTCTGGGAAGGTAGTAGCCCAGTAATCTCCATAGTGCATCCTATGACTGTGTACTGCTGTAATATGATAAATTAATTAGGTGGGAGCTCTAATCCCAGACATGACAAGTTTGTGTGCGTGTCTGTTTGACTCTGTCTGTGTAGAGAGCAATGGTTTTTATGGTAGTTAAACTACATACAATTCAAATGCTCTACTTTGGTAAGGCTGCTGATGTCATCCACCTATAAATCCACCTCTGGAAAGGATGTAGCCCAGTAATCTCTGTAGTGTGTGCCATAACTGCGTACTGCTGTAGTGTGATATAGAATTTTGGTAGAGTTCTATTCCCACCCATGGCAGTTCTGGATGTGTTTCAATGTCTGTGTAGGGAACAATGCATTTTAGGCTAGTTACACTCAGTACATTTCAAATGCCCTACTTTGGCAATCCTGCTGATGTCATTCACTGTGAAATACACCTTTGGGGAAGGAGTTATCCAGTAATCCCGTGGTGCATCCTATAACAGCTTCATGCTGTAGTGTGAAACAGACCTCTGTTAGGTGTTTTATGCACACAAATGTTGGTTGTGGATGTTTTGTGTGTGTTTCAATGTCTGTGTAGGGAGCAATGCATTTTATCCTAGCCACACACACTACAATTTAAATGCCCTACTTTGGCAAGCCTGCTGATATCATCCAATGTGAAATACACCTTTGGGGAAGGAGTTCTGCAGTAATCCCCATGGTGCATCCAATAACTGCTTCATGTTGTAGTGTGATATAGACCTCTGTTAGGGGTTCTATACCCACACATGTCAGTTGTGGATGTTTTGTGTGTGTTTCAATGTCTGTGTAGGGAGCAGTGCATTTTAGTCTAGCCACACTCACTACAATTTGAATGCCCTACTTTGGCAATCCTGCTGATGTCATCCAATGTGAAATACACCTTTGGGGAAGGAGTTATCCTGTAATCCCTGTAGTGCATCCTATAACAGCTCCATGTTATAGTGTGATATAGACCTTTGTTAGGGGTTCTACATCCACACATGTTGGTTGGGAATGCTTTTTGTGTGTTTCAATGGCTGTGTAGGGAGCAATGCATTTTAGCCTAGCCACACTCACTACAATTTAAATGTCCTACGTTGGCAAACTTGCTGATGTCATCCAATGTGATATACACCTTTGGGAAAGGAGTACTCCAGTAATCACTGTGGTGCGTACTATAACTCTGAACTGCTGTATTGTAATAAATTAGTTAGGTAGGAGTTCTAATCCCAGACATGACTGGTGTGTGTGTGCCTGTGTTTGTAACATGTATCCTGTATGGAGGTGGTTGTGAGTGTGTAACAACTGGGCCCAATGTGGAGTGGGTTTTGCAAATTTCTTATATGGTGGCCCTAGTATATATTACAATGTCCACTGTACAGGGATAACAGATGTGAAATAGCTGAGAGGCTGGGGTGCAAATCCATACCCATACATGTGACATCAAGGCAATGCATTTTAGGCTAGTTACACTCAGTACATTTATTGATTGACAAAAAAAAGAAAAAAAAAAAAAAAAAAAAAAAAAAAAAAAAAAAAAAAAGAAAACAAGATCTAAAAACAAAAAACACTGATAAAATCAGAGTTATAGGGTATATATATCCCCCCTGTTGTGTAACCTCAGAGTTGGTATACATACATAAGCAGGGCAGGATATGGGGTGCCGGGGAGTCTGCCCCGCAAAAATTGAGAAAAATGCCCTACTTTGGCAATCCTGGTGATGTCATTCACTGTGAAATACACCTTTGGGGAAGGAGTTATCCAGGAATCCCGTGGTGCATCCTATAACAGCTTCATGCTGTAGTGTGAAACAGACCTCTGTTAGGTGTTCTATGCCCACACATGTTGGTTGTGGATGTTTTGTGTGTGTTTCAATGTCTGTGTAGGGAGCAATGCATTTTATCCTAGCCACACACACTACAATTTAAATGCCCTACTTTGGCAAGCCTGCTGATATCATCCAATGTGAAATATACCTTTGGGGAAGGAGTTTTGCAGTAATCCCCATGGTGCATCTAATAACTGCTTCATGTTGTAGTGTGATATAGACCTCTGTTAGGGGTTCTATACCCACACATGTCAGTTGTGGATGTTTTGTGTGTGTTTCAATGTCTGTGTAGCCCAGCCACACTCACTACAATTCGAATGCCCTACTTTGGCAATCCTGCTGATGTCATCCAATGTGATATACACCTTTGGGGAAGGAGTAACAGATGTGAAATAGCTGAGAGGCTAGGGTGCAAATCCATACCCATACATGTGACAACAAGGCCAGGAAAACAAAGTTAGCAACCCTAGTATTAGCCAGAGAACTCTCAACCCATGTCTCATACACACACACTCTTGCCTAGGCAACAGCCACTATGTCAGTAGTACACTGCATATTTCCCACTGATAGTAACTATGGAGTGATTGCAGTGGCCTACAGAGGGCATAGCACCATGTCCATCTGTCCAATAGGCACATACATGCAGACAGTGCACCTTCCCCATGTTCCCTAATGGATACCTGCAACACCTGTGATGCCATCAAATTTGACCCACAAAGGACATACCATGCCTGAAAACATGCCCCATATGGACAGATGCTACTGACACCAGGGAATGTTGTTAGCATGCTATCAATGTAGGTGCAGGGTAAACCTGCTGTCCATTACCATTTCCCAGCACATGAGGCCAGGACTGGCACATCTGATGATTATATGTGTACACAACATGGGCCAGACACCCCAGGTACAGTTCCACATGTCACTGTACATGCATGTGGAAGGTGTACACATCACAGACACTGTCCATGTCATGGTCTAAGAAACACATACATGGCAAGCAATGCACAGCATTAGCCACATGCAATAGTCACCCAGGTGACTGGATGGTGAATGCAATACTCACCTGTGTGTGCAAATCCAGAAACTACAGCCCTGAGCCACAATGCAGACCATTGTCATCTGGTCTGATGCCAAAGTATAACCATCACCTAGCCTTGTATAGCTGTCTGGCACAGCCGACCACTACACACCCATGAATCAATGCACCCATGCATGTCAGCACTGGCACCCTGTGTGTGTGTGTGTGTGTGTGTGTGTGTGTGTGTGTGTGTGTGTGTGTGTGTGTGTGTGTGTGTGTGTGTGTGTGTGTGTGTGTGCTGTATGATGCGTATGTACACATTCAAACTCAGTACAACCCCCACTGGCATACTGAGGAATGCTGTCTGATGTCAGACACCTCCTCATACCCTTTGCCCATATAACCTCTCTATGACCCCTGTGGTGCATGTGATACCTGCACAGTAATGTGCTGTGGCAATCTCACTAGTGATGAGTTGTATGCCTGGCCCTGACAAGTGTGTCAATGTGTGTGAGTCCCTGTGAGAATGTGGCTGTGTTGACACTGGCACCTGTTCATGCGGACAGGCACATGTACTACACCTACCATATAGCTACCATATCCCTGTTGCAGATGTCACTCACCATCACATATAAGTTCTGAGGGGTCCACAACGTCACTTATGTGGCGCATCCAATAACTGCATAGAAATGTGATAGCACTACATAGTCATCAGGGGTTTGATGCCCTGTGCTGGTAGTGTGTGACATGAACGTGCTTAAGTTTTACTCTCCCACCCCTCCCTGACTTGTCTTTGCCTCTGTCTGCCTCTCTCACCCCTTCTCTGGTGGATGTGGAGACCTACACCTGCTTTGCTTAGGCAGCAGCATGTGTATTTTAAGTGATGCTCATGATTAGCTGAAGGCCTAACCACGAATTGCACCCCTCCCCTAGCTGATTGCATGTGGAACAGCTGTGGTAACATTCCCATAGCCAATTGCATGGAAACACACTCCAATATCTAGGAACATCATGTTGGTGTTGGTCCTTTTCATTCACTGTGAGCAGGAACTCAATCTGTTTTTTTGGCAAACAGCATCTCAGATCGATTGGGAATTTACCTCTAACAACATACACTGTGGAAACAGGACAACACACAGGAGGGGGATGTGCCTGACCTGACTACAGACTGTAAGTGCTGCTATACTGCATTTGGAGTAATGTTGATTTAACATGCTGTGTGTGGATCTGGCTGTCCTACATGTTTTAATACCTGCCATGTCAGTTCTATGTTTATGAGGAATACCCATCTGTAGGGTCATCTACAGACTGGGCAGTGTGTGGTGCCTTTGGTTTCACGTGTTACCCACAGAGCATCTATCTGTGAACTGCAGAAGGTAGTGTGAGGATTGCAGTCTGTAGATGGTAAAAGCCATGACAGTTACTGACTTCATATTCCTCACAGGACATATGTTGCAACAAACCCTGTTACAACAGTAAATGTATGAGGTTATCACAGCAACATGGCAATATTGGCCCTGTGTATATGCTTTCAGCCACAACTCTGTCAACCTTTGTACATATGTCATGGATTAAGAGGTGCATATGTGCTGTACACCATAATTAGTGTCATCATATCTGATAACAAGCCAGTGAGATATCAGACTGCTACAAATGTTATGTATAGTAGGGGTTATATTTGATGACATAACCTGGACATTCTGAAGTTGTTTGTACAGTACTGAGGTCTGTGTACTTATGGTGAATGTCAACAGTGTGTGTGTATTGTTAATATGTACTTTGGCCTGTGTACAGACTGTAGTAGTAGTAATTGTTCTTTGTCCCGTCCTATCTGATGTTACATGTTGCTCTACTGTATGTTACCGTATTGGCTTACATGTTTGTAGGGCCATACACGCACATGTCCCATAACACAGACAGGCATCAGACCACACTGTGTAGTGGCCCAATATATGTAGGGTTAGTGTGTGAGTGGCACATATGATGATGGTGTTGAACAGATAGTCCATATACTGAAATATTATGTTAGGTTACCATATGTGGCTGTGGCTGTGTTCACAATGGTTGTGGTTATGCACTTTCACACAGGTGTATCTTACCCTGTGCTGTGACATGCCTGTAGAGCCTGCTATATATGCAGGTACATGTGCATTCCCCCATAGGAGATGTAGGCCAGTGTTCAACCAGTCTGCCTGTAGCCTGCACAGTGCTTTGTTACATGCCTATCAGCTTAGTGTACTAACCCAGTGAGATGTCATGCCCAGATACTTGCCAGATGTACTTCTGCCAAGCCTGTCTTAACAGTCACGTATGACAGACAGAGCAGTGGGATGCTGTACAGATGTATGTCAATATCTAGTGGGTAGTATGTGGCCATGGCACCTTTGTACCAGCAATTATTATGTGTCAGGACAGACAGGGGTGTGTGAATGCATAACCTATGGGGGCAAATGTATACCAAATCATTATGTGTTATACCCATCTACGTGGCTGTTAACATCCATATTGTCAGACTTGGTCCACATGTTTTGCACTAAGGGGTTCTGTGTATACCTCTGGACTGTACAGTGTATGTCAGAATGTCCACATATATTGGCCAATATCTCTGCTGTAGTCCACAGGAGTATTACGTGCTAGCAGTGGTACTGTACTATGATGTCCTTAGGATGTCTGTTAGTAGCCAATGGCACACATGTGAAACGCAGATGTGATCTCCCACACACACCATGTATGTAAAGCTAATCCCTATTACAGTAGCAGTAGCCTACTAATATACCTGCTATACATACCTGACATCCCCTTGCACTACGAAGTTGGGACTATAGAGGCTGAGGTAGGGCTACACTCCATGTTCAGGACATATGGTGAAAATATATGTACATATAATTATCAGATATGTATATAGATGATTATACATATACATATCAACAGATATAGATGGGTATGTATATGTACATAGATATACATATACCCGAGATATATACATATACAGAGCAATATATGTATACACATATACAGATAGTGATACATATGCACATATAAGTATGGATATCTACATGTATATTGACAGTAGTAGGTATATCAGAATAGATATGTATGCACATATAGTTATAGATATCTACATATATACCAACAGAACTAGACATATCTGTAAACATAGGATGTGCATACATATATAGCTATAAACACATATATCTATATATGCATATACGTATATCTATATATACACATATGTATATATATATATATATATATATATATATATATATATATATATACACACTCACACACACACACACACACACACACACACACACACACACACACACATATATATATATATATATATATATATATATATATACATATGTACATACAAAGAAATGTACACATGGCCATATATATGTAGCAGTATACAGATGTGTATACAGACATATGTATGAGTATACATGTGTATGTACATGTAGACATATATAGACCTATTATATGTATGCAACCATTTTCCTGTCATGAGTAAATGTCACGGCTGTGTATCCCCTTCCACATGTATCTCATCATATGTATCTGCTATGTGCATATTATGATAAAACAACATATGCGATGCAACAGTCATATTAATAACAAGGACTACACAATTTAGGAACTACAGGCAAATGTTCAATACTACTCAATATGTGTATTGACAGCTATATTGGTAAAACAACAGTAGTCTTCACAGTGGTCATGGTGTAGTGGTTAAGTGCTGTGAGTGTTGTGAGTTCACTGTAAAGGGTCCTGGGTTCAAGACCTTCAAGGGCTGTTCATTTTGTTGCTGGGCAGGGCAAGGATAAGCTATGGGTAAATGTATGGGAACTTACACAGTGTAGGCAGTGCTTACCAGTGAGCAAATCAGCTTAGCTGCTTTATTGCAGCAATGCTGATACTTGCTAAGCACAGCTTAACCCTGGTAACCAGGACACACAACCCAGTCTGATAACATGTAATACTTGTATGTAATGCAATGTACATTACATGCACCTATGTGCTGTCATTACAGTAGCAAGAGGTGTGAGTGTCATGTGTGGGACATAGACATATATGAGGCCTGTATAGCACTGTTATCTGTGTGAATGTGTTACATACAGGTGTAGTAGCCCAGGGTACATGCTGTCACACTGGCATGTAATGTATCATGGCAGTACTACTGTTGACAGTGCTAACCCAGGCAAGAGCAGAGTGCTTAATGTAGTACTGACAATAGGCACACCTGTGAGTATGGCTGAAAACCAAGGCCTCCCTGTTGTATCCCTGGTGTGTGAGCTGTGTCACAGTGTATATACTCCTTACTGGTCTGTCAATGCACTCATGCTACTGCATAGCTACCTGCCAAGCTGATGACTGTCAGTCCCTGTACAGATGTACAGATGGCAGGTATCCAGCTGTGATATGTACAGGTAACCTATGCTTGATTGATGCCCTACTATGCATGTGGCATGTGCATGAGATGCATATCGCTGTAGTACCAATGTTGAGGTATACTATAGGTTGTATTGCAGTCACAGTCAATGTATGATGGTGGGTATGGCAGAGTGTCATCGTGGGTTTCAGGGAGTACAATATCCAGTGGGGGATGTGGGTGCTGTGTACACTATTATACCAAGGTACACCAGGTATATTTCCCATGTACCATGTTATGGTTACCACAGTCACCATCAATCATACAGGTAACTATGACCACAATCCAAGCCAGTTATGTATGTGATGTATGTAGTCTACCTGTAACACATTGGAGACACTGTCCTGTTAGTTAGCAGCGATAGGCCCTGGTATCTCAGATGTGTGTCTGGCTGTTATGTGTCTGTAAATCGTATATGATGGTATGTCACACTACGTATCATCAAAATGCACCCGTTACATCCACCATTAGCATACTGTACATGTCGGGGGATGTTCTGCATGTACCATATAATCTGGGACACACCTCATCCTAAACACTGTGCAATGTAAGCCACACACATCAGTATCACGACATAGCTAGGTAGGGGTCTAGTCCCAGTGTTGCCAAGTAACAGTGTGCTTGTTTGTGGCTGGGTCTACATCAGGTTGCAGGGTATACCCACCTCAGTGGGCCACCTGTCCATGTGGCACAGGCAATAACCGGTCTAGTAACATGTGAAATGTGTTAGACTGTACCGCAGATATGTCACAGCCATGGTGTCAGCACAGTGACATACCCCATCGTGGAATATGACTGCAGATCATCCTCGTGCTGACACATGTACACCTACAACAAAAATGGATAACAGTATAGGGACTGCAATCAACCAGTGTTACTAATAGCTATAATGCATCATTGCTGGATGGCTACACTACCTGCCAAATATGCCTCACACTCTACTCCCTACAACAAGTTCACTGCAGTACTGTGGTACACTGTTGTACAGTAACCGTGAGCATCGGAATCATACCAGCCTGTCCCTGCATTGATGGTATGGATGACAGGGATGTGGCACAGGTATCATCACATGCACATGGCATCCTAGTGCTGACACATGTACAGCTACAATAAAAATGGATACCATTATAGAGACCACAACCAACCAGTGTTATTAACAGCTATAAGGCATCATTGATGGACGGCTACACTACCTGCTAAATATGCCTCACACTCTACTCCCTACAACATGTTACATTGCAGTACTGTGGTACACTGTTGTACAGTCATCATGTGCATCAGAACCATATCAGCCTGTCCCTACATTGATGGTATGGATGACAGGGATGGGGTACAGGCATCATCATATGCACAGGGTGTGGTGTTGGCTTGCCAGAGGCCGAGTGTGGGCCATACATTTAACACCATGTGTGTGGGTGAGGGGTGCACTGTGGGGATCTGGGCAAGGTGATGTGGTGTGTGTAGGTATGGGGTTGCCCTAGGTGTGTTTGCATAGTGTGTGGGTATGCATGCACACAGTTCTGCCATGTGGCTGCCCTACACAGGTGTTTATGGACAGCTGCAGACCATACCTGGCAGGGTGTGCAGTTCACTGCCTCTGGCCATGGACACGTGGACTGTGCCTGCCAGGGGTTACACAGGCATGTCCAGGTACAGGTCTCGATGTGCTACTCTCACCTGCTGATGACATTTGTCTGCTGGTACCAGGTCCCTCCTGGGACTGGCCAGGACCATGTGCACGTGGCCTGCTGTGGTGTGGTGTGGACAGCACACCCCCCACACTGCCAGGGCTGCTACTGCCACTACAGGAGCCCCTTGGTGTCCTAGCACATCCACTCTGACTGCCAGCTGTTGGCGTTGCTGGCCTAAGTCCACGCGGCTGTCGCTGCACTCCCACCACACGTTTAAGCACGGACAGACCACGGTCAATGAGGGCCATCATCATACCAGACAGTCTATCCATGAACTCAGTTAATCCACGGATGGCACCAGCCAGTTTATGGCATTGTCATTCGAAGATGTGTTGAGCAGCCCGCTGCAGCCTCAAGCCATGTCTGTGGTAATGTTCTATACGTGTCTGCATCGTCATGACAGCCTGAAACATGCTTCTGCTGGTACCAGTTATATTGCATCTGCCAGGGGCGTGATGTCCAGCAGCCCTAACACTAGCACCCTGAGACATCTGCCTATGTGGTGGCCTGCCAGACATCTGGCTATGCCTGCTGTGACCGGACACAGTAGGCATGGTTATCACACTTTCCTGTGCACTGTCACCAAATGCCAGCTGTCCCTCTGCTATGGCCACTGGGGATGGGGTGCATATAGGCACTGAAACTGTGTGCAGGGGTGGGGTGGCTAAAAGGGGGATGTCAAATGTTGGCGCAGTGATGGCCCCTGACAACCCCACCTGCGCCTCAACATTACTATCATCACCTTTGGTGTCTGTATGGACACCAACATCAGATTGCATGCAGGAGGGACCCTGACCCACCTCACCACCTGTGGGGGAAAACAATAAACTCACTTTAAAACCTGTACAGCATTGCCTAACAGTACACACACACACACACACACACACACACACACACACACACACACCTTCGTAATACCTACCTGTCCATGGCTTTACAGACAGTCCCACGTATATGTCCATGTGTTACCCCATCCTACATCACACTTATTAACATACACACATTGATATCACTCATTAACATGACAGTCCTTTAAATTCCCACACAAGTGGCCAAACACAAGGCCTGTTGCTACTTTACCTGCCTGACCTGTGTGTAGTGGATTTACATGGCCTCACTGCTGTTATTCATTATGCACCCTCTGTATGCACAGAAATGATGTGCATGGCCCGTATAGGTGTGGGCTACTATGTTGTATCCATAATATTTCTCAGTGGTGTGTCATGTGTATATAATGCTCAGTACATGCCAGATATGCTGCTCCTTCAGCCTATCATGTGACAACTGTAATATTTGGATACACTCCCTGGTGTTGACTAGTCCTTCCCCAATGCATCTGTAGAGCTGCATACATGGGTTGTAGGTGACCTCTCTGCTGACTGCGATATTAAGTGTGTACCTAGTGTCTACCTTCCCTCTGGATGCCTGTTCCATGCTACAAACCATATTATACTATTTGCTGCCCTGTGATTACACACATGACAGGTATTCCTGGTGTGTAATGTGGCATTCCATGCTCATGTACTGCACAGTCCCAAAGGGAGGTACAGCCATATGAACACCCCACAATCACACATGTGCATGCATGGCCACACACACAAACACGGACATGCACACACGCATCCTACATGCATCTACCTCCCTCCACTTCACCAAAGTGACCTTGCAGGCAAACTAACTAACCACCAGGATGCACACACACACACACACACACACACACACACACACACACACACACACACACACACACACACAGACATACAGGTGAGGTTGCACAATGATAGTACACACAGTCCTCCTATTATCCATCTGCCAACATGCAGAACATATGGCACAGAACAGCATGCAGTTCAGCTATAGTCAATCCATGATAGCAACAGTATACATGTGTGTGATGCATGTGCTGTGTCACTAGGTGATGCCCTTTCCCCTGGATACCACTGCACCCATGTACACAGTATTGCACCCTGCACCCTGCCATGAACTGCGCACCACAACTCACAGGTGTATAACCTATTGCGGAATGTGTAGTACTGTGTCAGTTATGTCAGCTTTACTTCCCACAACCCCTATGTTTTTCAGCAACACATACTGGGATGATATGTGGACAGTTGTCATTGGTGAATGCCTGATTCCTGATTTACAGCTGTCAACATCAACAGATCATGTATGACCACTGCAATACTCTTACACTGACAACTATCAGAGCATACTGTGGCTATGGGGGTGTACACACCTTTGATTTTACATACACATCCTTGATCTGCCATGGGACCACATCACTGCATATTTTAGCAGTACACGAGCCCGATATGTGACATATGTCCTGTACTTTCGCATGCAATGTCTACAGATTGTGTTAGGTATGCAGCTGCAGACCACAATGCATACACACCATGTGGGCATATGTGTGCACACTCTTATCATGATGGTTTATTGCACCTCTTGTTGTGTGTACTACAGCAGTCACTGCTCCTGGCAGGGGTATACCAGCATGGGCTATCTGCATTTGCCAGTGTATGATCAGTCTCCCTACACATGTCCCCCTATTTTGCATGATTGCAAGGTCTACTCATGTGCACATCCCATGGTGTTCACACACTGCCGTCACTATTGTTGTGTGGGTAGGGTTATGGCTGCCGCAGGACCTGAACCTGACTATGTGCAGATAGAGCCATTCCTACCATCCTTAGGATCCCTGCTGCAGTGCATTGGTGTGTCATGCTGAGACCCCCTCCTTCAGCTTTTATGCAGATGCATGACAAGTGTCCCATATACTGAACATCACATGTTGCAGCCTAGACCCAGCGGATAATGTGGACTACTGTAATGCCTTGTGCCATAGTGTATCTCTGCAGCAGTTGCCATTGTCCTACAGGTATATACACTGGTGTTGCACTGTATATGGGTGTTGCTCAGAACATGTCACTACTGTAGGCCATGTCTACCACCAGTATGTTACTCTCTGTGGACACATTCCCCAATGACAGGATGTTAGTTATCATGCAGGTGTCTGACATACCCTTCCAATACCCCATCATGGTCACCCACTGTGAGACCATGCATTTCACAGCAACAATACATGCACATGTACAGCATGCATTCAGGGTAGGTGTGTTAGATGTATTCATGGAATATACCATCACCATTACATGCCCGGTGTGTTGGCAAGCATCTACATAAAACATACTCACCAGCTACAGGCTGCTGCCTTGTTGTCACCATTACATACCCGGTGTGTTGGCAAGCATCTACATAAAACATACTCACCAGTTACAGGCTGCTGCCTTGTTGGTGTTCCAGAGGGACCTACATAAGAGGGTGAGAGATGCAATGTCAGTGGCCACACCTGTGGCAGTACTACAGGGTGGGTGCAGTATTACCATACATCAACAGTACATTCCCATGATACTACTACATCTGGACATCTGTTTATCACTACAATGCAGTAACACAATATATATATATATATATATATATATATATATATATATATATATATATATATGACATGTCAGATATGCATGAACTACCTGTACCAAAGTGGATGTTTACACAAAAGTGGTCTAGTGATGTGCCCTGTGTCCTTACCTGCATGCTCCTCAGCCAGTGTGTGGGTGACACCCACCTCAACGAAGGAGTCCAGTGGTTGTTGGCTGTCCATACGGGCAGGTGCCAAGAGGCTGGCCAGGAGCTCCTCCACATATGTCGGAGGGATGGATAGCATGGCCCCCCCATGGTGAGTTGTTCTCCCCAGACTGCAGCAGCACATGGATGGGCATTGCAAAGCAGGTCAGTACAATGATGCTGGACCTGCTCATAACTGCAGTTGTGGAGTCCAACATCATTAACCCTGTGAACTAGTTCATTTCACAGGGTGGTCCACTCCTGCTGCTCATGTGCATGCATGCCAAACAGCACTGGATAGGGCTGGATCATGTGTGCTATCAACACTGTATTCTCTGCATGGGAATAGGTGGGCAACCATGCATGTGCCGTCTTCGCTGAAAGACATAAAGATGGAAACAGGTCTGAGAAAATCATATGGCAAGGTTGCCACAGTTTGTAATACACATCTCTGTCACCCCCCCACCACCATATCAGCCTCAACAAACTGTACACACAACTCATTAGGTATGGCTACAGCTTAACTACTGATTTGACAGATATTGTATTGTACCACACCTTCTGCTATGTGATTGTAGCCATGTCCCCTGTGTGGACACTATCATTGCTGGCCAGTTACAGACTATTCACCTGCATGCCATTGTCAGGGCCACTATGGTTACATATATGCCAGTGGTATGGCTGCTCTGAGATTGCTGCACATCTGACAGTCTGTGTTATTAGGGATATCTATGCATGCTGTTGGACATGTAACAGGATTCTGTAGACTATTACTACCAACATATGTTCTATAACAGTGACACAATAACATGTATATGTTCAATTGGCTAGCAGATCCACCTCTCCAAACCCATCTGCCATTATACCTGGCCACATCACATGTGTGTCCCAACCTGGGGCCTCCTCATGTACTGTCCCAGCAATACCATCAAGTAGAACCACCCAGGGGATGTTGCTCCCCCCCTCAGGGTACACACATACATGTTCCTGTCCCCTGAGCTCAGGTCTAGCGTCTGTTCCATACCGGGCTCCACAGACACATGAAGGACATGCTACATCAGCCTGAGGCACCCAGTACACATTCACAGGGCCAACATGCTCCTCCTGCTCAGACTCCAGACCAGGCACCTTCAGGACATGGACTGCTGTTGTGAGTAACAGTGAGTGGGAGGCTTGTTCCCATTGTGCCCATATTGGGACCCACAGGGCATCCACATCACAGACCACACACACCAGCCACGGTATTTACTCACCACATGTGTCACATACCACCCCTGTAGACTGTCCTCTATATCTACCAGTTCTGACCACCTCCACAAGTGTACCTGCCATACTTCCCCGTATTCCCATTGCATACTTCACAGACGGGACAATGTGGTCCCAACAAGGGACTAACATCTGATATACCCGTCCATGTTGCACACACTGCCAGCTGTAGATATCTGTGTGTATTGCTATGTGTGGTGGTGCCTCGCACATAGCACACATCACTGTGGTAGTAATATAGGGGACATGTCTTTGCATACATATATGTTTGTGTGTGTGTTTGTATATATGTAGACATGTGCATATAGGTATATATCTATATATGTGTATATATGTAATATATATATGTGCACATATATATGTCTACACATGGGTATATGTATATTTCTGGACATACATGCTGATATAACTATATATCTTTATATATTATATATGTGACATATGTACACATATGCATACCTATATGAGGGGTACATTCAGACATCAGCTCCACAATCTCACAACACCTTCCTGCACAGCTGCACTGTTCTGCCTTGATACAACACAGACAGGTACCACATATGGGCATGGCCTGACATTAGGGGGGTATATGTAGGACCCAATTCCAGATAACCTTATTACACACCTATGACATTCCAGCACGCTACATTACAGATTCACCTGAGTATCCTGCCAGTGGTGGGCCGTGGCTCCCACATGTCCATTATAATGGCATTACTTCCACCACCAGTTATTGGCCACATAATATAAATACTTCCCATTACACAACACACAGTATGATGGCTTACATCTTGTCTGTCGGTGTTGACCTGCACAGTTGATGGCTATGGCCCACTACCGACAGGGACAGACACTATTGTCCATAGCAGTTGTTCAGTTGAACATCATCACAGCACCTGATGGCACAAATAAATCATTCCACATCATCTATCCCATTATGATGGACCAGGTCCTACATCCTATTACATGTATATATACTTCACATACCTGTTGTAGGAATGATGTCTTGTTGAATGACAGCTGGCTAAATGTCTTTGACGTAGGCTTTAATTTTGCAGAGAATTGTCTTTCTTTTCTCTCTCTCTCTCTCTCTCTCTCTCTCTCTCTCCCTCTCTCTCCAGTAAATGGATTGAGCTGCATTGCATAGATTGCAGTCTGGCTTTATTAGGTGATGCACATGATCAGGTGATGGCCTCTGCACCAATCAGTATCCTCCACTTGCTAACTGCATGCAGCTTGCTGTGTAGTACTTCCAATTACCACTGTCATGGAAATCACCTACTATAAATCCCTACATCATGTGGGCGTGGTCCTTTCACCTTTCCTGTGTGATGGACATCCTTCCTGGGTGTGGGCATCAGTGTTACAGACAGCAGGTAGCAATACCTCTTACAGGAGAACTGGCACACTCAGTGCAGCTACATATTTGTAGGAAGTTCCAGAACTACAGACAGAGTGTGAGTAGAGTTGTGTTATGTTTTGTATAGTACTGGTGTTACAGGGTGTGTGTGTACATACTGGTTTACCTTAGAATGTAGCCTGTCTACATAGCTTTCAACTATGGGCCTATCCTCTTGGTGGCCAGAGGTATGCCTATCATGTTTTGTCTGTCCACCACACAGGTCCTGTGTCAGATAATTCACTGGCTACATCTATTTATGTTTGTAACCTCAATTCCCTGACTAAGGGTATGTTGCAGACTATCCTGTAACACCAGTGACTTGCTTATCGTATGGCAACAGTTTTCCAGATATGAGCATGTGTTCCAGCCTCTATCCTCCACGTACATACCAAGCTTTACACATATGACATTCTTTCAGGGGTTGTTCTGTAGTGTTCTGTGAGTATATCACACTGCCATTGCTGCCATCAGTCCACTGCTGTTGTATCCCCCACACATATGGTGGGGCTAGGGCCATATATGTGTGGGCTTCACCTACACAATACATGTGAGCCCTTATGCACTCCAGAGGCCAGTGTATGTAACAGTGGTATATGGCCCTGTATTATTGAGTCTGGGGGGAATGTACCAAAAATAACCTAGGCTGTTACAAAATGTGGGGGTATCAGGGGTGAGCTGCCTTAAGGTATCTGGATGTACAGTACCATACAATTCACCTATATTTACATTACTTACATAAATTGGGTTAATGCAGGCCTACTGCCTCTTGACATACAGACTGTTCTGTTTGTCAGTGTGCTTGTGGTGGTGGCAGTTATGCCTTGTTATGTGACAGTTACATCCCATTTGGTCAACTGAAGTCTTTACCACCTAGTGATTTTGTAGAGAGTGTAGATATATGCTGCTGAACTATACACTTGCATTACTTATTTTTGATTGTTTGGTATCCTGTGACTCAGTCTGTCTTTACTATTGTACAATTTGAAGGGCTTGGCCTGGACAGCAACAGTTGTGAACATTTCCAGACTACTGTATTAGTATAACTGTTTCACAGTTGCATTACTCTGTTTATATGGATGTCAGTGTCTGAACAGCTATATGACATGTCATATAAAACTGTAATAGTACACAAAAAAAGGTTTTCCATTTCTGCAAACCTGTGTGTGGTGTTTTATTCTATGAACTCTCTGTGGGATTATGTTGCAGGCAACAATTGTCATTTGTATGAGTGGCCCATACAGTGCCCAGTTGCTAAGGTGTTAACTGTAGGCATAGTGGCTGTTCCATATTGTGTGCACCTTATACTTATGTATCTTACTGTACATATCTCTGAGTGTGTATGTCACATGTATATATATATATATATATATATATATATATATATATATATATATATGTGTGTGTATCTGTATCTGCATATATGTGTCTGTATATATGTATCCTGGGGATGTTGATAGCTTCCACATTTTACATTTCCTATGGGAGCCAGACAGTACTGCATGATATGTTACCAATACCAGCCTGACATCATACAGGTGGGATGTAGTACTGTTAACATCTTTTGCCCATGTCATGTCAGGTCCTGGTTATGGGATCTGCAACAATTGGTACTGTATTGCAGGGCAGATGTGTTTGGCTGTGGTGGGTATATCTATTCGTGCAAGACTTATATTGTTTGGGGCCTCTCAACCCCATTAATGGTGCATGTGGACATATATGTTTTAGTTAATCTACCATTGTTATCCATAGAGGTATGGTCATATATACCTATATAGATATATCTGCTTATATATATATATATATATATATATATATATATATATATATATATATATATATATGTATATATAACTATGTCACCTACATATATATATCTCTGCTTACATTATGTAACTTGTTGTGTATATGTACATATATAGGTGACATATACATATGTGTTGATGTAGGCATTTCATATATATGTTCATATATATATGTATATATATATATATATATATATATATATATATATATATATATATATATATATATATATATATATCTACATATATAGATATGTTGTATCTGTTGAGATATTAAAATATCTGCACACACACATACATCTAAATGTTGGAATACATTCTATGTACTGTTGCATGACTGGGCTAGATGATATGTTTTTGAAAACATCAGATGTATGTATATCTGGTATGATTTAGTGGCAAATCACTTTGTCTATAGTGTGCAGGGTCCTGGGTTCAATCCTTGCAGAGGTTGTTTATTTTGTTGCTGAGCAGAACATGGGCCATTGGATATAGAGTGATTAAGGCACTTTAAAGCAGTTGTAAGTGGGTTTGCATGGGATTGTGCGGAGGTAAGCACTGCTAACTTCTGATTAGAGTTTCTTCTACTTTGTTAGCTTATGCATTGCTTAACCTGTGTAGGCATCTTTTACCCCCGCACAAACAGGCTTAAACCCGCTTACTGCTGCTTAAAAATGCTTACCCCCATGCTAATTTCTTTAAAAGAAAAGAAAAAAGGGTTGATAAGAAAGTGGTGAAAAAAGGGGCACAAAGTGGGAAAGACAGTAGGGAAAATAGTCAGGGATGTGCAGGAAGGGTGTAGGGAAGGTCCATAGCTGCCCATTTCTTCTACAGCAACAGCTGTGCATATACACTGAATTTAGAGGTAGATTTGGACACTCAAACCCCTGGGAGATGGGAGGACAACAATAATAAGTTGTGATGCCAATTAGACCAGATTACATGTGTCCAGTGGACATTTGTGCAAAATGGACAGCTATGTATGGGGCTAGATTTTTTTGTGGAAACAGATCGCCCTTTTTTTTTTTTCAGGTGAGAGTGGGATGTTGGGGAAGGGTAGTAGGTATATTTGGGGAGGTAGGTTGGGTAGGTTAAAAGACAAGACAGACAAGATGCATACAGGGGCGGTATATGACACATGTGGGGGGTAAACACCTTGATGGGGAGGGTTGTTGGGATATCGGAAGCCCACAAGCCCCCTAGTGGTAACAGTGGGACTGAGGTCCCCACCCATTGGCATTCACCATTGCACCTTCACAGCCCCGAAAGTGGCTGTGCTGGGGGCTGAGTCACAGAGCCAGGCTGACTCTCTAATCGCAACATGCAGCCCTCAAGCTGGTGTAGAAGATCACCAAACTGCTGGTTGATCTCTCTACACACCATGACCCCAACCTGGTGATGGGTGACAGGTGTCTGTCCGCGCCCACTCCCGGGGGTGTGAGCCCCATCCCCTGAGGTGGTTCCACCCAAAGGTGGTGCAGGACCAACGGACAGGGAGGTCGTGGGTTGGGCCCCAGACATGCTGCTGCCTGGTGCCACGGTCAGCTAAAGTGGGACATGTGGGTCCACTGGGACCGGCCTTCCCAAGCATGCTATAGTGTTTAGATTTCATCATCATTTGTGGGTTAGTAATAGTCAACACATTCCAGGGTTAGATATAACAGCATGCATAGATATTCCCATTAACCCAGACACCAGATATGGAACAGTTGCATAGCCAACAGAACACATGCATATATGGGACCACAGTAGTAATAAGGACAGCATGCAAGTACATTGATGGCACCATGCCACCAGTGTTGGAATAATTCAATATAGCACATGCAGGGGAACCATCAAAATATGTATCGAACATTTGGACATTATCAGAACATAGGTGTCATTATATACTGGTTCGGGTGGGTATGTTGATTTTTGTTGGAGATATGCGGGGGGGAGAAAGATGTCAATCAGCAAGTAGTATATTCCTGTAGTCCACATTACTTTCCTAGTCAGTGCTGTTATCATTACCTTACAAGTCTTACTACACTACCCTATAGCCTTAGTTTGGACAGTGATATGGCTGTCATCATAACACATGAACCGGTTTTACCTGCAGAATACACCTCTTACCTGGTATACCTGTGGAGGGAATGTTTGTTAGCATTAACTAACTGTTTGTACACATACTCCCAGATTCCAGGTTGTTGTTTTTCACATAGCTATCCAACTCTTTCTGTACAGACTCTGGCCATGTGTTAACCACATGCTAGTGTGCCGGGACATATCTAGAATATCGCCATCTTCCACCTTTAGTGACCTGACACACACATATACATGCTTTCCTACACAGTTATATTATGTAGCACAGTGTGGGTGACCATTGATACTTGATTATTCAGAGAAACTGCAACACTCACAAGTCCCTACAATACCAGAGTGAACAGTACCAGTACAGGTTATAATGGTCTGTATTTCTTAGCGCAATGTTCATATCCAACGTACCTGTGGGAGCAATGTTTGTTAGCACTACCTGACTGTTGCCACACAAAGTTCCGGATTACACATTAGTATTATGCACATACATCTCACTCGGTTACTGTACACACTCTGGTCACAGCTTAACAACATGGGAGTGTAGATAGGACATACTTGAAATATTACTCTCCTAACAGTTTATGGGGTTGCTACAGTGACAGGTGTGTTCTCATGATGTTTAACAATCACTTGTATCCCCTGTTTGCTGGCTAAATATCTGGGATCATCCCACAGACTTACTAGGGGGTCAGGGAGACAGGCAACAGATATGAGCACATATACAGGACATTCTGTCCTCATCTGTACAGTTGTGGGGTATGAATCTGTATGCAGCCTAATTCCACTCCCAGGATTCAGACCATGTCTGTGTCTGCTACAACTTAAACACTGTCCATCACAGTTGTGTCTGCTATACAGATATTGCTGTATATCTCCTATCTGCTTTCTGTCTTATTAATCCCCTGTGCTTCTGCATTCTGATGTTGTATTACAACACTCATATACAGATTTCCTAGACAGTTATATGTTGTTGGACAGTGTGGGCGACAGTGATGTGTAAAACGTCATTATTCAGAGCAACTGCATATCATTCTTGTATTTCTGGGCACAGTGTTGGTATCTGACAGACTTGTAGGAGGAATGTTTATTAGCACTACTTGAATGTTCCCAGATTCTACATTACTATTATGCACATACATCTCACTCTGTTACTGTACACACTCTGACCACAGCTTGACAAGTTGGGGTATAAATGGGACAAACATGGCTTCTTAGTCACATAAGGTATTGGGGAGTTGCTAGTGTGCCAGCTTTGTTCTCATAGCTGTGTGTCAATCAGTTGTATTTCCTGTTTGCTGCCTATACATCTGGGATCATCCCACTAATTTCCCAGGGGGACAGATTGATAGGCAACAAATATGGGCCACTTTACTAGACATTCTGGACATATCTGGACAGTTGTGTGGTATGATTCAGTATGCAGACTACTACCTCTGGCAGGATTTGAACCATGGCTGTGTGTGCTAAAAAAACAACAGTTCACATCTCAGTTGCATGTGCTATTCGGTTTTTGTTGTCTGCATTTTCCCTGTTTATTGTCTGTGTGTCTCTCAGTTGTACTAAATGGCCTCTGGAGATTACATCTGTCATATACATGCATTCCTACACATTCAATTTATGGTGCACAGTGTGGGTAACGGTGCTTAATACTACAGTACTATTACATGATTGCATATCTACATTACAGTATGATAACAGGATATACACATGCAGTCCAGCAGTTAGACCTGTTTTGTTAGGCTATTACATGTTTATTGACTTACAAACAATATGAGACTCTTCCTGCCATATTCTCTAGTGTATGCAGTACTTGCCTTGAACAATACAGGTTTTATACAAGCAATTAATTTACTACTACTTTTATTTTTATTTCCTATGACAGTACATGCATGAGTATTACTGACCTGTCTCCTGTCGCAACCTCGCCAGGTGACTGATGTGGGCCTCCTGGTTCGTTGCCCACTCCATTGCAACAGTGGGGGACATTAGTGGAATATTTAGCCATACCTATCCATGATATAACTGAGCTGGCAATTATTACACACATACCGGGGTGATACTTACACAAAACTGGAACATCCCCTGCCACTTTTGCCTCCTGGAACCCCTCCTCCAAGAAGTCCCCCTTATGCTGCTTCAGGTCGGCATAGTGGTGCCTGACCTGCTCACCAGTTTGGGGTATGCCAGTGGCACTGAGAAGGTCACGGGTGAGACGGTCCCAAGCCTCCGCCTTATATTGGGAGCCCTGATACTCGCCTTGCAGCAGTCTCTGAGCATGGACTTTAACTAGGAGTCCTGCCATGACCTTGGACTCCTGGCTGCATCAGCGCTGTGCCCAGAAACACACACCTTCTCCACTTACTGCCATAGTGCCTGCAAGGGGAAGCTACAACCAGTTATGAGATGTATTCCTGCCTCTTGGATTTAAGTAGGGCCAATTTTCCACACTTTCCATGATTGGCCAGTTTTGAAAAGGCTAAGCTATGGGCAAACCTGCTTAATGAAGGTTGGCATTGTTTAAATGGGTATAACACTAGGCACATTGAGTTAGCTGGCCTACACATTGCTTACACCTCCTAAGCTGGCCTGTGCAATTCCTAGGGTTGCTTACATTAGACTTTGCATTATTTTTTCTTTTTGGCATTGATTTCTTATTCATTACATCTTATATATCTGCCTGGTATCCATGATTAATGTGTACATACACTCTATGTGGTCCTTGTGTTTTATTGGGGACTTCAGCACTCTTACAATTACACCTCACTTCTGGGCTTACTGCTGTACTCCAGTTCACATATTTATGTTATCTAGTGGGTTATGGAACATATGACTGTATACTGATTCCTGTCACAGGTTCACTTTGGTTTTACTATGAGGACTTGTTTGTTGATACCTCATTCTTCTGTACTTCTGTGATGGTTTGGTGATTAACTACTGTGATTAAGGTGTATAGGATCCTGGGTTCGAGACCTGCATGGTTGTTTATTTTGTTGATGGCCAGAAAAAGGGCCATTGGATAAAGAGTGATTAAGGCACTTTTCAGCAATTGTAAGCGGGTTTGCATGATGGTAAGCACTGCTAACCTGCAGTTACATCTGCTTACAGAGAGTTAGCTTATAAATTGCTTAATCAGTGTAGGCATTGCTTACCGCCACACAAATGGGCTTAAGCTCACTTACTAGTGCTTAAATATGCTTACTACTGCTTATTTGTGCTTAAACCTGCTTACTACTGCCCTATTCAGTATGACACTGACACCTCACATGTGCATTTACTGCAGTAATCCAGTTCATGTAAATATGTTATTTAGTGGGTTATGCAACATAAATATTACTCATGACGTGCTTTGCCATGGAAAATGCTGCAGTGGGACTCAAACCAGGAATAGTGAAAATCAGGAACAGCATAGAAGTCAGTAACACAAAGCGATATCCTGGACATCCAAGGAGTTTATTGCTCATACCAAGAAAACGAACCAAGACAACAAACCAAATAAAAAAAACAAAATTAATAAAATTCCCAGAAAAAAAGCGAACCAAGACAACAAACCAAATAATAAAACAAATAAAATTCAATTATAAATTCCACGAAGTATTCGTGGAATTTATAATTGAATTTTATTTGTTTTATTATTTGGTTTGTTGTCTTGGTTCGTTTTCTTGGTATGAGCAATAAACTCCTTGGATGTCCAGGATATCGCTTTGTGTTACTGACTCAAACCAGGAATGCCTGTTCATAAGGTGAATGCTCTGCCCACTACACTATTGCTATGCTGCTTCATTTGCATATATCTTCCTTGTTATCCTCTTCAGACATTTAAGCTGTATTAACCGTAGCTAAGCGATGGGCACACTCGCGCACCTACAGTTAGCTTTAATTGGATTTTTAAAAAAAAAATTAAGGGTTTCTTCATTTTATTTATGTATACTATTGGTGTTGTACACAAGGGGAACTGTTGGTGGGGATATGCGGTCACTTGTGAGCGGTCTCGCTCATTTCATACTCCTTTCTACTGTTCTTCCTTGCAGGGGCATGTTTATTCTGAGAGCTCTGCTATTGGACACTCCCTCTGCTCTCTAACATGCTCCATGTAAGCCTAGGAGCTCAGGCAGCGGGCCTCATTATAATACATGGCGCGCTGCCGTCCTGCTCCTAAACTGACGCCTCTGTGCAGGACTAAGCTAGTCCTGCATGGAGGAATAGTAAATCCGGGGGTATATCTTTTTGCTTTTAGATATTTTCCTATCAGTCATTTTACTGTTAACTCATTCACTCCAGTGGAGCTCAGGAAGTTTGCACTGTAACTTCCAATGGGTGGAGTCTAAACCTTTTGATAGAATCAAATTATGTCCTCACATTTTAAACACGTTCATATCTCTGGAACCATAGAGGTTATAAAAAAAGTATAAATGACAAACTCTTCAGGAGAAATTCTTTTTATAGTGGTAATAATCTTTAGGTTCTAGGTCTTAAACTAAATGTTATAAATCACAGTAAACACAGTCCCCTAGATTCACTATGCCCTGCACAGCATGCAGGATCAGTGCAGGAGCTCTAGCAGGCAATATGACTGCCATGCAATCCAGGAACAGCCTGCAGGGAAGTGCACGAGAGCTCCTGCACTAATCCTGCATGGACTAAGCCCTTGTATGCAAATCACCCCATTTGCAGGAGAAATCCATGCAAATGAGGTGATTTTGTGATCCAGGAAGCTTGCGACCATCTGTGCAGGACTAGTGCAATCTGCAGAAATGTAGTTGGTTAGTAACTGAGTACATTTCTGCAAAATCCAAAACGGAGCTGTGACAACTCCAAATAAAGGGTGCATATCATTGAGGAAGCATGCCAATGGCCAAGTATAAGGCCATTGTCATTACAAACAAAACAAAAAATTAAAAAATCAACTTTTAATTTTTTTTAGCAGATCTCGGCTGTTTAAGCGTAGGGCAGCATCGCACAAATGGGATCGGGGGGAAAATAACAAAATAAATGTAAATTAAGCATTCTAACTAAAATCAGTATTCTGCCATGCAAGTCAATGGCAAGCAAAATACAACATGGCCAGTGAGTAGTGATTGCTAAGGGGGGAGGCTCAGTGTGAGACATGTAACTATGCATCAGCAAGCAATCCTATGCAAATGAGGGGAATGATAGTGAATCCCAGTTTTCCCCTGCATGTGAGTCAGGTCCCAATAGTGTAATAGCAGGAATAGCGTGGTGCAAGCCTAGGAGTTAGGTGACATCATGGGGGGTGTCAAGTATACTGTAAGCAGATTGGAGCCCTGTGGCTTGGGTTTGCTTCCAGCTTAGCACAGCTAAGCTAGGGGGTGTGTCTAAACCTGCCTAGAACTCTTTACAAAGCCTAAGCGGGTGTGCACACCACACACCAGGTTTTAAAGGTTTTAAAATAAAGTTAAACCAGGAAATAGCAACACTGTGCACATTTGAGCACTCTGTTTGCATGGCGCGCATGCAGGCTTAAACAGGAAGGCAATGGGAAGGGAAAACAGCAGTAGGAAGGTAATCAAGGAGAACTAGCTTAGCTGGCAGGTGAAACGTATCAGAATCAGCCAATTACACAGGCAGCAGACCAGCCCAGCCCAGAACACCACTATAAACTAAGCAAACACCTTCCCCTCTGTTTTTTCCCACACTCTACACCTCCACTGTAAACAAGCGGGGAACTTCTAACACTCATAGCAGAAAATGATAGGGGCTGCAATAGCTATCATACAATTTGTGGAAGAGGCTGATGGTAGTGAGGATGTGAATGCTGTCGACCAGCCCACAGTGAGGAGACAGAGAAGGCTGTACAGACCCAGGGTAACCAACCAGGGGCTACATGAGCTGGAGATAGTGGAGTGCTATAGGGTGGACAGGGACCTCCTACAGCAAATTGTTGAGCTGTGCTGGCCATGCCTCACACACAGAACTAACAGAGAGGAACCCATCCCAGTGGATACCAAGGTATGTGTAGGCCTAAGAATACTAATTACAGGTACCTTCCAAAGGCCAGCTGGGGATATGATGGAGATTTCACAGGCATCAGCATCCAGGGTACTCCACCAGTTCCTGGATGCCATGTCAGCATGTCAGCACATGTCAGTGAGCATATATATTTCCCCAATACCCGTGAGGCGTTGGCCAGCAATATGCAACTGTTCCACCAAATAGCAGAATACCTTCAGGTAGTGGGTGCCATAGACTGCACACACATATGCATCAAAGCACCACCTGGTGAGCGGGGTAGGGTCTACATCAACCGCAAGGGCTTCCCCTCCAACTGCCATGTTGTGTGCGATGCCCAGGGCATAATAATGAATGTGTGCGCTGGTTGCCCTGGAAGCTATCACGATTCCCACATCTGGCATCTGACGCGACTGTACCAGAGATTTGCCAATGGGGACATCCCTCATGGTCACCTAGTGGGGGATGCTGGATATGCACTGGAATCATGACTGATGTCACCCATCAGAAATGCACACACACCCAAACAAGAACTCCATAATGAGGCACATACACAGACCAGAATTATAGTAGAGCATGTGTTTGGGATGCTCAAGTCAAGGTTCCTGTGCCTGGACACATCCGGTGGAGCCTTGCAGTACTCACCAGCTGCATGTACCCAAATTGTCCTTGTATGTGCCATGCCACACAATATGATCCTGTGGAAACAGCTGCAGCAGGAACAGCACAGGGCAGGGCCACACAGCCCCCCCACCATTGCCAAGGCCTGCACAGGCACAGAG
This sequence comes from Protopterus annectens, assembly GCF_019279795.1. Lineage (NCBI taxonomy): Eukaryota > Metazoa > Chordata > Ceratodontiformes > Protopteridae > Protopterus > Protopterus annectens. The sequence continues at coordinate 1,806,268,567 of NC_056735.1, forward strand.
TGACTTGGAGGAGGAACAACCTGAGCCTGCCCCAGTAGGCAGAAGGAGGCATGCCCAGTATGCCCTGGCCTTGGCAAAGAGGCAATGCATAGCACATACACTGACACAGGAGGGACCTAGAGAATAACACCTCTCTCCGACTCTCACATACAGTAAATGGGATGCCAAACATTTCACTACCTGTGCCTAACCATGTGTAGGGATTGTACTATTTGCATCCAACATAGGCAGCCCTGCAGCACCACCCTCAATACTGGGACACACAAGGTAAGTGACTCACACATGCCAGTCGGGGGGGGGTCACATAACCAACAGTCACAGCCAGCAGGACAGGTGTACACAAACATAAACAAAGGCTGTGCTATGGCCTCTGAATGAGGCCTATGGGTAATCCCCCAGGCCTACACAGACAGACTACAGCAGGTCAGGCAGGGGGATGTCAATTCTGAAGGGTAGGATGTCAGAAACCAATATGTAGGTAATTAAAAGCTAAGATCTGTAGTACACTGGTATGCCTCTGGACAGCACGATAGGTAAGACTACAGACTGAAATGGAGTACCCAACATACCAGTACATTCCTAGCAAATGTGTACAAGTGTCAGGAGTGCCCCTCCATCCTGCGTAGAAATATAATAACAGTCGGGTGTGCCCCTCCAATCCTGTGTAGAAATGTAGAAACAGTCAGGTATGCCCCCCCCCAGCTATGCAGAAATGTAGTAACAGTCAATGTGAAATGATCGATGGATACCCTGCAGAGACAGCATGTTACCTGTCGGTGTACAACACAAAGGTCAGCACTGCAGTACAAACTACCTGTCCACACATGCAATACAGACGGCCATACTGGGCATGCTCACCCACTTAGAGAAATGAAGACAATGTCAGTCAACAACATACTGAAAGGTCATACTGGGCATGCTCACACACTTAAACACATGAAGGCCATGTCTGCAAACACCAGTGGACCAGACATATATGGCAGTCGCAGTTGTTAGTGCAGACACTCGTCAGTATGCACCACTCATGCCTTGCACACACAGTGGATAGGAATACAGATATATATGTAAGGAAAACACACTATAATAAGCCAAAAGTAGACGGACATAGTTGTGTGGAAGAGGGTGACTGTGACAAGGAGCCATCCAGGCCTGTTCCACCCAGCACACAGCCAAAGGTCCTCAAACACATGAGGTGCAGATGTCACTCACTGCAGATACTAGCCACTAGTATCTGTCAGCATGACAGATAATGTGGTGCATGTGCCAGCTGTGCAACATGACTGTACAAGGAAGTAGTCATCTAGCAGCTGTATACATGTACCTGTGAAATATGACCCTGTGTGTGCCCGTATGTGGTGTGTCAACCCCTAGATGAATGGGTTATGGCCCATGCACACACACTACCCTCCCTATAGCCCTACTATGACAAGTCTGCTGAGGTCATCTAGTGTGAAATACACCTTTGGGAGAGTTGTAACTCAGTAATCTCCATGGTGTGTCCCATAACTGTGTACTGCTGTAGTGTGAAAAACTAGTTAGGTAGGAGTTCTAATCCCAGACTTGGTAACTGTGTATGTGTTTGTGTGCATGTCTGACTGTGTAGAGAGCAATGCTTTTTAGAGTAGTCACACTACCAACAATTCAAATGCTCAACTTTGGCAAGGCTGCTGATGTCATCCACCTAGAAATACACTTCTGGGAAAGTTGTAGCCCAGTAATCTCCATAGGGTGTCCTATAACTGCGTACTGCTGTAGTGTAATAAAGTAGTTAGATAGGTGTTCTAATCCCAGACATGGCAAGTATGTGTGTGTGTCTGATGCTGTCTGTATAGAGAACAATGCTTTTTAGGGTACTCACACTCCCTACAATTTATATACACTCAACTTTGGCAAGGCTACTGATGTCATCCACCTAGAAATACACCTCTGGGAAGGTTATAGCCCAATAATCTGCATAGCGCGTCCTATAGCTGTGTACTGCTGTAGTGTGATAAAGTAGTTAGGTAGGTGTTCTAATCCCAGACATGATAGGTGTGTGTGTGTGTGTGTGTGTGTGTGTCTGTCTGTCTGCCTCTGTCTGTGTAGACAGCAATGCTTTTTAGGGTACTCACACTCCCTACAATTTACATACTCAACTTTGGCAATCCTGCTGATGTCATTCATTATGAAATACATCTTTGGGGAAGAAGTTTTCCAATAATCCCTGTGGTACATCCTGTAACAGCTCCATGCTGTCATGAGATTTAGACCTCTGTTAGGGGTTCTTTACCTACACATGTCGGTTGTGGATGTTTTGTGTGTGTGTAACTGTCTGTGTAGGGAGTAATGCATTTTAGGGTAGTCACACTCACTACAATTAGAATTTCCTACTTTGGCAATCCTGCTGATGTCATCCAATGTGATATATACCTTTGGGGAAACAGTACTCCAGAAATCTCCATGGTGGGTACTATAACTGCATAGTGTTGTAGTATAATAAACTAGTTACGTAGGGGTTCTACTCCCAAATATGACAGGTGTGTATGTATTTTTAACTCATGTCCTGTGTGGAGGTGGTTGTGAGTGTATGACACCTGTGGCCAATGCAGAGCAGCTTTGGCATAATTCTTATAAGGTGACCCTACTATATATCGCAATGTCCACCATACAGGGATAAGAGATGTAAAATAGCTGGGAGGCTGGAGTGCAAAGCCACAACCATACATGTGACATCAAGGCCAGGCAATCACAGTTAGCAACCCCAGTATTACCCAGAGTACACTCTCAGCCCATGTCTCATACACACACACACACACACACACACACACACACACACACACACACACACACACACACACACACACACACACACACACACACACACACACACACACACACACACACATGCCTAGGCAACAGCCAATATGTGGGTAGTACACTACATATTGGCTACTGATAGGAACTATGGAGTGATAGCAGTGGGCTACAGAGGGTATGGCACCTTGTCCACCTGTCCAATATGCATGTACATGCAGACAGTGCACCCTCCCCATGTTCCTCAATGGATACCTGCCACACCTGTGGTGCCATCACATGTGACCCACAAAGGACATACCATGCCTGATAACATGCCCTGTATGGACAGATGCCACTGACACCAGGGAATGCTGTTAGCATGCTATCAATGTAGGTGCAGGGTAAACCTGCTGCCCGTTACCAGTTCCCACCACAGGTGGGCAAGACTGGCACATCTGATGATAATCTGTGTACACAACATGGGCCAGACACCCCAGGTACAGTTCCACATGTCACTGTACATGCATGTGGGAGGTGTGCACATCCCAGACACCATCCATGTCATGGACTAAGGAACACATACATGGCAGATGATGCACAGCATTGGTCACACACAATAGTCACCCAGGTGACTGGATGGGGACATAATACCCACCTGTGTGGACAAATGCAGAACCCACAGCCCTGAGCCACAATGCAGATCATTGTCGTGTGGCCTGATGCCAAGGTATACCCATCACCTAGCCATGTACAGCCATCTGGCACAGTCGACCACCACACACCCGTGCAGACATGCACCCATGCATGTCAGTACTGGCACCCTGTGTGTTTGTGTGTGTGTTGTATAGGTTCATAGGTTCACAGGTTCATACTAGGCTATCTGCCCTAGGGCATTTATAAGCCTAGCCAGAGTGTGTTTGGCTTTCGCCACCCATTTTAAATGAATTTTGCTATGCCCTTTTTCGAGGTTAGTATACTGTTCCTCTGTCTAACAGTGACACAGAAGTAATACCCGGGGTAAACCTACGATCTCCCATCCATTCATCAAGATTCCTCTTGAAGAGAGTCAATGAGGGACTCTGCCTAACCTGGACTGGGATTTTATTCCAGAGTGAAGGGAGCCTCTGGGTTATGAAACTGTCCCTCCAGCATGTCCTATTTATTTCAGTGCTGAGGTTCAAGTCTCTTGAGTGCATAGCTTGATGGGATTTGGATTTTCTGAGGTGCAGCATGTCCATTAATTCTGGGTTGGACATGGCTTTATACATCAGGCACAGATCGCCTCTGAGCAGGTGGTATGCCACTGAGTAGAGCTGGAGTTTCTTTAACTGGGCAGCATATGGCATCTGTTTGAGCCCTTTGATCCTCTTGGTGAGGTACTTTTGGGTTCTTTCCAGTTGCTGCAGGTGTCTGGTAAGGTACATCCCAAAAGGGGCATTGTACTCAATTATGGGCCTGATGAGGGATGAGTAAAGAGGCACAATGACCTCCCCTGATCTAGATGTGAATCCCTTCATGATTAGGTGGGCTATATAAAATGTTTTTCTAACCACTTTGGCCATGTGGTTTTCAAATGAGAGATTGCTATCAACTTGGGTCCCCAGGTCCCTAATTACTTCTTCCATACTTAATGGATTACCACCTATGTGGTCATTTGTGGGCACTTTGTTTTTGCCAAAGGGGATGACTATACACTTTTTTGGCGTTTAGCTTGAGGCCATGGCTCTGGCACCAGTTGTCTGTTTCTATGAGGCTCTTTTGTAGGATGCTTGTGTTGGCTGGAGAGTCGATTATGATGCCTAGTTTGCAGTCATCTGCGAACTTGATCAGCCACAGTCCTTCCGTGTTGGCCTGTACCTCCGAGAAATATATACCGAACAAGAGAGGTCCCAGGATTGAGCCTTGTGGGATGCCACTTGTAACTGGTTTGGAGTCTGACATGGCTCCAGCAATTCTAACCATGTGGATTCTGTCCTTGAGCCAGTTTGCAACCCATCTAGTGACACAGGGGTTTATATTTAAGCTGGTGAGCTTATCTACAATGCCCGAGTGGGGTATTGTATCGAAGGCTTTTGCGAGGTCCAGGTAGGCTGTGTGAACCACCTTCCCCTCGTCAATGGTCTTGGTGACTGTTTCAAAGAAATTGACCAGGTTTAAGAGGCAGGATCTGCCCTTAACAAAGCCGAACGGGTAGGATCCAGTGTCTGTAGGTCCCCAATATCTTTATTTATGAGGTCCATGATGATCCTTTCCATAACTTTGCAGACCAAGCTAGTCAGGCTTATGGGGCGATAGTTTCCAGGATCCGTTGAGGCACCACCTTTGTGGAGAGGGACCACTGTTGCTGTACGCCACTCACTGGGTACATATCCTGTAGTAAGGCTGAGACTCAATAGTAGTTTTATGTTTGGGTTTAGCTCTTCTTGGAGTTCATGTAGGATGCAGCCTGGGACACCGTCTGGTCCCATTGATGCTGTGTTTTTTGCTTTGGAGAGGGCGGCTCTTACCTGAGCATCTGAGATGTCAGGGGGGCAGCACTCTGCTGGGATAGATATTTGCCCTTTTGGTGGGGTGGGGAGAGAAGTTTGTGCTGAACCTGTCAGCTAGGATGTTGGCAATGTCTGTGTTTTCGGTGTATTTTTTGTCATTTTGGACTAATGCTGAGCATATCTGGGAATTCCCACCCAGGTTCCTAACATAACTAAAGAAAGTCTTGTGATTATCCTTAGTGTCCTGTGCAATTCTTCTCTCGAAGCTGGCCTTAGATGATTTTATGAGTGCCTGTAGTTTTTTGCTAATACTGATCAGAGATGCCTTCCCTTTTTTGGGATTTTGCTCTATCATGTAGTAGCTTCCTCCTTCCATTGTATAGTTAGTTTATGGCTGGGGTCCACCAGACAGGACGCCTGCCTTTGGAGGATTGGGTCTTGGTTTTATTTGGGATTGCATGATCCATGCATTCCTGAAGGTGTTCATAGAATGTGTTTATAAAGGATTCTGCGGTCTGGGCCATTTTTTCCACAGGCCCAGGAGCGTTGAAGGATTCCACCTCGGTTTTGAGGAGTCTGAAATTTGCTTCTTTCACTGTGGTTTTCTGGGCAGGGGGTGGGGTCGGGATGTGAATATCCAGTGAGATTAGTTTATGGTCTGATCTTACCAGTGAGGGATACACTTCTGGTCTGGAGCATAGATCCCCCATGTTGGTGATGATCAGGTCCAGTATGTTTTCCCCTCTTGTGGGAGTGGTAACAAGTTGCTCCATAGCATTTGAGTTTATAAATTCTAGGAACCTTTGGGCTAGGGTGTTGGAGCTAGAGTAATGCTCCCAGTCTATGTTTGGGTAGTTGAAGTCGCCCAGTATAATGGTGTTTGGAGAGACCTTCATATTTTCCAGTGTTCTCAGGAAGGCTGAGTGGGGTTCCAGGGTTTGGGAGGGTGGTCTGTAGCAGGCTATAAACTGGAAGGCAGTTTTACCCACTGTTAGTTGCACATGGATAGTCTCTGATGCTTCGTGCTGTGCCAGCAACCTGGAGGTGTGGGTATCTTTGACAAATATTGATACTCCCTCTCCTTTTGTGGTTAGGTCCAAGTTTTGGGGCCAAAAAGCATGGTATGAGGTATAACCTGGTAGTGCTGGGGTGCTCTCAGGAGCCTTGAACCAGGTTTCTGTTACTGCACAGATATCGATGTTCTCCATGCTAAGGAGAGTTTTGAGTACATGCATCTTGAGGTTTAGACTTCTGGCATTGAGTAGCATTACTTTTAGTTTCTTATCCCTTGTGATACCTATGGAGGTGGGTTTGTCTTTTGAGCATTGCCTAAAAAAGGCACAATGGGGGTGGCAAGAGCCTTTGACAATATCCGAAAGCCCAGGGGTAACAGGTGCAAGCTGTCCCTAGCGAAGCATCGTGGCTTGTCGAGCATGTCATCCCAGGCTGACAGGCATTGGATCCCCTTTGAATGACACCAATACTTAGCCAATTGTTGAAATTGATCATCTTGTCTTCATATTGTGGCATCATTCTTGGTGAGGGTAAGATGCTAGTCAAGGTCAGGGTCATACCGGCCTGGGCTACATGCTCAGAGAGCTCCTCTATGTCTCTTTTCATGTAGTTCAGGGAGGTACGTCTCAGGTCATTCACACCAACATGGACAATGACTGAGTCATATTCGTACTTGCCTTGGAGTGACCTGAGTGCTTGTGTTATGTGGTGGATCCTAGCGCCCAACAGGCAGCTCACCGTGACCTTCTCCTTGTTCAGCCTGGTGAGCAGGACGTCATTGTGCCTGACGATAGAGTCACCTATTACAAGTGCATCAGGTGTGTTGTTTAGCCTTAAGGGCTATGACTGTTCAGCACACTGGCTTTGTGAGCTATGTGTTGCACGTGTTTTGTTTTGGGGTAGCGGTTGCTTGGATGTCTGCTTTGGAGGTCTCTGCTGCTTAGGCAGATTTTTATTTAGAGCCTCCGAGTATGCTTTTGTGTGTTTATGTGCTTGGTTTGCTGTCGTGGTAGGTCTATGTGAGACTGTAATTGTAGTGAGTGTGGTTTCCTTCTCCTCCTGACTGGTTACGCCAGTACTGAGTTGAGAGAGCTTAGCCTCCAGTTTGGCTATATGGTTGCATTTCTCACATGTGTTGGAATTTGTTGGGAGGAGGAGTGGGTTGTCTGTGTACATGAGGCAGTTGTAACATTGCCTCAAGATTCCCAGATTCACCAGCTGGACCAGAGAGGAGATTGACAACTGACCTTTGGACATGCTAGAATAGTATTGGGAATTCCTTTATAATTGAAAAAAAGGGCCAATGGGGAACAAGGTACTCAAGGGGAGTTTGTGAGGGTGTAGTGCTTTTAATTTTTTAGTGCTAACTTATATAATTGCTTTAGTGAGCAAGTGCCAGGCTTTAGAGTAGGAATAGGGTGTTTATTATGAGAACTAGATCAGTTATAAGGGAAAAGGTGAAGAGCAGACTTTGTGGAGCCGAGAATGGTTTAAACCCAATTAAGCGGAGCTGCCCGATGCTGCGCTATGTGCAAAATCGCGCAAAGCCGTGCCAAAGTGGGTTTTATACAGGGGGACTTGAAAGATCTAGAAATTGGCCCAAAACGGCCAATAGACTACCAGATTCTTGTGCTGGGAACACTCCTCCAGGGATAGATAGGCTGCTCTAAGCGCCCCACTGCCACTGGTGAGCAAAGAAGCCTCCCTTTATCCAAGAAAGGAAATGGGCAACACAGGAACTTTCCAAAAGTCCAGAATACAGCAAAGCTTGTATTTGGACTACTCTAGGTCAGGAAAGACGGGAAACAAGGATCTTTTTTTGTTTTTTTTCTTTTTTGCAACAAACAGCAGGAAAATGCAATAAATATGTAACACAGGCTAGCGCACTTGAGTGTGTAGCCTCAACAGGTAAATGCAACAAACAGGACAAACTTTAAAAGTGCAGGTGCAAAAACAACTTTAAACAGTTTAAAACAGTTCAAGAAGCAGAAATACTTGCAGTTTAGCTAGATCGGACAGTCGCCCAGGTAGTAGCAGGAAAAAACACTTTTATCAGGTTAGCAGTCACTCTTTTAGCCTCTCTGCTGCTAGCACCACTCTGCAGGACCACGAGGAGCTTGGCTGAGTAGTAACAAGCACAAAACCACGCCAAAGTGGGTTTTATACAGGGGGATTTGAAAGAGCTAGAAATTGGCCCAAAATGGCCAATAGACTACCAGATTCTTGTGCTGGGAACACTCCTCCAGGGATAGATAGGCTGCTCTAAGCTCCCCACTGCCACTGGTGAACAAAGAAGCCTCCCTTTATCCAAGAAAGGAAATGGGCAACACAGGAACTTTCCAAAAGTCCAGAATACAGCAAAGCCTGTATTTGGACTACTCTAGGACAGGAAAGACAGGACACAAGGATATTTTTTTTTTTTTTTTTTGCAACAAACAGCAGGAAAATGCAATAAATATGTAACACAGGCTAGCGCACTTGAGTGTGTAGCCTCAAAAGGTAAATGCAACAAACAGGACAAACTTTAAAAGTGCAGGTGCAAAAACAACTTTAAACAGTTTAAAACAGTTCAAGAAGCAGAAATACTTGCAGTTTAGCTAGATCGGACAGTCGCCCAAGTAGTAGCAGGAAACAAAACACTTTTATCAGGTTAGCAGTTGCTCTTTTAGCCTCTCTGCTGCTAGCACCACTCTGCAGGACCATGAGGAGCTTGGCTGAGTAGTAACAAGTGCAAAAACCACGCCAAAGCAGGTTTTATACAGGAGGACTTAAAGAGCTAGAAATTGGCCCAAAATGGCCAATAAACTACCAGATTCTTGTGCTGGGAACACTCCTCCAGGGATAGATAGGCTGCTCTAAGCTCCCCACTGCCACTGGTGAACAAAGAAGCCTCCCTTTATCCAAGAAAGGAAATGGGCAACACAGGAACTTTCCAAAAGTCCAGAATACAGAAAAGCCTGTATTTGGACTTCTCTAGGTCAGGAAAGACAGGAAACAAGGATCTTTTTTTTTTTCTTTTTTGCAACAAACAGCAGGAAAATGCAATAAATATGTAACACAGGCTAGCGCACTTGAGTGTGTAGCCTCAACAGGTATATGCAACAAACAGGACAAACTTTAAAAGTGCAGGTGCAAAAACAACTTTAAACAGTTTAAAACAGTTCAAGAAGCAGAAATACTTGCAGTTTAGCTAGATTGGACAGTCACCCAGGTAGTAGCAGGAAAACAAAACACTTTTATCAGGTTAGCAGTCACTCTTTTAGCCTCTCTGCTGCTAGCACCACTCTGCAGGACCATGAGGAGCTTGGCTAAGTAGTACACATCCACACTCACTACAACTCCCATTGGCATACTGAAGCATGCTGTCTAATATCAGACACCTCCCCATACCCTTTGCCCATACAACTTCCGTATGACCCATGTGGTGCATGTGATACCTGCACAGTGATGTGTTGTGGCAGTCCCACTACTGAATATATTTTAATCCTTACCCTGCCAAGTGTGTCAATGTGTGTGGGTCCCTGTGAGAGTGTGGCTGTGCTGACGGTGGCACCTGTTCATGCAGACAGGCACATGTAGGTCACCTACCATATAGCTACTGTATCCCTGTTGCAGAACTCACTCACAATCACATATATGTTCTGAGGGCTCCACAACAGTTGTGGCACATCCAATAACTGCATAGAACTGTGATAGTACTAAATAGTCATCAGGGGATTGATAGCCTGTGCTGGTAGGTGTGTGACACAAACATTTTTAGGTTTTACTCTCCCACCCCTCCCTGACTTGTCTTTGCTTCTGTCTGCCACTCCCACTCCCTCTCTGGTGGATGTGGAGATCTATACCTGCTTTGCTTAGGCAGCAGCATGTGTATTTTAAGTGATGCTCATGATCAGCTGATGGCCTCTGTATGAATTGTAGCCCTCCCCTAGCTGATTGTATGTGGAACAGCTGTGGTAACATTCCCATAGCCAATTGCATGGAAACACACTCCAGTATCTAGGAACATCATGTTGGTGTTGGTCCTTTTCATTCACTGTGAGCAGGATCTAGATCTGTTGTTTGGCAAACAGCATCTCAGATGGATTGGGGATTTACCTCTAACAACATACACTGTGGAAACAGGGCAACACGCAGGAGGGCAATGTGCCTGACCTGATTACAGACTGGAAGTGCTGCTATACTGCATTTGGAGTAATGTTGGTTTAGCAATGTGTGGATATGGCTGTCCTACATGTCTCAATACCTGCCATGTCAGTTCTATGTTTATGAGGAATCCCCATCTGCAGGGTCATCTGCAGACTGGGCAGTGTGTTGTACCTTTGGTTTTATATGTTACCTATGGAGCATCTATCTGTGGACTGCAGACGGTAGTGTGAGGATTGCAGTCTGTAGATGGTGAAAGCCATGACAGTTACTGACTTCATATCCCTCATAGGACATATGTTGTAACAAACCCTGTTAAAACAGTAAATGTATGAGGTTATCACAGCAACATGTTAATACTGCCCCTGTGTATGTGCTTCCAGTCACAACTCTGTCAACCCTTGCACATATGTTGTGCATGAAGAGGTGCATATGTGCTGTACACCATAATTAGTGTTATCATATCTGATAACAAGCCAGTGAGATATCAGACTGCTACACATGTTATGTACGGTAGGGGTTATATTTGATGACATAACCTGGACATGCTGTGGTTGTTTGTACAGTACTGAGGTCTGTGTACTTATGGTGAATGTCGACAGTGTGTGTATTGTTAATATGTTCCTTGGCCTGTGTACAAACTGTGGTAGTTGTCATCATCCTAGGTCCCATCTTTTCTGATGTTACATGCTGCTCCACTGTATGTTACCGTATTGGCTTACATGTTTGTAGGGCCATACACACACATATCCCATACCACAGTCAGCCATCAGACCAAACTGTGTAGCAGCCCAGTATATGTAAGGTTAGTGTGTGAGTTGCACATATGAGGATGGTGTTGAACAGATAGTCCATATACTGTAATATTATGCTAGCTTAACATATGTGGCTGTGTTCACATTGGTTGTGGTTATGCACTTTCACACAGGTGCATCTTGCCCTGTGTTGTGACATGCCTGTAGAGCCTGCTATATATGCAGGTACATGTGCATTCCTCCCTAGGAGATGTAGGCTAGTGTTGAGCCAGTCTGACTGTAGCCTACACAGTGCATTGTTGCATGCCTAGCAGCTTAGTGTACTTACCCAGTGAGATGTCATGCCCAGATACTTGTCAGATGTACTGCTGCCAGGCCTCCCTTAACAGTCATGTATGTTATGCAGAGCAGTGGGATGCTGTACAGATGTATGTCAATATCTAGTGGGCAATATGTGGCCATGGCACCCCTGTACCAGCAGGTAGTACATGTCAGGCCAGACAGGTGTGTGTGAATGCATAACCTATGGTGGCATATGTATACAAGTTGTTATGTGTTATACCCATCTACATGGTTGTTAACATCCATGTTGTCAGGCATGATACACATGTTTTGCACTAAGGGGTTCTGTGTATACCTCTGGACTGTACGGAGTGTGTCAGAATGTCCACACAAATTGGCCAATATCTCTGCTGCATTCAACAGGGGCAGTACATGCTAGCAGCGGTACTTTACTATGATGTCCTTAGGATGTCTGTCAGTAGCCAGTGGCACATGTGGAAAGCAGATGTGACAATTACAGTAGCAATAGTATATAGAACTTTAGTGGTACACAAATAAAGATTTTCCATTCCTGCAAACCTGTGTGTGATGTTTTTTCCTATGACCTCTCTGTGGGTATATGTTGCAGGCAATGATTGTCATTTGTATGGGTGGCCCATACAGTGTCCAGTTGCTCAGGTGTGAACTGTACGCATAGTGGCTGTTCCATAGTTTGTACACCTCCTACATATGTATCTTACTGTACATATCTCTGCATGTGAATGTGTAGTCACATGTATATATATATATATATATATATATATATATATATATATATATATATATATATATATATATATCTATAAATGTATATCTGTATCTGCATATATGTTTCTGTGTATATGTATCCTGGGGATGTTGATAGCTTCCACATTTTACATTTCCTATGGACACCAGACTGTACTGCATGATATGTTACCAATACCAGCCTGACATCATACAGGTGGGATGTAGTACTGTTAACATCTTGTGCCCATGTCATGTCAGGTCCTGGTTATGGGATCTGCAACACTTGGTAGTGTATTGCAGGGTGGATGTGTTTGGCTGGGGGTATGACTATTCATACAAGACGTATATTGTTTGGAGCCTCTCAACCCCATTAATGGTGCATGTGGACTTATTTGTTTTTGTTAACCTACCATTGCTATCTGCAGATGTATGGCCACATATACCTATATATATATATATATATATATATATATATATATATATATATATATATGTGTGTGTGTGTGTGTGTGTGTGTGTGTGTGTGTGTGTGTGTGTGTGTGTGTGTGTGTGTGTATCAAGCCTGGCTAACTCTCTCTAGAATGTGTAAAAATCTGTTAACCCGTTTACTGTGTAATTTAATTTAATCCTGACTTGTGCTCAGGATTAACTGTAACCTGTGGAACTTGTTTAACTTGCTTACTTATGTAATCTCTGTAAATAGTCTGTTTGTAATATGTAATGCTGGTATTATGTAATGCTGTATCTGCCTGCCCTTGGAGCTTTTCTCCCCGGGCCTCCGCTGAAAATGGACATGCATCCAGTCGGACTATCCCGGTCAACAAATGTAAAATAAAATAAAAAAAAAAATATATATATATATATATATATATATATATATATATATATATATATGGGTCTACTTTCATAGACCGAAACTACGAATTACCGACACCGAAATTAGCGACCCCAAAACACCGACAACTCTATTCGGCGATAACTAAATTAACCGACAGTGAAGTCCACGACTGCCGTCTAACCGACAACACAACATAACCAGCAGTTAACATACTGCAAATGTTAAATCCATGCAAAGACACCTTCCAATGTTACCAATGCACATCCGCGTTAATAAACAATGATATATCCATGGTGGTGAAACAAAAATGTCAAATAAATATAGAGTCGCCCATTAGTACCAAATAATTAAATTCTTTACAAAACCCGCTGCACAGTCTTCCTAATGGATCTCGCTATGCAGTCTTCCAACAATGCAAAGGAAATACGGATGTAGTACAATAAATCATAGTAGTACCTCATCTGAGTTACGATTTAATGTGTAACGTCCCTGCATTACACCGCACAACATAACTAGAAGCAAGTTACACCTTCAGTAACCCAAGTTACACCTTCAGTAACCTAGCAATAGATGTTACGAAGTCCACTGCAGTATATTCCTGGCGATTATTCAAAACGGTAATAAACCGTTCATGTCTACATTTCAATTTTCTCTTCTTTGGTGAAGGAGGGAAACCAGTTGACATTCGAATGCGAAGTTCGTCTACCCTATCCTGTTCCCTGCACAAACAATGCATTAGTGTATTAAGATCTCCGTCGCGGGAACCTAATATGCACTTTAAACGTCTATGCCATGCCTCCACTGAGTTTTGTGTACGAGGCAAATGCAGTTCGTTCAGTTCCGACACATTCCAAAACTCCACAGGGAATAGTGGGGGAAACCTTATAGCAGTTGATAGTCTTGTACTGAATTTACGTAGTCTTCCATTAACGTACCAATCGGAAAAGTACTTTAATATCTCTCGTCCCTCAACAGGGAAGTTTGCTTTCAACTGCTCAAATGTTGCAGGAATCTCGGACTCCTGTAGAAATGCCAAGGCTACAAGTGACTTCACAGATAACTGAAACACTGCATTAGTATTATACAAAGTTGTCAAACCAAGGCTCTGTACCTTTCGCCAAATATTTTGGCCAAAGTGGAACAGACAGCCTTTGCTTTTAGCGCCTGTCAGATTTGATCTTATACTTTTAAGCGCTGCGATCTCAAAGTCACACAAAACATATTGTACATTAACTGTCAAAGCATTTGCACTGAGGAGGTAAAGTACAGAGTGCCAAAGATAATTGTAGCACTTTAGCGACTTTTTACTCATAATACAATATAACAGTGGAACAGCCTTGCTATAGGAACCGCATTTTACCATGCCATGTATGCTGTATAGCTGACGACACGTTATTCCTTTTTTAAAGTATGTACCATCCATCAACCAGATGCTTGCAGAACTCATGTCTTGCAGATTGGTAAGTGTGGTAAATGTGAACACTACAGTATTGGTCGCTTTGTCACACATGCGTTTACTAATAAACTGACCTGCTTTTAATGGATAGTCAGCAACATTTACATTCATTAAACTGACTTCATCACACTTTTCAAGTACATTTTGTTTACGCCGTACTCTACCAATTGTTTGTAGTAGGGCTTTACGGCTAGGTAAGCTATGTACAGCTTCTAATGAAGTTGATGCCATTGCAAGATCTATTATACAACACGGGTTATCCCTACTATACTTTGCCCTAAGTTTAATATCGGTATTTAGATTATAACGTTCTATCTCAGTCGGATCTGCTGAATGACTATGTGCCACAGACTTCAGTAACATTTCGCCCTCCGGTACTGAAATGCTTAGGGCTCTACCTTTACAGTGTAGTCCTTTCTTCTCCTTACATCCCCAATACCGTCTAGTGAGTCGATTCCTCTCCAAATGGTAGAGATATCCATCTATGTACAACATTTGTTTTCCTCTTTGCGACAAAATGCAATGGTAGGTATTCCCCACAATCCCTGGTGCTAACTCCGCCATCTTTACGTAAGGTAAGCACGTTAATAGAATACATAGCTACCTATTAATACCTATATTTGCTGCTTAGGAGATGATTAGTATTATTTCTGAATGGTCGGTTAATTGCTTGTCGGTAAATTGATATTTCGGTGAATTCAGTTGTCGGTAGCTTAGTCCGCACTTTTCATGTCGATTAAGTTCGGTCTATGAAAGTAGACCCATATATATATATATATATATATATATATATATATATATATATATATATATATATATATATATATATATCAGCTTACATATGTATGACTATGTCCGTATATACCTACATAGCTATATACCTGTGTACATATATGTACCATGCTGTGCATATGTCGACATATAGGTGTAGACATATATATATGTCGATGTAGGCATTTGCATGTATATATGTTTTTATATATTTTTTATTCTATGCAAGGGAGCAATAATAATAATAATAATAAAAGAAACAATTTGTCTTATAGACAGTCACAGGCATTAAAAGACCTTATGTCAGATAATAATATATCAATTAAACCAGCAGACAAAGGTGGTCCAATAGTCGTTTTCAATAGAACAGACTATGTAAGAAGGATGTTGGATCTATTGAATGACACTGACCATTATCATGTTTTGTCTAAATCCGAGGTTATGAGAATTATAGTTAACGTTTATGACAACCTTGAAGACATGTATAAATTGTGTTTAATGGATTTTCAACTTTATAATTTCTTACTAATAGAAGAACCTGTAACACCTATTATCAAAGGCCTTCCCAAAATCCATAAGAATGACCTCAACCCACCCATGAGACCCATTGTCTCTGGACGTGGCTGGATTACTGAAAATATATCCTTTTTTTATAGAGAAACAGTTACATCCACTGTTAGCAAAACACCATACAATACTGAAGGATTCCAAAGATTTCTTATTGGATTTCTATGAGGTTACTAAGCATCAACAGGACAACTTGAGTTTGCTGCTAGTGACTATGGATGTGAAATCTTTGTTCACTAAGATTCCGAATGACTTGGGATTAGAATTCCTACATAGTTATTTAATGACACACTCAGGTTTAACACAAACCAGAGTAGATTTCATATGCACCCTCCTGGAGCTTGTCTTGGATAGCAATGTTTTCCTGTTTGGAGAGACATTTTATTTACAAAAGAATGGCATAGCTATGGGCACACCTTGTGCCAATAGCTACGCCAATCTTGTAATGGCTTATTGGGAAGAGAATATGTTATTTAAACTGAGGAGTTACACAGAACATGTAATTTTTTACAAACGTTTTGTGGACGATCTTTTTTTCTTATGGCAGGGCAACATTCATGACTTGCTTATTTTTGAGAGAGAAGTGAATGAGTTAGTAGATTTTCTCAGTTTTACTATGGAATATTCTTCACATAACATTTCTTTTTTGGATATTCAGATTTGGCGTTTACCTAGTGGGATTTTTAACACAGGCATGCACAGGAAGTCTTGTCACAGGAACAGCTTATTATGTAGGGATAGCATGCATCCCCTCATGTATTTAGGAATATTCTAAAAGGTCAGGGAATGAGGATTTCTAGGTTAAACTCAAGCCCTGCTATCTTTAAAAATGAGATGGATGCTTTAACAACCAGGTTTGAGGATAGGAACTACAAAACATGTGAAATCAATGCCACACTGAATAAAGTTTTGGAACTAAGGCAGGGAAATGCAGCTCCTATTTTTTCAGACAAGGGTTTAAGTGAGTATAGATTGAATAGTGAATTGACTATGATTGAAGAGAAAAACACCATTAGATATACACTTTATTACACTCAAGATACCAATGCAATTAGACAGTGTATCACTAAGCATTGGGATATTCTTAGGTTGGATCCAGAGGTTTCACAGTTTATAGAGGAATATCCTCGTTTTGCTTACAAAAATAAGAAAAATTTACATAAGTTACTTTGTTGCTCTGACTACACTACCACAGACACATGTTGTGATTTTCTAGGTACCAACCCATGCAATAATTGTAATTATTGTAGTTATGTATCCAATCTTTCTGTTTTTGTGCACCCAGTTACAGGCGAAATGTTTAATATAAAAACAAATGCCAGTTGTACATCTAAACATTTGATTTATATAGCGAGATGTGTCTCCTGTATGTCTTTTTATATAGGAAAAACGGACAGGATGTTGAAGGAACGCATTAGGGAACATCTTTACCAAATGCGAATAAAATCACAAGTGAATGCCTTATCAAAACATAAACTAAATAAAGATAACACACATAACTTCACTTTCTCTGTCCTACAAGTTTTACATCCCAGTCCAAGAGGGGGCGATATAAAAAATACTACGGAGTCAGTGGAAGCCCAATGGATTATAAAAACTAGGGCACACTGTGCCCCAGGGTTAAATGACAGGGTTCCGCTGAAACCTATGCTAAAAAATAGGAGAAGCAGACCCTGTTGAATGATACCCTGATGATTCTAAGCAATACTTAACAATGTGCTACATGATATGTATATTTTAATATGTCAATATATAATTACATAAGTTTCATTTTTATTTTCATTCTTATTTTTATTTTCATTTTTTACTGGTTTTTCATGTATTCAACCATTCACATGTATCAGATCTTTAATACATACATATACATATATACATACATATACATATACATCTTTCATTTGCTGATATGTGTGTATTAATATTTTTTAATATTTTTCATATACATATTAATTTTAATTATATAATACTACAACATTTTTACATACATATATACTTTATATATTATATATCATTATACATTTTTACTAATTAATATTCATACATAGTCCATTTATAAAACCACACTATTAAATCAAATCAAAGTAAATTGCATTAAATGAAATTAAATCATATTATCATAATTTCTTAATATTATACATCTCAATTTTATTTTAGAAATAGACATGTTACATTTTTGCATTATGGTACCATTTTTATATACAGTTTTATATATGATTTATATTGTTTATATATGTTTACAACTTATGCAATTGTCAAATGTATGCTTACGCATGAGCTGATGCACAATTGTATATCTCTTTAAATGGTTAATTCCTTCTGCTCATTAAGTTACAATGAATTAAGTATAAAATGGGCATGTTGGTTGAATGAAAATGTATTGGTTTGAAAAAGCACTTGTTGCGAAAGCGCTTACCATTTTTTACTTGTGGATCCAATAAATCGACTTTTATTATTATTTGGTGTCGTTTGATATTACGTACTACTTGATTGCTGAGTCGTTTCCACTTTTGCACTAGCTTTCAACTTGGTTATTTTCATGCTGGCCTTTGGTCTGAATAGACCGGGAACAACTAATGACAGCTGAATTTTGGTTCATTTTTTACTAAGCTTATTTTTTGTTGGATTATGGTCTGAATAGACCGGGACTAACTACCGACAGCAGAATCTTGGTCTGTTTTTGTCATTTGCCTTTTGGTTTTACTACAAGTTAACAGGAGCA
Source organism: Protopterus annectens (assembly GCF_019279795.1). Classification (NCBI taxonomy): domain Eukaryota; kingdom Metazoa; phylum Chordata; order Ceratodontiformes; family Protopteridae; genus Protopterus; species Protopterus annectens. Next base: position 1,806,287,147 of record NC_056735.1, read on the forward strand.
GATACTAAATTTCCTTTTGGTCTGAACAGACCGGGACTAATCACTACTAAGGTAACTTGATTTGTTTCTGCTTATCGCTTTTTGGCTTGACAAGTTAACAGGAGCGGACATTAAATTTCCTTTTGGTCTGAACAGACCGGGACTAATCACTAACTAAGGTAACTTGGTTTGTTTCTGTTTATCGCTTTTTGGCTTGACTTGTTAACAGGAGCGGACACCAACTTTTTTATTTTTATTTTTTTATTTTATTCTATATGTTTTTATATATATATATATATATATATATATATATATATATATATATATATATATATATATATATATATATATATATATATATATGTCTAAATATATATATATATATATATATATATATATATATATATATATATATATATACATATATAGATATGTTGTATCTGTTTAGATATTAATATATTTACACACACACATACATCTAGATGTTGGTTATATTCTCTGTACTGTAGCATGACTAGGCTGGATGATATGTTTCTGAAAACAGCAGATTTATGTGTATCTGTTATGGCTTAGTAGTAAATCACTTTGTCTATGGTGTGTAGAGTCCTGCGTTTGAGCCTTGCAGAGACTGTTTATTTTGTTGCTGGGCAGAACACGGGCCATTGGATATAGTGTGATTAAGGCACTTTAAAGCAGTTGTAAGTGGGTTTACGCGGTTTTGTGCGGAGGTAAGCACTGCTAACTTCCGGTTATAGTTTCTTATACTCAGCTTCTATATTGCTTAACCTGTATAGGCATAGCTTACCCCCACACAAACAGGCTTAAAACTGCTCACTGCTGCTTAATTTCTTTAAAAGAAAAGAAAAAGTGGTTAATAGGAAAGTGGTGAAAAAAGGGGCACAAAGAGGGAAAAACAGTAGGGAAAATAGCCAGGGATGTGCAGGAAGGGTGTAGGGAATGTCCATAGCTGTGCATATCTTCTACAGCAACAGCTGTGCATATACACTGAATTTTGAGTTATATTTGGACACTCAAACCCCTGGGAGGGGGTGAGGTCAACAAAAATAAGTTGTGATGCCAATTAGACTGGATTACATGTGTCCAGTGGACACGTGCGGAATGGACAGCTATGTATGGGGCAAGATTTTTTGTGGGAACAGATTGCCCTTTTGCTTTTTTTTTCATTTGAGAGTGGGATGTTGGGCCACAAGATGTTAACAGTAAGTCATGCCACCTGAATTATGTGAGGCTGGTATCGATAACATATCATACAGTACAGTCTGGCTACCATAGTGAATGTACAATTTGTAAGCAATAAACATTCCTAAGATACATATGTACATACACAGGTATGAAGATACATTTATATGTCTATAAATATATATATATATATATATATATATATATATATATATATATATATGTGTGTGTGTGTGTGTGTGTGTGTGTGTGTAACTACACAGAGATATGTCTAGGATGATACATAATTAGTGGGTACACACCCACACTGAACAGCTAGTATCCCTACAGTTCAACCTCATCAGATGGATAGTGTATGAGTCACCCATACAAACAACAATTGTTGCCTGAAACATATACCTACAGAAAAGTCAAAGGATGCAACACCACACACGGTTTGCATACATTTTAAAGGTTTATTTGTGCACTATTACAGTGGTATATGCCACATCATATAGCTGTGTAGACTATGAAATGCATGCAAACAGATGAATGCAACTCTCAAACAGATCATTTCATACATTAATCCGAAAGCATAACATATGTTGGTGTCCACGCCAAGGTGTAAGTAGTACAACAGGAAAAACAGACTGGGCCACAGGATAAAAATCATTCAACAGTAAGTAATACAGATGTACAGCCCAGCAGACTCTAAATTCACTGTGTACGCAACCCCTAGGGGAAAATACCTAGGCTGACACAATGGGAAGTATCTGTTACATAACAATGCATACCTGCAATCATCACAATCACACTGACAAACAGAAGAGTCCATTAGGCAGTAAGCAGTAGGCCAGCAATGTTCCCAAGGTGAAATGTATGGTAATGTACATCTGTATACCTTATGCCAGCTGAATACTAGTATACCTCACATGTTGTAACACCCTAGGATAGTTATGGTGCATACCACTCCCCATAAACTGACTTACAGGGGTATATAACACTGTTACATACACTGACCCCTAGACTGCAGAGGAGCACACATGTGTTGTGAAGATGAAGCCCACATATATATGGTGCATATGTTCTGTACACCATTATTCATTGACATCATACCCGATAACAAGACAGTCAGATAACAGACTGCTGGGCCTACTGTGTATAGTAGTGGTGTTTCTGAGGACATTACTTGGACATTCTGTTGTTGTGTGTACAGTACTGTGGTCTGTGTACATAGGGCAGGGGTATTCAACCTTCACTATCCAGAGAGCCATGTATGGCCCCTCTCTCACAAATGAAAGTAATCGGGAGCCACAACAGCTATTTGACCCCTACAATGAAGATAACAGAGCATATAAGGTTACACATATAGTTATACTAAATATAAAAGGACTAAGTGTATAAGAACAATACCTGATGTACGTCCATAATTGCGTTCGTATGTTGGGATTGCTTGATCTGTGTGTGTGTGTGTGTGTGTGTGTGTGTGTGTGTGTGTGTGTGTGTGTGTGTGTGTGTGTGTGTGTGGTGCGGAAGAGTGGCCATTAATCCGCAGAGGTACACGCAGCAACTACAGTGGGTTGTAAGAGTCACATGGGGCTCCAGAGCCAAAGGTTACAGAACCCCAAGTTAGGATTATTGACAACAGTATGTGTATTGCGCATAAGTACCTTGGGCTGTGCACAAACTGTGGTAGATGCCATTGCTAATGGTCCTGTTCTATCTGGTGTTATATGTTGCTCCAGTGTATGGTACCCTACTGGCTCACATGTCTGTAGGGCCAGACACACATGTGTCCCATACCACAGACAGCCATCGGACCACACTGTGCCATGACCAGTGTATGTAGGGTTACTGTGTGAGTGGCACATATGAGGATGGTGTTTAACAGACAGTCATTATAGTGTCATATTAAGCTTGTGTATCATATGTGTCTGTGGCTGGGTTGACATTGGATGTGGGTATGCACTCACACAGGTGTCTGCCACACTGTGCTGTGACCTGCGTGTGGAGTCCACTAAAATCACAGGTACATGTGTATTCCCTCATACAAAATCTAGTCCAGTGTTGTGGCAGTCTGCCTGTAGTTTGCACAGTGCTTAGTGATATGCCTAGCAGCCTAGTGTAATTACCCAGTGTGCTGTTATATCCATGTATTTGCAAGACATACTGCTACCAGGCCACCATAACTGTTGTGTATTTCTGACAAAGCAGTGGTGTGCTGTACAGATGTATGTCAGTATCTACTGGGTAGTATGTGACCATGTGACCTCTGCACCACCAGGTATTATGTATCAGGGCAGACTGGCGTGTGTGCATAAACTGTATGGACATATGTAGTCCAGTATTGTCGTGATATACCCAAGTACATGGCTAGTCACATCCCAATTGTGAGGCGTGGTTCATATGTCATGCATGAAGGGGACATGTGTACACTTCAGGACTGCCCACAGACTGCCAGACTGTCCACATATATTGGTCATATCCCTCATGTAGTCCACAGGATCATTACTGTACTAGCAGTGGTACTGTACTATGATGTCCTTAGGATGTCTGTTCTTAGGCAATGGCGCACATGTCTACAGCAGATGTGACCTCCCACACCCAACATGTTTGTTAACACAACCCCTATTACAGTAGCAACAGTCTACATATATACCTGCAATACATCCATGACATCCCCTTGCACTAAGCGGTTGGGACTATTGGTGCTGAGGTAGGACTCTACTCCATGTTCTGGACATATGGTAAACATATATGTATACATATTTATCCACATATTTATACAGATATATACACATATACATATCCACATACATATATGGACATATAGATATCTAGGTACATATATGGAGATATATATGTACATATATATAAATGTAAACACTCACATATATACAAATACACAGCAATGACTTCAACAATTGGCTAAACTTCTGATGTCATTCAAAGGGGATCCAGTATCTGTCTGCCTGGGATGACATGATTGACAAATCACGATGCCTTGCCAGAGATGATCTGCACCTGCTGCCCCTGGGATTCAGGTTACTGGCTAATGCTCTTGCCACCCACATAATGCCTTTTCTAGGCAAGGTTCAAAGGACAAAACCACCAACGTAACAGATACAAGCATGCAGAACTGAAGGTAATGCTACTCAAAGCATGAAGTCTTATCCTAAACATGCACACTCTCAAGGCACACCTACAAATGGAGAACATCGGTATCTATCCAGTAACTGAGACCTGGTTCAATGCTCCAGAGAGCACCCCTGCAATACCAGGCTACCACGCATTTTGGCCACCAAAACAAGACTACAACACTGCAGGAGGAGGAGGAGTGTCCATATCCAACAAGGTTATTCACACATCCAGGCTGGTTCCCAACACAATGCATCTGAATATCTCCTGGTGCAACTAACGCTTGGTAAGACTGCAATCCAAACTGTAGCTTGCTACAGATCCCCCACCATGGCCCAAGATCCTCACTACACCTTACTAAACATACAGGAATTATTGAGATACAACCAAAAACCCTCTTACTGGGTGATTCAAACTACCCCGTCATTAACTGGGAGAACTATTTGGGTAACAATGCCTTTCCCCAATGGTTCTTGGAGGTCATGGATTCCAATGCCCTAGATCACATAATCCATTGTCCAACCAGGGGCTCCAATATCCTAGACCTGGTCATTACCAACATGGGAGATAGATGCTCCACACCAGTGGTCACCCGATCATTGGTCAGGTCTGACCATAAACTATTCACCATCAACATCCACATCCCATCCCCAAACCCCAGGAAGGACACCCCCGTAAAAATCCCCTACAAAGCCAACTTCATGGTACTCAAGTCAGACGTGAGAAACTGTGATACACTTGTGGAGATCAGAGATGATAGACCAATTGCTGAATCCTACAGTAAGGCACTGTGTGAGCACATCCACTCATGCATGTATTGTGCCATCACAAATAGAACCAAGATGCCCCCTCCAAACAAAGACAGCCAATATGGTGGACCCCTGCCATAAACAAACTGTACAACAAAAGGAAGAGACTGTTGAAGACAGAGAGGGATAATCCCAGGATGCAAACAACTCCCTTACCAGCCTCAGTAAGAAGCTGAGATCCCTCATAGAATCCACCAAAGCTAGTTACATATAAGAAATAGCCACAGATTCCAAAGACAACAACAAGCCATTCTATAGTTATGTCCAGAATATAACTGGCAATGCTCAGAACTGATCTGAGCTACAACAGAATTGCATTAAATATACTGATCCCAAGAATTTTGCCAATATCCTGGTAGATCAATGTACTGCCACATTCACCCCCTCTCACCCCCTAAAGGGTCCATCTCAGTACCAAAGTATTGCAAAATACAAGTAATCATGGCCACACAGGTAGAAACCATACTCTCCACAGCTAAGAATACAGTATCCATGGGAACAGATGACATTCCAGGCCATGTACTACATGAACTATAAAATGAACTTGCACCTCACCTATGTGTCATGTGTAATCATAGCCTCGCCTCAGGCTTCATGCCCACTGAGTGGCACACAGTTACAGTTATCCCACTCCACAAGGAGTGATCCACCATGGATCCCGGGAACCACCATCCCATCAGTCTGTCGAGCCTGATCTGCAAGGGCATGGAATGCATTATAATGGAACATATAAAAGAAGACATTGGCAAGCCTCAAACACTGAACCCCACTCAGTTTGGCCTTGTGAAGGGCCAATCATGTCTCCTGAACCTGACTGACTTCTTTGAATCAGTCTCCAGAGCTGTGGAAGGGGGTAAGGCAGTCCACACAGCCTATCTGGACCTCACCAAGGCCTTTGGCACCATCTCCCACTCTGGAAACATAGATAAACATACTAAGCTGCCCATATATTTCCAGATCACACGATGGGTTGCCAACTGGCTTACTGACAGAACACACACTGTAAAAGTAGCTGACTCCAATACCAGCTACAAACAAGTGACAAGTGGAGTACCTCAGGGTTCAATCCTGGGACCGCTCATGTTTGGTATCTACTTCTCTGAAGTACATGCAAACACTATGGAACCCTGTCTAACAAAGTTCACAGATGACTGCATACCGGGAGTCACTGTTGAATCCCCAAATGATTTGAGTATTCTACTAAAGGGCATTACAGAAACAGATGATTGCTGCCAGAGCCATGGGCTCAAGCTTAATGGCCAGAAATGTGTGGTTATCTCCTTTGGGAAATACCATGTACCCATGAATTACCACATAGGTGGCAGTACACTAAACACCAAAGGTGTGATGACAGACTTAGGGACACAGTTGAACAGTGGTGTCACATTCAATAATCACATTGCCACAACAGTGAGGTGATCCTTCTATGTGGTACACCTCATCACTAATGGCTTTTCATCCAGGAAAACAGAGGTAGTTGTCCCACTGTACTCATCCCTAATTATACACATTATAGAGTACAATGCCCCATTTGGTATGTACATCACATGACATACATCACTAAAAGTATCACAGGCCTAAAGCACATGTCCTATGCTGACCGTCTCGAAAACCTCCAGCTATACTCTGTGGCATATCATATACTCAGAGACAATTTCTGCATAACATACAAGGCCATGTCAAACCCTGGGTATTGACATCTGTAATAAGTGTATGTAATACCATGTACAATACATGCGTCTGTGCTGTCATTACAGTAGCAAGGGGTGTGAGTGTCATGTCTGGGACACACAAGTATATGAGATCTGCACAGTATTGTTATCCATATAAATGTGTTACGTGCAGGGCTAGTAACCCAGGGTACATGCTGCCACACTGGCATTTAGTGTAACATGGCGGTACTACTTTTGACAGTGTTGTCCCAGGCAAGGGTAGTGTGCTAAAAGTACTACTGACAACAGGCACACCTGCAAGCATAGCTAGACTTTGAGGCCTCAGTGTTGTGTTCCTGATGTGTGGGCTGTGTCACCGTGTATATCCCATACTAGATAATGATCAGACATGTGGAATGCCACTGTAGCGTACTGTCTGAACATAACATATTAGTGAGGGTATACAACATTTAGTACTGGCATACATATTGTTGTCAAACATCCATCTGTCGACACATTCATCCTACTGCATAGCTACGTACCAAGCTGATGTCTGTGAGTCCCTCTACAGAAGTGTAGATGGCAGGTATCCAGCTGGGATACATACAGACAACTTATGCTTGATTTACACTGACATGTCTGTCCGGTTGTGTACTAACTGGCACATATAGGAGACAACAACCTGTATAGACCACCTGCCACGGGTACCTACACTACACTACCACAGTCAATAGAACATGCTTGGGTACAGTTCTCCAACACAGGCACTAAGCATGTGTTGTAATACATGTTGCATACATTTCAACTGGATCACCTCAGTGACCATGTGCAGAAGACACCCTGAGGATTGGCTGATCCATGTCACTCTTGCCCTGATGGTCACCAAAGTAGTGTCTGTTGATAGATTGCTTGCTGGCACATGGCAGGTAGCATGATACCAATGTACACACAACCCCTACACAACCCATCTCCCCATGGACAATAACCATGGACACAGCTATGACCACCTACAGCAATGCATCACAGTACTGACACGTGTATGTGTGCATTACTGAGGATAGCAGTGTCTTTGTGTTAGTACACCTGTAGGTTGGAACTCCATGACAGCCTTCACAACCACCTCAACACCCATTGCCATAGTTAGATGCTGCTGCTGCTGTGTTAGACATGACATGTACCCTGTTACACTCCTCACCCTAATGGCTACATGAGCCATGCATTACCAGCACAACAGTGTTGTATAAATGGGTCAATAGACATGCAAAACCCATTGAGGACTGGCAAGTGTGTGTATGTGTGCATGTCTGCATATATGTAGGGTACACCATTCTGAGGCCACATACTCCTATTACACTACACATTGCCACACAGGTGAGGCATGACAATGCAACACACTACTATGCCTGTGGCATATGCATTAGATGCATATCCCCTGTTGTGATATACAATGGGCTGTACTGCAGTCATGGGCAATGTGTGATAGTCGGTATGTCAGAGTGTCATCATGGATTCCAGTGCATACAATAACCACTGGGGGATGTGGGTGCTGTGTATACTGCCAATACACCATGGTACACCCAATATATGTCCCATGTACCACTTTATGGTGACCACTGTCACCATCAACCATACAGGTAACTGAAACCACAATACAGCCCAGTTACACATGTGCTGTGTGCAGCCTACCTGTGACACATTGGACACACTGACTACTTAGTTAGCCCCAATAGGCCCAGGTCTCTTGGATGTGTGTCTGCCTGTTATGTATCTGTCAATGTGTGTATGATGGTATGTCACACTATGTAGTATCCATATATGACCATTACATCCACCATTACCATACTGTACATGTCTGTGAATGTTCTGCATGTAACATGTACCTGGTACGCACACACCCTAAATGTTGTGTGGTATGTGCAATGAAAGCCACACAGTTCAGTAGCACTACATACCTAGGTAGGGGTCTAGTCACAGTATTGCCATGTAAGAATGAGCGTGTATGTGGATGGGTCTACATACAGTAGCAGATTATACATGTCCCAGCGGGTCACCTGTCTATGTGGCACAGGCAATAACTGTTAGACAATCCTGTGACATGTGTGCAACTGTACTCTGGATAAATCACAGCCATGGTGTCACCACAGTGCCATAAGCTTTGTGGAATATGACTGCAGACCATCCTCCTGCTGACACATGTACACCTACAACACAAATGGATAACATTATGGAGATCACAATCACCCAGTGTTATTAACAGCTGACATGCATCATAGCTGCATGGCTACACTACCTGACATGTATGCATTACACATTACTCCTGAAAACATGTTGCACTGCAGGACATTGTTGCACTGCATTACAGTCACCATGTGCATCAGAACCATATTAGCCTGTCCCTGCATCAATGTTATGGATGACAGGGATGTGGCACAGGCATCATCATATGCACAGGGTGTGTTGCTGGTTTGCCAGAGGCCGAGGGTGGTTCATACATTTGACACTGTGTGTGTGGGTGAGGGGTTTAGTTATTTGGATGGGGCATGGTGATGTGGTGTGTGTTGTATGGGGTTACCCTACATGTGTTTGTATAGTGTGTGGGTATGCATGCACACAGTTCTGCCATGTGGCTGCCCATACAGGTGTTTTTAGACAGCTGAAGACCATACCTGGCAGAGTGTGCAGTTCACCACCTCCAGCCACTGACACTCTGACTGTGCCTGCCAGGGGATCTATGGGCACGTGCAGGTACAGACCTTGAGGTGCTGCTCTCCCCTCATGATAACAGATGTCTGCTGGAACCATGTCCCACCTGGGACTGGCCAGGGCCATGTGCATGAGGCCTGCTTTGGTGTGGTGTGGACAGCACCCCCAGTGATGTACTGGGGTAACTACTTCCAGAATGGGAGTGGCTTGTCATCCTAGCACGTCCATGTTGGCTGCCAGATGTTGTTGTTTCTGGCCTATGTCCATGCAGCCATCGCAACACACCCACCAGGTTTTCAAGCACAGACACACCACGGTCGAGGAGGCCCACCATCTTACCCCACCATCTATCCCTGATCCCATTCTGTTCACAGAGGGCAGCAGCAAGTTCACAGATGTTGTAACTTACAGATGAGTAGGCAGCCCTCTGCAGCCTCAGGCCCTGTCTGTTGTACATTTCTATACATGCCTGTGCCTCCATGACAGCCTGAAACATGCACCTGATGGTACTAGTTGTGGTGCCTCTGCCAGGGGCAGGATGAACAGCAGCCCTACCACGAGCACCCTGGCACATCTGCCTATGTGGTGGCCTGCTGGACATCTGGCTATGCCTGCTGTGGACAGACACAACTGGCATGGACACCACACCACCCTGTGCACTGCCACTGCCAACTGTCCCTCAGCTATGGCCACTGGTGAAACTGTGTGGGGGGTGGGGTGGCTAAGAGGGTGATGTCAGATGTTGGCACTGTGTCAACCCCTGACAAACCCACCTGTGCTCAGTCATGGTCTCATCATCGTAAGTGTCTGCGTGCACACCAACATCAGGTTGCCACCTGCAGGAGGGACCCTGACCCACCTCACCACCTGTGGGGGATAAAAAGAAATGCACTTTAAGACCTGTCCAGCATTACATAACAATACACACACACACACACACACACACACACACACACACACACACACACACACACACTCCACCTTAATACCTACCTATCTGTGATGCTACAGATAGTCATACGTGTATTCCCTTAAGTTGCCCATCATGCATCATGCCTGGTGATATACACTCATTAATGCCACTCATTAAGATCTCATTCCTCTAAATGCCTACAAAAGTGATCACAAGACCTGTTGCTCCATTAACGCCATGACCTGAGTGTAGTACTATTTACATGGCCTCACTGCTGTCATTCAGTGTTCACCCTGTGTATGTTGGGACTTTGTGAGCTTGTTCCCTATATGTAAATGGCTGATACGTTCCCTCCATAATGTCACAGACTGTAGTGTCATGTGTAAGGATTGCTCAGCACATGCCTGACATGCTGCTCAATCAACCTATCATGTGACAACTGTGATATATGTATACACTCCCTGCTGTTGTCTAGTAATTCCCCAATGCATCTGTAGTTCTGCCTACATGGGTTGTCATTTACCTCCCTGCTGTATGCGATATTGAGGGTATACCACATATCTATTTTCCCTCCCAATGCATGTTCCATGCTGCAGACCTTATCAGACCATCAGCTGTCCTGTGATTACATATCAGAAAGTATTCCTGTTGTGTCTTGTGTCAGTTCATGTCCATGTGCTGCACTATCACAAAGAAAAGTACTGTCATATCATGAACTCCACAGTTACACATGTGCATATATGGACAGCCACACAACCACACACACATGCATGCACACATCCTACATGCAGCATCCTCCCTCCTCTACACCACATTGAACCTACAGATGACATTGAACACCCACCCACACAGAGACACACACACACACAGACACACATACAGGTGAGGTTGCACAATGCTAGTACACACAGTCCTCCCATTACCCATCTGTCAACATGCATAACATATGGTACACAACAGCATACAGTGCAGCTATAGTCAATCCATGCTAGCAACAGTATACATATGTGTGAGGCATGGCCTGTGTTAGTAGTTGATACCCCTTCCCCTGGGGAACACTGCATCCATGTACACAGTTTTTCTGTGCATTTATTATGCACCCTGCCATGTACTGTGCACCACAACTCACAGGTGTACATCCTATTGCTGAATGTGTAGTATTGTGTCAGTTATGTCAGCTATAATGCTCACAGACCCTATGTTTTCCAGCAAAACATACCTGGGATGATGTGTGGTCAGATGTCAGTTGTGAATGCTTGATGTGTGGTTTACAGCTCTCAACATTAGCAGACCATGTATGAACAATCCAATAGTATTACACTGGCAACTGCCAGAGCATACCATGGCTATGGGGAGTCTACACACTCTTATTGATGTGATGCACCATTCCTTGATCTGCCATGGGACAACATTGCTACATATATTAACAGTACATGAGCCTGATATGTGCCATATGTCCTGTACATCCACATACAGTGTCTACTAAATGTGTTAAGTGTGTGGATACTAACCGCATTTCATACAGTTGTGTGTGTGCCTATCTGTGCACATTATTATTATGACGTTTCATTGCACCCATTGTTATGTGTACTACAGCAGTCGCTATTCCTGTCAGGGGTATACTAGCATGGCCCATCTGCATTTGATTGTGTATGGTCAGTCTGCTCTACACATGTTCCCCAACTTTGCATGATTGCAAGGTCTACTCATATGCACACCCCTTGGTGTTCACACACTGCCATCACTATTTATGTGGCTGTAGAGTTATGTCTGCCACAGTTACTGACCCAGTCTGTGTGCAGATACAGCCATTCTTACCACCCTTATGGGTCCCTGCTGCAGTGCACTGGTGTGTCATGCTGACACCCCCTCCCCACCTTCAGGCTTTTTTCAGATGCTTGACATGTATGGGCTACACATGTGTGTCAGTTTGCAGTGTCCCATACACTGAACAGCACATGTTACAGCCAAGTCCCAGCTAATAATGTGGACCACACTAATACATTATGCCATAGTGTACATCTGTAACAGTTGCCATTGTAATACTGGTATGTAAACTGTTGGTGCGCTGTACAGGGGTGATGTTTCACATTTATCCCTCCTGCAGTCTGTGTGTGCCACCATTATGTTAATCCCTGTGGAAAAATGTCACAATGACAGGATGTTACTTATCCCGCAGGTGTCTGACATATCTTTTAATACCCCATCATGGTCACCACTGTGATGTAGTGCATGCAATAGCAACAATATGTGAATATGTACAGCATGCATTAAGGGTAGGTGTGTTAGATGTGCATGGCATATTCCATAGCCAGTAAATGCCCGGTGTAGCATCAACATAAACCATACTCACCAGCTACAGGCTACTGCCATGGTGGTATACCGGAGGGACCTGCATAAGTGTGCGAGAGATGCAATGTTAGTGGCCACAGCTGTGGCATTGCTACAGGGTGGGTGCAGCATTATAGTACATCAACAGTACAAGTCCACATTACAAGCACTTATGCACATCTGTTTATTACTACTATGCATCAATGAACAATAGTTATGACATATCAGATATGCAAGTTCTACAAGGCAGAGGTACTGATAGCTATGAAGAGGATGAATAAAGGAAAGGCTGTTGGTCCAGATGACATACCTGTGGAAGCTTGGAGGTGTTTAGGGGAAATGGCAGTGACATGATTAACCAGACTGATGGAATCTTGGAATGTGAGAGGATGTGTGAGGAGTGGAGGAAAGGTGTTTTGGCACTGGATTATATGAATAAGGGTGATGTGCAGAGCTGTAGTGACTACAAAGAGGCAATATTGATCATTCACAGCATGAAATTATTGGAAAGAGTAGTGGAAGCTGGTTTAAGAAGGGAGGTGATTATTAGTGATCAGCAGTATGGTTTCATTTCAAGAAAGAGCACTACAGGATGCAATGTTTGCTCTGAGACTGTTGATGTAGAAGTACAGGGAAGGTGAGGAGTTGTATTGTGTCTTTCTGGACTAAGAGAAAGCATATGACAGGGTGCCCAGAGAGGAGTTATGGTATTGTGTGAGGAAGTCGGGAGTGGAAGAGAAGTATGTAAGAGTGGTACAGCATATGTACAAGAGTAGTGTGACAGCAGTGAGATCTGCAGTGGGAGTGACAGATGCATTTACAACAAGGATCAGCTTTGAGCCCTTTCTTATTTGCAGTGGTGATAGACAGGTTGACAGCTGAGATCAGACAGGAGTCCCCATGGACTATGATGTTTGCAGATGACATTGTGATATGTAGTGAGAGTAGGGAACAGGTTGAGGATACCCTGGAGAGGTGGAGGTATGCTCTATTGTGGAGAGGAATGAAGGTCAGCTGGGCTATGACAGCATATATGTGCGTGAATGAGAGGGGAGGCTAGAGGAATGGTGAGGATGCAGGGAGTAGAGTTGGCAAAGGTGGATGAGTTCATATACTTGGGATCAACAGTTCAGAGTAATGGCGAGTGTGGTAGAGAGGTGAAGAAGAGAGTACAGGGAGAGTGGAGTGGGTGGAGACAAGTGTCAGGAGTGATTTGTGACAGACGAGTACCAGTAAGAGTGAAAGGGAAGGTCTACAAGAAGGTAGTGAGACCAGCTATGTTATATGGGTTGGAGACAGTGGCACTGACAAAAAGGTAGGAGTTAGAGCTGGATGTGGCAGAGTTAAAGATGTTAAGACTTGCACTGGGTGTGACGAGGGTAGACAGGATTAGGAATAAGTATATTAGACAGTCAGCCTGGATTGGACAGTTTGGAGACAAAGCCAGAGAGGTGGAATTGCATTGGTTTGGACATGTGCTGGGGAGGGATGCTGGGTATATTGGGAATAGGATGCTAAGGATGAAGCTGCTAGGTAAGAGGAGAAGATAAAGGCCTAAGGTAAGGTTTATGGATGTGGTGAGAGAGGACATTCAGGTGGTTGGTGTGACAGAGCAAGATGACAGGAAAAATGTAAACAGGTGATCCACTGTGGCAACCCCTAACTGGGAAAAGCCAAAAGAAGACAAGTATGCTCCACCTATACATATGCAGATGCATATGCAAATGTGTTCTACTGATGTTCCCTGCGGTCTTACCTGCACGCTCCCCAGCTGGTGTGTCGTGGTAACACCCACCTCCAAAATGCTGTCTGACACTTGTTGTACATTGGTATGGGCAGGTGCCCTGAGGCTGCTGAGGAGCTGTTCCACAAGTGTCAGGGGGGATGGGTTGCATGACCCCCCCCCTTGTTGTGAGGTGATCCTCCCGTACTGCAGCAGCAGCATGCCTGCAGACATTGCAAAGCAGGTCAGAGCAACGCCGCTGGACCTGCTCATAACTTTGGTTATGGTGTCCAACATCGTTGACCCTGTGGACGAGGTCATTCCACAGGGCAGTCCGCTCTTGCTGCTCATGTGCATGCCTGCCAAACATTAACGCATAGTGATTGCTGAGGTAGCTGAGGATGATTTCCATTTCCCCTGCAGAATATGATGGAAGCAGCGCTAAGGACATCTTGCCTGAAAGACATAAAGATGGAAACAGGTGTCAGCAAATCATACAGCAAGGTTACCATAGTTCTTAATACATATTTCTGTCCCTCCCAAAATCTGCAACAACAAACTATTCACACAATTCAATAGGTATGGCACACCTTAACTAACAGTGGGATATATATGTATTGCATTGTAACACACTTTGTGCTATGTGTCTATGGCCATGTTCCCTGTGTGGACACTATCATTGCTGGTGTGTTACAGACTATTCACCTGCATGGCA
>NC_056735.1:1806304788-1806342288 GCF_019279795.1 Protopterus annectens
GTATATGTATTGTATAGCACCAGTTTTCCAGGGTTTGTGTGTACATACTAGTTTAACATGGACTGCAGTCTGTCTGCATAGCTATCAACTGTGGGCCTATGTTTTGTCTGTCCACCACACAGGTCTTTTGTCAGATATATCACTGGCAGTGTGTGTGTTGAGTGCTATCAGTAGGTGGCTACATCCATTTGTGTTTCTGAATTCATATTCCTATCTAAGGGTATGTTGCAGACTAGCCTGTGACAACAGCAACTTGCTCAGTGTATGGCAACACTATTTCACCTATGGGCCAGTGTACCAGCCTCTGTCCTCTATCGACATACCAGGCTTTGTCAATATGACATGCAGTAAGGGGTTATTATGTGGTGGCCAGTGATTATGTCATGCTGCCATTCCCACCATCATTCCAGTGCTGTTGTGACCCCCACACATATTGTGGGGTAGGGTCCATATATATGTAGCCTTCATCTGCACAACACATGTGTGCCCCTCTGTAATGTAGAGGTCAGTGTATGTAACAGTGTTATATGCCCCTGTAAGTCAGTCTGGGGGGGTGCACCATAATTAACCTCGGGTGTTACAACATGTGAGGTATATCAGAAGTAAGCTGGCTTAAGGTATATGGCTGTACATTACCATACATTCCACCTTGTGAACATTGCTGGCCTAATGATTACTGCCACACAGCCTTTTCTGTTTGTCACTTCAATTGTGATGATTTCAGTTATGCATTGTTATGTAACAGATACATCCCATTGGGTCAACTTAGGTATTTTCCCCCTAGGGATTGGGTACAGAGTGTAATTAGAGGCTGCTGGGCTATACATTAGCATTACTTATTGTTGATTGTTTGCTATCCTGTGGCCCAGTCAGTATTTACTGTTGTAGTACTTGAAGGCCTTGGCCTGGACAGCAACATATGTTATGCTTTCAGATTACTGTTTTAAATTATCTGTTTGACAGTTGCATTGATCTGTTTGTATGTATTTCAGAGTATAAACTGCAAAATGACATGGCATATAGAACTGTAATAGTACACAAACTTTTAAAACATATGCAAACCTGTGTGTGATGTTACATCCTTTGACTTCTCTGTGGGTATATGTTTCAGGCAACAATTGTCTTTTGTATGGGTGAGTCATACACTGTCCATCTGATGAGGTTGCAACTGTAGGGATACTGGCTGTTCAGTGTGGTGTGCACCCTCTAAATATGTATCTTCCTAGACATACCTCTGTGTGTGTATCTGTAGTTATGTATATGTATATATATATATATATATATATATATATATATATATATATATATATATACATATATATATATATATATATATATATATATATATATATATATATATATATATATATATATATATATATATATATATATATATATATATATATATATATATATATGTATGTATCTGCATACCTGTGTGTGTATATGTATCTTAGGAATGTTTATTGCTTACACATTGTACATTCACTATGGTAGCCAGACTGTACTGTATGGTACGTTATTGAAACCAGCCTCACATCATACAGATGGCATGGCTGGGGGAGGATATCGATACATGTAAGACATATGTTGCTTGAGCTCACTCACCACTAGAAAAACAAGCAGTTAAATCATTAACAAATAATCAAAATATAGTGATAGTAGGTGCTGATAAAGGAGGTGCAGTTGTTATATGGGACAAGGAACAATATCTTGAAGAGGCACATAGGCAGTTGTTTGACAATTTTATTTAGCTCTGAGTTATGATCCTACATTAGAGTATAAAATAATGATAGATGAGTTTTTACAACAGGCCACAGATCAAGGTATAATTACATCTTCGCTCAAGGGACAGCTACAAGCTGAGTACCCAGTACCACAATACTTTTACATGGTCCCCAAAATTCACAAAACACTAGATAATCCACCCGGACACCCCATAGTGGCAAGAAGAGGTTCATTGATTGAACCTCTTTCAGAATATTTGGAATATAAATTAAAAAAACTTTTGTCACTAGTTACAGCTAGGGTTCGTGACACAAAACAGTTTTTGTCACTAATGGATAATCTGCAAGTTTCATCAGATGAATACTTGGGGACCCTTGATGTTCAATCTTTGTACACTAGTATTCCACATGAAGGAGGGATTAAAGCAGTGGAATTCTGGATGATACAATCGGGCTCGTATAATATACAAGAAAGAGAATTTTTGATCAAGCTCCTCAAATTGGTACTGGAACATAATGCCTTTTTGTTCCACAACCATTGGTATTTACAAATAAAAGGATCAGCAATGGGGGCTACTTTTGCCCCCACCTATGCTGACCTGTTTATGGGCTTTTTAGAAGTCCAATACATATATAAAGTCCCTCTTCCTATTAAAGAACACCTCATTATGTGGCGTAGATACCTGGATGATTGTTGGGTTGTGTGGGGGGGTGACTTGGATGCTTGGCAGGAATTTGTGGTTTTCCTTAATGAAAATGAATTTGGGATTAAATTTACAGGGGGGGTTAACATTCACGAAGTGGAGTACCTAGATGTCAAGGTCAGGAAATCTCCTGATGGACATTTGGTTACTGATTTATATAGAAAACCATTTTCAAAAAATGCATTTTTACATGCCAGCAGTTGTCACCCCCGCCACACAATCCAAAATATTCCAGGATCTCAATTTCAGAGGGTTAGGAGGATTTGTTCCCAGGATGCCACTTATGAGATACAAGCCTTGGACTTGGAAAGTAGGTTTATTAATAGGGGCTATAGTAAAAGTATGGTTAAGCAAGCACATAGGGTATCCAACCACATGGATAGAACAACACTATTAGTTGATAGGGAAAGGAATAATAGGCCCCAAGGGGAATCAGTGAGATTCATTACTACCTTTAGCACTAATACTTTTTGTATCAAGAATATTTTGGCCAAGCATTGGCATGTTTTGCATTCGGATTCTTTTTTTACTAATTTAGTAGATGAATCTTGTCATTTTGGATACAGAAAAGGTAGGACTTTGGGACAATGCTTTTCTTCTTTTAAGAAAGGCAAGTTACAGGTTTCTAGACCTAATATGAACACAGTGGGGAGCACCTATTGTGGAGCATGTAAATACTGTAAACTGATGGCTAAGACTAAATCTTTTATGTCAGTCAATACAAAGAGGGTCTTTGACATAAAATATTTAATAAAGTGTAGCAGTTCTTGGGTGGTATATATGGCCATTTGTCAATGCGGAGCATTTTATATGAGACAGACTTCCTGTACTCTTAAACAGAGAATAGCTCTCCACATAAGTGACATTAAATGTCAAAGACTTCGAAGTGCTTTATATAAACATCATATGGTTCATACCACAGCACACTTTGTATCTTTAGGTTTGGATATGGTCAAAATGCAGGATACCAATGATATATTTAAACATTGGATGTTAACTCAGAAAGAACATAGGTGGATAGTGAACCTGGGGGCACTCTTTAAACCTGATCTCAATGACCAGTGGTAAAATATAATGATTATAGGGTTTCCTTAGTTATACAACTTATAGATAAGATAGCTATGGTGTTGCAGTTTTAAGAATGAATATGGGGTAGTAATAGTCAACAGCATTCAGGTTTAGTTGTAACAGCATGCATAGGTATTCCATTAACCCAAGACACCAGATTTGCAACAGTTGCAGAGCAAGCAGAACACATGCATATATGGGACAACAGTAGCCATTACAACATCATGCAGGTTTCATTGATGACAACAGGCCACCAGTATGAGGTTATTTTAACATGGCACATGCATAGAACCAAATGTGAATATTTTTAAACCAATAGGACATATGTCCCAACAAATGTATGGAGTGTACACGTACCCATTGAGGTATGCAATTGAGTTATTGTTGCACATATGGTGGGGGTGAGAGAGAGAGGTCAGTTAACAAATAATATATCCCTGTAGTTTTCACAACTTTCTTAGTCACTGCAGTGATCTGTCCCTTACATGTATTATTACACTACCCAATGGCCTTACTTTGTACAATGGTATGTTTGTAGATTAGTATATACGTGGACTGTGTCTTACATATAGGCTACACCTCTTACTTGTTATAGCTGTTGAGAAAATCATTAACACTACCTGAAAAATTCTACACATACTCCCAGATGCCATGCTTGTAGACAAGTATATGAGTGAACTGTGTTGTACCTACAGTCTACACCTCTTACCTGTTATAGCTGTGGGGTAAATCTTTGTTAACACTACCTGACAAATTCTACACATACTCCCAGATGCCATGCTTGTAGACAAGTATATGAGTGAACTGTGTTGTAACTACAGTCTACACCTCTTGCCTGTTATAGCTGTGGGGTAAATCTAACAGTCCGTTATTGCACACACTCTGGTCAAGGCTTGACAGGATGCAGGTGTTAATGTGGCATATTTTGGAATAGCTGGCATACACTTTGGGTGAGATGCTACAATGACAGGTTTGTTTCCATATGCATTCTCTTTTTATGTTCAGGTCTGACTATCCATTATATGTCAGTATAAGCTGCCTACATTTGTTGGATCATCACACTTATTTGTCAGGGGAACAGGTTACTGGGCAGCAGATTTAGGCCTGTTATCTGGACATTCTGGACAGATCGAACAGTTGAGGAGTATGACTATGCATACAGCTTACTACCTGAACATTCTGCCACAGTCTGTAGAGTTGATGGTTATGATTATGCTTACAGCATACTATCTGAACATTCTAGCAAAGTCTGTACAGTTGTTGGGTCTAATTATGCATACAACTTTCTATCTGAACATTACAACTTTCTATCTGAACATTCTCGCAAACTCTGTACAGTTGTGGGGTATGATTATGCATACAACTTACTACCACTCCCAGGATTCAACCCCCTGCTGTTTGTTGTATAAATATTACAGTTGACATCACAGTACACTGTGCTATCAGGGAATTGGTGTAAAGAATTCCATTGGTTTCTGTCTAAGTCTCCTTCAGTTGTACAATATGACTGACCTCTTGGGACTTCCAACATTGTTATACTGAACTTCCTACACATTTTAACTGCGTTCAACAGTGTGTGTAAGACTGCTTAATACAACAGTACTATTTATAGCATGCAACATTACAACAATATATGAAAGTAGAATGTACACAAGCACTGCAGTTAATCACTAGATATCACACCTTTTTTCCATGCAACCTATATGACAGTCTTCCTGCCATATTGTCTGGTTTATTCGGTACATCCCATACACAATACATTTTTATACTGGTACAACACTTTCTAGTACTGTTATATTTATTTGTTATGACAGTACATACAAGAATATTACTAACCTGCCTCACGACACAGCCTTTGCAGCCTAGCAGCATGGGCCTGCTGGTTCACAGCCCGCTCATCTGCAGCTGTCGGAGAAATACAGTGATATTTAGCCATTACCTATCCATAGTATACGCAAGCTATGCAAGCATTATCTACATAGTAGAATGAGTACTTATTCAGTGCTGGGGCATCAGCCATCTGCCTGGATTCTTGGATCCACTGGTCCAAGAGATCACCCCTTCGCCACTTCAGGTCAGCATAGTGATGCCTGATCTGCTCACCAGTCCAGGGGATACCAGTGGCACTGGTGAGGTCACAGGTGAGACTGTCCCAGGCCTCCACTTTATACTGTGAGCCTTGGTACTGGCCCTGCAGTAGTCTCTCCTCATGGTGTTTTACCAGGAGCTATACCATGAATCTGGACTCCTGGGTGCCCCAGCTCTGCGCTCTAAATCGAGTGCCTTCCCCAACTCCAGCCATTCTGCCTACAGTAGGGAGCTGCAACCAGTTATGGGAATTATTGGTGCCTGTGGGGTTTAAATATGCCTGATTTCCCACACTTTCCTGTGATTGGATGGTTTTGAAAAAGCTAAGCTATGGGCACACCTGCTTACCTAATGTTGGCATTGCTTAAAAGGGCATACCACTGGGCAGATTGAGTTAGCCGGCCTACACATTGCTTACACCATGTAAGCAGACCTGTGCAATGCTTAGCATTGCTTAATATCTAATTAGCATTATATTTTCCTTTTTACATTGATTTATTATTTGTTACATGTTATATCTGTGTCTGGTATCAGTGATTCATGTGTACGTACACTGGTATGGGGTCCTGAGAAATTCAACACTTTATTACAATAACGCCTCACATCTGGCCTTACTGCAGTACTCCAGTTCACATATTTATGTTATTTAGCAGGTTATACAACATCACACTGTACATAGATTCATTTCACATGTTCAGTTTGATTTTCCAGTGGTGAGGATTTATTTGTTGAAACCTCAATCTTATCCACTGCTGTGATGGCTTAGTGGTTATCTACTCTGACTGTAGTTTATAGGGTCCTGGGTTTGAGCCTTGCAGAGGCTGCTTATTTTGTTGCTGAGCAGAACACAGGCCATTGGATACAGAGTGATTAAGGCACTTAAAAGCAGTTGTAAGTGGGTGTGCGTGTGTTTGCATGGAGCTAAGCACTGCTAACTTCCATTAACAGTTTCTTATACTCAGTAAGCTTCCAGATTGCTAAATCTGTGTAGGCAATGCTTACCCCTGTGCAGACGCACTCAGACACGCTTACTAGTGCTTACTACTGCTTAGTTGTACTTAGACCTGCTTACTAGTGCCTTATTCATTATGACACTGATACTTCACATGTGCATTTCCTGCAGTACTCTGGTTCATAAATATGTGTTATTTAGTGGGTTTTGCAACAAAAATATTGGTTATAACGTGCTTTGCCATGTAAAATAGACTGTGCTGCAGTGGGACTTGAACTGGGAATGCCTGCTCGTTACGCAAATACTCTGCCCGCTACACTATTACTCTGCTGCTTCATTGGCATATATCTTCCTTGTTATCCTCTTCAGCCTTTTAAGCTGCTTTAACCTCTGCTCTCAGACACACCCCCTGCACTCATACATGCTCCGAGTAAGCCTAGGAGCTCAGGCAGCTTGCCTTCATTGATATGCATGGCGCGCTGCTGTCCTGCTCCTACATGGTCGCTTCAGTGCAGGACTAAGCTAGTCCTGCATGGAAGATTGGTGAATCCGGGGGAGTAACTATTACATTTATAATATTTTGTAAACAGCTTACAATATCTCAGCAACCACTGAAGTTACACACATACCATCAGCAGCATTTTATACATCTAGCTTTCATATGAGACTAAGGAGTTCTGTCTGTGTTACTTGGTTCTTGAGATGGTTAGAAAAATATGAAAAGTATATTTATATAAATTAATATCTTAAAAACAACAGTTAATATCTATTTACCTGCACTAAACAGAGGTCAAATATTAATGCAGTTGAGTTTGCCACTGTGTAATTTTTAAGATGAAATATTATAAAATCTTGCACATAGCATGGTTTTGGAATTATTGATGCAAATATGAACAAGAAATATTTGACTCCTAGATGTGTCAGTAGGAGTTAACTGCAGAGGCACCTGGAGGCGTCACTTGGATGTAATGAGTTAATCAAATGTTCTTGATTTGTTGTCATTTCAGGTACAACTATATATATGTATATATATATATATATATATATATATATATATATATATATATATATATATATATATATATATATATATATATAGTATATATAAGTGTGTATATATATATATATATATATATATATATATATAGATAGATAGACAGATATAGATATACAGCATATATATATATATATATATATATATATATATATATATATAGCTGTATGTATATATATATATATATATATATATATATATATATATATATATATATATATATACCTTTAAATGTAATAAGCTAGTACACAGTGCACATTTGGATCTGACTTATTTTCTTTCCATCCAGACACCTAGGTTCCCTTTATCCACCTCAGTGAAACAGAACTCATGACCAAGCTGAGCAGAAAAAGCACAGAAAAGGCATCTACTGTACCAAATCATGCTGTCGCTCACATTTATTAGAAATGATTTTCAAAAAAATACTATTCTTCCCAAGAGAATATTTTCATAATTATTCCAAGAATGGAAGTAAGATTCAAGTGCCTGCAGTCACTTAGATCTTTGAATGTAAGAGGAATAAGGCAGCTGTGGTTTGCGCCTTATCTTCTCAAAGTTCATTCATATGTTTATCTATTTCTTTTCTTGACACTTCATTAAATATCATAACCTATATACTCTTTATCTAATACCTGCCATATCATTTTCTGTAATTATTGAGGTGAAGAGCTAATGTCCTCTTGCCTGATCTCATGCACTTGCACTCCACCCACACACTTTTCAGTAATCCACTGTGCCACCAAATTCTCCTTTATTTTCCATAAATTATTTTGCCAATCCATCTAGGCCTATCTTGAATATTCAGTAACAGGCATTTTTTTTTTACTTCTGATATGTATTTTTCTCCCTATCACCTTATCTTTATCAACTTATATATATATATATTTGTTTGTTGTTATTTTGTTTGTCTGTTTCTTTTTTACCTATCTTCTCACTGTTTTTACCTCATACTTTATTTAGGCAGGTAATTTGCTTCCTATTTCCATATAACTTTTTTTCCTCATGATATATTTTTTCACTGTGCTTTTCAAAAGATTGAACTACATCTTCTTAAAGTACCAGATCCCAGTTTGTGTGGCACCTAACAGTAATACCCTGAGGATTGTGAGTTGTCCAGTCTCTTTTATTAATTATGGCACCATTTATCTTTGTCAGCTCTAGACAAAAGTATTCACAACTTAATTTAAATAAAAGATAAGCAGCTGCCTCCTACAACTGAGTCTTTGGAGTGTTCTTTCTTCCAATGGTCCAACAGCAGCAGATTTTTTGGGGGGAGGATGGGTGAAAGCAACATGGGTTTAATAATCAGTCTATCCGCCACATAACGCAAGCACTCAGGTCTCTCAACAGCAGGTACAAGTACGACTCAGTCATTGTCCACGCTGGTGTCAACGACCTGAGACCTACCTCCTTGGACTACATGAAAAGGGACATCGAGGAGCTCTCTGATTATGTAGCCCAGGCAGGTATGACCTTGACCTTGAGCAGTATCCTACCTTCACCTAGAATGATGCCACAATACAGTGATAAGATGATCAGCTTTAATAATTGGCTTAAATTCTGGTGTCATTCAAAGGGGATCCAATGTCTGTCTGCCTGGGATGACATGCTGGACAAGCCACGCTGCTTCGCAAGGGACGGCTTGCACCTGTCACCCCTGGGCTTCCGGATATTGGCAAAGGCTCTTGCCACCCCCATATTGCCTTTTTAGGCAAGGCTCAAATTCTAAACCTACCACCCTAGAACACCAAAAAGGAAAAAAACTAAGGGTAATGCTGCTCAATGCCAGAAGTCTCAATCTCAAGTTGCACGCACTCGAGGCCCTTCTCAATATGGAGAACATCGATGTCTGTGCTGTGACAGAAACCTGGTTCAAGGCTCCTGAGAGCACCCCAGCACTAACAGGTTTCACCTCATATCATGCGTTCCGGCCCCAAAATCCGGACAACACCAAGAAAGGAGGGGGGGGTGTCCATATTCATAAAGGACACCCACACCTCAAGGTTGGTGGCAACGCACGATGCATCGGAGACCATCCAGGTGCAATTAACCATAGGCAAGACTGCTCTGCAATTTGTAGCATGTTACAGGCCACCCTCTCAAACTCAGGAACCTCACATGGCCTTCCTGAAAACATTGGACGGGATAAATGTATCTCCAAACACCATCGTACTAGGTGACTTCAACTACCCTAATATAGACTGGGAACACTACTCAAGCCCGAACACTCTAAACCAAAGATTCCTGGAGTTCATAAACTCAAATGCCATGGAACAACTAGTCACCATCCCCACAAGAGGAGAAAACATACTTGATCTCATCATCACGAACATGGGATCAAAATGTTCAACACCAGAAGTATACCCCTCACTGGTGAGATCAGATCATAAACTAATCTCGCTGGAGGTCCTCATCCCGCCCACCTGAAACAAAAAAGACCACAGTGAAAAACTTCTCAAAAGCCAATTTCACACTTCTAAAAACTAGTGTGGTCTCCTTTAAGGCCCCTGAGCCAGTGGTAAACATTACTCAAACCACTGAATCACTTACAAATGCCTTCTACCAGCACCTGCAGGACTGCATGGATCAGGCAATCCCAAACAAAACTAAGACTCTCTGTACCAAAGGCAAGCGTCCAGTCTGGTGGACCCCAGCCATAAACAAGCTCTACAACAAAAGGAGGAAGCTACTACAAGATAGAGCAAAATCCTTGAAAGGTAAGACACCTTTGATCATTATAAGTAAAAAACTAAGAGCTCTCATAAAATCATCCAAGGCAAATTTTGAGAGAAAAATCGCCAAGGACTCTAAAGACAATCATAAGGCCTTCTTTAGCTATGTTAGAAACCTAGGAGGAAACTCCAAGATATGCTCAGAATTAGTTCAAAATGATGTGAAAATTACTGAACCTACACACATTGCCAATATACTGGCTGACAGGTTCAGTGCAAACTTCTCCCCCCCCTCCCCCCCAAAAGGAGAGATATCTATTCCAGAGGATTGTAGCCCCCAAACATCTCCAACGCCCAGGTGAGAACTGCCCTCACTAAGGCAAAAAACACAGCATCCATGGGACTGGATGGTGTCCCCGGCTGTGTGCTTCACGAACTCAACGAGGAATTAAACCCACAGTTAGGACAGCTGTTTAATCTTAGCCTCACCTCAGGATACGTACCCAAGGAGTGGCGCATGGCGACTGTGGTCCCACTTCATAAGGGTGGTGCCTCCACAGACCCTGGAAATTACCGCCCCATTAGCTTGACAAGCCTTATCTGCAAAGCCATGGAGAGGATCATAATGGAACTCATAAATAAAGACATAGGGAACTTGCAGACTTTGGATCCAACCCAGTTTGGCTTTGTCAAAGGCAGATCCTGCCTCTTAAACTTGGTTGACTTTTTCGAGACAGTCACCAAGGCCATTGATGAGGGAAAGGCAGTCCATACAGCCTACCTCGACCTGGCAAAGGCCTTTGACACAATACCCCACTCAGGTATCATCGAAAAACTCATCAGCTTGAATGTAAACCCATACATCACAAGATGAGTTGCAAACTGGCTAAGTGACAGAACCCACAGGGTCAGAGTTGCTGGAGCCATGTCAGACTCAAAGCCTGTCACAAGTGGTGTCCCACAGGGCTCAGTCCTGGGTCCACTCTTGTTCGGCATCTACTTTTCTGAAGTACAAGCAAACACAGGAGGGTTATGGCTGACAAAGTTTGCAGATGACTGCAAACTGGGCCATAGTCGAAAACACATCTGACACAGATATCCTCCAGAAGGGCCTCACAGAAACGGATAACTGGTGCCAGAGCCATGGCCTGAAGTTAAACGCCAAAAATGCATAGTCATACCCTTCAGGAAAAACAAGGTTACCCCTAGCTACCATATAGGTGGCAATCCACTGAGCACAGAAAAGTCATCAGGGATCTGGGGACCCAGGTTGACAGTAGCCTTTGTTTGACACTCATGTTGCTAAAGTAGTTAGGAAAACCTTCTATATCGCCCACCTGATCATGAAGGGATTCACATCTAGATCAAGGGAGGTCATCGTCCCCTGTACTCATCACTCATTAGACCTATGATTGAGTACAATGCCCCGCTCGAATGTATCTGACCAGACACCTGCTGCGGCTTGAAAGGCCCCAAAAGTTCCTCACCAAAAGGATAAAGGGTCTCAAAAATATGTCTTATGCTGCCCGACTGAAAGAACTCCAGCTCTATTCAGTCTCATACCGCTTGCTCAGAGGTGACCTGTGCCTGACATATAAGGCCATGTCAAACCCAGATTTGATGAATATGCTTCACCTCAAAAAATTTAGATCCCTCAGAACCACAAGGGCGGGAGACTTAAACCTTGACACGGTTATAAATAGAACATGCTGGAGGGACAGATTCATCACCCACAGACTCCCTATGCTGTGGAACAAAATCCCGGTACATGTGAGGCAGAGCACCTCTCTGGCCTTGTTCAAGAGGAATCTTGACCAATGGATGGGAGATTGCAGATATACCCCAGGGATTACTTCAGTGTCACTGCTTGACAGAGGCACAGCAAAATGATAGGCATAGTTTTTATTCAAACTAAAGGGGTGGCGAAAGCCACATAACTATGGGCTAGGCTTATAAATGCCCTTGGGCAGATAGCCTAGTATGAACCTATGAACCTATGAACCTATATCAGTTTCAGAGTCTGATATAAAAAAGCCAAAACAAACTTTGCCCACATGTGTCAAACTAAATGAAAATTTCTTCAAGAGATGATGTGATAGGAAGACCACAAGGTGTTGATAGATGAGCTATTATAAGGAGACTTATGATGCTGGAAGGGAAATGGTCATCCAAAACTTCTTTAGTGAGATAAAATGATAGGAGCTCCTTCCTGATTCCAAAATAAGTGGATCTTGTATATCGCTGCCTCTGCAGCGATGATGTTGTAACCAGGCAACTGTGCAGAGGGTGTGTCAGGGATTTAAATCATGTTGCACTGGTGGCTGCATGATGGGAGTATACAATGAAAAATCACTTAGAGTGGCAAAGGTTTCTACTGTTGGTTGCCTTGGTAACAGTAAAAGGAAACCTTTAAGTCTGTATTACAGCAAGGCAGATATTGCATTCATGATGGACTCCAGGTAGAAAAGAAGGTACATTTAATGTCCAAAGTGCCCTCCTACTCATTTACCAGAAGACTGAGCATCTATTTTGCATTATAAGAAGAAAATGCAGTCCTATATATTTTATTAAATCAGACAAAATCCGTCCGTGTATTGATTTCTTTTTTCTTTTTTTTTTTGAAAAAAATGTATTTTAATTTAATAACAAAGAACAATCAAAGTAAAATAAAACAAACAACTGTTCACATATGTCCACAGCTGTGTAATATATCAGACTAATACAAATGAAAAACACTTAATATTTTTCAAGCAAATCTTTAAGTTTTAGCCACAACTTAAAGGAATGAGTAATATTAAAAGTTCTCATCCTAATCATATGTAACTCACTACTACATACAATTTTTGCCATACTAAGAAAGTCAGTATAAGAGGAATAGTTTTACTCTTCCAGTTCTTGGTTATTTTCCTAGCTATTGCTAGTATAGACCAAAGAAGAGGCACTTGAGTCCTTAGAATTATTTCAGGGATCAGAGCATTAAATAAAATCAATGGCTTGGAACTATTACATCTATCTGACCACAGTGTTTGAATAATGTTATTAATTTATCTCCAACAAGGGGAGATGAACTTACATCTATACACCATATGTATCCAATCACTTGTTCCTTCAGAATCACATCTCTAGCATTTGATTATGCTTGATTTATACATAATTGTAACTTTGTTAGGCATAATAATTGCTCTGTGCAAGAATTTCTAGGAAAATAATTCCAATATAAAGAGGATATAGTTTTTTCTATTGACTTTAATACTATTTTTTTATCTTCATCTGTAACATTTCTGTTATTAATTTTTGTGGAATAATTCCAAAAAGTATTGTATAAAGGTAAGAAGTCTATCTAAGCATTCTATAAATCTGTGATAAGTAAGACTTATTTTCCTTTGCTTTATTATTGGTATTAATTAGGAATTCCAATATATTTCTTTTCCAAGTTAAATATCTTATTTATCTTTGAGTTTACAAAATCCCTACATATTTGTAATGTTAACCACTTATTACAATTGCAATTGCATGTAGACATTACATTTTCAACACAGTGTATTTTGGTTCCATTTAAAAAGCTGAAGACAATAAAAACTGTGAGTTTCTAAGCATTCATGTGTGTATGTTATTGGAAAATTTTAAAAGATTAGGTATTTAATACAATAATTAGAATATATTAATTTCCAGAAGGAAGAAAGAATATTATTTATATAGGGAATTTGATTAGAAGAAATGTTTCTGTTTAAACAATAATATTTTAATAGACAGACAAAACTGATAGGAACTATTTGCTTATGACAATTAGTAATATGTTTGTTATTTTTAGATAATAATACTTGATGTATTACTTTCCATTTTGATTCATATGATGAGTTTATCAACAAATCAATAATTTGTACAATAGTTGAAGTAGTATACAACTGAACATCGGGGAATCCTATTCCACCTTTATCCCAACCTTTTGTGTACCAATTAAAATAAACTTTTGGTTTATTTAGATGCCAAATAAATGTAAGTAGGATGTTATTAATCTTTTAATATTTTTAATTAATTGTTTGGTGGAGACAGTGTTAATGATTGCATAACAAATAATATTTTAGGGAGAATTGACATATGAATTAACATTAAACATTCTTCCATAGTAAAGAAAATAATTATTCCAACTTGTGACTAGACTTATAATTTTATCAATAACCTGTTGAAAATTCACTTGTATCATTTCCTTACTATTAGACATAATGATGATACCAAGATGAGAGTTATTCCAATTGAAATCAGAATGTTTTATATGATTGTTTTAATTTCTTAATGACTAATAATGTGCTCATTTTATTATGATTAAATTTAAGTCCCCTGTCTATTACTCAATCTTTCTAAGGCCTTTGATACTCTCACTTCAAACTTCTAACTATACTTTCTGACTTTCACCTCTCTACTTCCTCCATTAACTGTTTCTCTAGCTATCTCTCCAGCAGGCAGCAATCTATCTGTTGGCAAACTGTCTTCTCTCCCTTTAAATAGTTTCAAATTACCTCATAAAGATAATTATATGTTCATTTTTCTATATTTCTTTTTGCAAGCAGGATGACATTTGCAAAGAGTTGAATCTTTAATTCCAAATCATCTTCTATTTTAAACCATAAATATTTTTGTTTGACCTAATAAAAAGTAGTGTAGATAGTGGGCAACTCTTTTAGTACCTTTTTGTAGTTTAAAGGAATTAGAAGAAAGGAACCTATTTTTGACATAAGGATAAAAATTAATATAAAACTTTGAATTTAATGTTATTAACTCAGCTGAGAAGTTATATTTTAAGTATTTTAATTAAATAAAGCTATTGACTGACTCAAAAGGTTTGTCTAAATCAAGACTAATGATAGAAAGTTCTTTTCTATTTTATTTGCATAGTCTATTAGTGTGTGTATCCTTATTATATTATCTTGAACCTGTCTATTCAAAATAAAACCTGTTTGATTGCTGTAAATTAATTTTGGTAGTTCGATTCACAGCTAGAGCGTCTTCTGCATGGAGACATGCGTGAATGGGCGTACCTTCGTTGAAGGTTGTGCATCAGGGCTGGCAACTCGGCACATAAAAATCTACTGCCAATCATTAGCGAACCGGAGTTCCGCTGTGGCGACCCCTAACCGGGAAAAGCCGAAAGACACAACAACATGAATTATATTTGCTAAAATAAACATGAACATCTTATAGTCAACATTTAGGAGTGAAATGGCTCTATAAAAAGAATACTTTGTAGGATCTTTGTCTTGCTTTAGAATATGAGGGAATATTTCTATGATGGGAGAACCTTTGAAGTAGTTTTTATTTACCTGAAAGACTGTATTATCCGGCTGTAGTTTATAGGTCAGGTATAAGACCAGGACCCTTATTATCTTTTTTTTTTTTTTTTATTTGAGCTTTTATTTCTTTTAAAGTAAAAGGTATATCAATTTTGTTTATTTGCTCATTTTTAATTTATTCTTTATATTTTCCTTTATGAAAATATTTACTATCTCATTATTTGCTCAGCTATTTGAATTTGTATTTATATTTTCATAGAATATTCTAAAGCACTCAAGAATACTCATAATATATGTTTTCTTTTCTATTTGTTATTTATTTGTAATGTAATTTCTTTAATGTGATTTAATCTGTTCATTGTCTTAGGTCTAAGAGCAAGTTTATGTAAGCACGATGGGTTCACTGAATATGTTTGAAGTTTTAGTTTTTCCAGGTTTTTTGACATTTTATGATTTAGAATTTCAACATATTTTGGATTCAAAATTTTTAGTTCAGACTGACTAAGAGTATAATTTGGTTTTAGGTGTAACTTTATTTTATCTAGTTTAGTTTGTAATGTATTTAATTATTTATCCCATTCCTTTGTTTTATTCATATACCAGCATGTAAGGCTACCATTTAAGTAAGCCTTTAGTGAATCTCAAAGGATGATATAACTTACTTCACCATTTGTATTTATTTCTATAAAGTATTTGATCTCATTTATGTACCACTCTTTAAATCGTTTTATTTTAATAATGTATGCTGGTACTCTTTTATGATGAATTAAGACATTATTTTTTAAAATAATGTTGAATACAATAGCACTTTGATCTGATAATGGACGACACTATGGAAACTTCTCTTGTATTGGAAATCAAATTGCCTATAACAAAAACTGTGTCAATATTTGTCTGAGTTCCATATCTATAAGAATAATGGGTGTATTGAAGTTAATTTACTTTTCTTAGATCATGTATATTCTTTAAGTTCATAATGTTTAAAAAATTATAGGTGTTTAGCTGAAGACATGATTCTAGGTTTCTTATTAGCAGTGGTGTCCTTATCAGATAAGCTCTAAAACCAGAGCCTGCCAGAATTAAATAATTCTTTAATGAAAATGTATTAACATCCTTAATGAGTAAATGTGCTTCGTGTAAAAATACTATTTGAGCTTTATGTAACTTCCAATATTTAAGCAGGCCTCCCCACTTTACTGGATTAATTAATCCATTAATATTAATAGCTAAACATTTAAAATGAAACATTTGTAAGAGAACATATTACTAAAAATACATTTATGTAAATTACTATATACTTCAGAGATGATGATAAAGGACATTCAGCTATAGACAAAACATTTAAAACAATTAGAATATTATCTAACAATATAACCTTAAAACATTTTACCACGGAATAACATATTCCCAGTTTGCTTATAAAATCAAACAAACTACATCTCAACCTCCCCATTAAACTAACTACACTTATTTCATGCTTCTGCTCCATGCATGTATGTTCCTATCTGATATGAATCATTGTAAGAAAGCCCTTCTATATTTCATTAAGAAAGACAGAAAAGACTACGTAGGTCCCATTTCACTTTAAATAAGCCAGATTAGTTATCACTGTTCCCATCTTCTCTTACAACCTTCTCTTGGCCCTCAGACTACAATAAGAAGGTGTTAATACAGGTGTTAAATTGGATGTTAATTTCACATTTGTTATTATAAAGGTCAAGCACCATCTTTAAATTCCTTCATCCTCTACCGAACACTTCTCCCTATCCCCCTGCGTTATGTGCTTGCTGGTAAGTGATATAACTACTTTTTGTTCCAACACTTCTTTGATACATACTGAAATCTTAACAGTGTTTTATTTAATGTTATTACTGTTGCTTTATGTCTGCCATTGCTGTTGTGAAAAGATGTTTCCCTGCATTTTTTACGATACTGTATGAATAAAATAGTATTGCATTATGAGAACTCTTCCACTCGTTTTCACCTTATGAGGTCTATAATCAGTTTAACCTGTCTCATAATATTGATGTAAGCTAGCCTAAGCAATTTCATTACTTTATACCCTACAACAGTTGCCTCATCTATTGTAGCTGGCCTTAATGTTTTATCTTGTGCATTACTAAAGATTCTATGCATGAGAACCTACTGAACCAATTATATTGCCACACAGATGAGCAAGTGAAACTGTATTTTTACTGCTGTATATGGTCGCAGTGCATATCTATATGCTTTTGAACTAGTCTTATTGCTTGTTGTACTCTAGGTCTCCAGACTCTCTCTATTTCACAACTAGCTCTCTCTTTTGTACTCCCTCTATTAGACTATGCTACTGCCCTGATCTCTATCCCACCCTTTATCCGCAATCTAACCCTTCTCTCCAGTACTTTTATCATTATTTATGTTTTCCTGTTTTTGTTTTTTTGTTTTTTATTTTAGCCAGTTCCATATCTGAAGACTGCCTGTACTTCACCCTCCCTGTCAGCCTCAATTGATCTTTTCAGTGCTGGACTGCACCCTGTGGGAATACCTGGGGAAACAACTCTATGGGAAGTGTACCCTTCTGATAATTACCACAGATGAATGCCTACTGTGTTAACTACCTGTGCTAATGTCCTGCGGTTTTACCTTAGTGGCCTGCATACTCGCAAACCACCCAGAGAGCATTCTTTTCCCCTTCTGCTACTCAGCTAAGTTGTAGTCTCTATTTCCCCTCTGTCTGTCACTTGATGGCAGTATTTCATTAGCATACTTATTACACAGAGACCAGCAATTTCTTTTAGACGATGTTTTAGCCTATTGGCGACTACTGCCAATACAAAAAGGCATTGTACCTAAAAGCAATGTCCCTCAGTACAAGTCTCCTGTCTTCTGTTTTACCTCCCACAGAATAAAGCACTGCAGTTTAAGTCTTTACAGTGCTCATCAACTTGCGTGCCTGTAGATTTATATCTTAGGATGATGATACTAGGCTACTGACCCAGAAGCCCTGATACACCTAGCCAAACATTTCTTGTTTTCCCCACCTTTTCTCCTTGCTTCCTACAATAGGGCCTCACTCACTCATCTGTCCTCATTTTACTGTCCACTTACCTCCTTTATCCCAACCTTTTGTGTGCCAGTTAAAAGAAACTTTTGGTTTATTTAGTTGCCAAAGAAATTTAAGTAGGATGTTATTAATCTTTTTTGGAATTTCTTTTCATGGAGACAATGTTAATAATTACATAACAAATAATATTTTAGGGAGAATTACCATCTGAATTAACATTAAGCATTCTTCCAAACTTCTAACTAAACTTTCCGAACTTCACCTCTCTACCTCCTCCATTAACTAGTTCTCTAGCTATCTCTCCAGCAGGCAACAATCTATCTGTTGGCAAACTGTCTTTGCTCCCTTCCTCCCAGTTAATACTGATTTTCTCCAAGGATCTATTCTAGGCCCCCTCCTGTTTAATATATTCACTAATAATCTCCACTCTGCTACTAACCTCTCTACACTTATATAATATGCCAATGATTCCACTCTCATCATCTCTGCTTACAGCACCACTGAACTTCAAACTCTTACCCAACAAACCTTCTCTTCTGTCGAAACCTAGCTCTCTGATAATCAACTAATACTAAATTTAAAAAAAAACTCCTTCTCTTCCTCCCCAAATCATTTGCACAACACAAACCCTCTTTCTCTTTCACCTCCTTCAACAACACCATCATCCAACCCGAACCCTATATCAAACTACTTAGAGTAATTATTGACAATGAATTAAAATTCAATATTCATATCCAACAATGTATAAAAAAGACATACCAGAAACTTGTTCTCTACTGAAACCAAAAATTCCTTACACCCTCCTTCAAACCCTCCCTAGCTCAGTCCCACTTTCTACTGTGTCTTCTTTATGCTGCCCTTGTCCTTACTAATGTTCAAGCATCACTTATCACCAAACTAGAGCAAACATATAACAAGATCGCCAGATTTGCCTCCAATCTCCCTTTCAAATCTCACCACTGCCTTGCCTTTAAGACACTCCAATGGCCAGAATTTTCTAAACAATTACTTCTTCCTCAACTACATATTCCACACTCTATCCTGAATAACCCTTCTTCCTGCCCCTTCCTCTCTAATCTAATCTCCTATTAAAACCCCCTTGCCACCTTCGAACTACCAGCAAACACCTCCTCGACATATGCAAACCCAATAAAAATATTGGAAAGTCCCTCTACAAATACTCTGTAGCCCATGCTTGGAACTCATTCCCCCTCAGTATAAGAAGTATTTCTCAAAAGTATCTGTTCAAACAAGAACTAAAACTTAATCTACAAAAGATGTGGTCCTGCATATGTCAAGCCCCCATTTGACCTATTTCTCACCTCTCAAAACTCTACTTCTTTTCCCCTATAACCCTTCACTTATCCTCTGAGCCTTGTACTTTTCCCTATCTCCTCACTTGTAATTCATATTTATTTATATAAAAAAACATTATTGTATTGTTACTGGCTATTTCTGACTGTTCCTATGTATAAATGACTCCTTGTAAAAATGCTTACACTCCTAGAATCAAATTATGTAAGACACTTATAGACTTCTTGTTAACAGACCTCTGCTATATCATGCTGTTAAGTCTCGACTGACTTCTGCTTTACTGGCTGTTGATTTTTATCTGTTGTAACCATTGTTATAACTTGCAATGTTTCTGGAGCTTTTCTCCTCAGATCTCCACTGAAAATGGGCCCCTTGCTCAGCTGGACTAACCCAGTTAACAAATGTCAATAAATAAATAAGTTGCATATTATTACTTACTTTATTCACTGTGTATAAAATTATTTATACAACAATGTAATAGTTATACACATGTATATTTGTCCCTATCTCCTTCTGTTCCTGCTTATACTATCTTATACCATTTACTATTTAATATGAATTCTATACTTCAGTTATAATCCATATGTACTGTCAAAGAACAGATATACCATCCCTTATATATCAGGAAATCATTATTTTAGCTCCTTTTTTTGTTATATACTTTCATTTCTTGTAAATAGTCCACTATCTTGTTATGCATTATATTAGAGGGAATTGAACTAACCTTAAATATTTTTAAATAAAATCTATCAAATATAATCTATCTGTAATTTTTAAAACAAATGCCACAAAATATAATCATGTGTGTCTTACTAGAAGTGTCTTATTATAAACTGCAGTGTGGTCAATCTGTTAATATATAACAAGCAATCAAAACTACAAACAAATTATTATTAGTTTTAAAGCTCATTTTTTACTCTTAACTTATTATATTATATGAATTTTATATATATTCCTTATGTATGATTTAATACAGTGTGCTTTAATTCCTAGATATGAACGCCTTTAAGTTATCAGTGTTAATACTTAAAGCACACTGCATTTGCTGTTTTAACATTCTAATAATCACTTCCTGTTCAAAGGATGAGTTGAAAGGTCAGCTTTCACTTTAAGGAAGAAGAAAAAGAATGTATGAACAGCAACTTATAGAACATTTTAAAGTTTATAAAGCCTCACAAAAGTGGTCATGCCACTAAATAGCTTCTTTTAAAGCTAAATTATGTTAAAGGCACAAAAATAGCTTGTTTAGCTTTATTTACATGCACAGAAATGCTCACAGCATTCATGAGTGAATTTAAACACTTCAGTCTTAATATTAACCCTTCAAAGCCATCAAATCAAGGAAAAAATGAAATTCTTTAAACTTTCAAATACTTCCACAAATACAGATAAAATCTTTTCAGAAACTCTGCATGTACAGATAATCCCCCAACTAACAGTGGGTAAGACCACGATTTAGGTCGTAGCCTGCTATAGGTCCCCAACCATGTCCCAAGACTCTCACTCAACATTCCAAAGCACCCTGAAAACTATTAGGGTCCAACCCAACACTCTCATACTGGGTGACTTCAATTATCCCTCCATCAACTGGGAAAACTACTCCTGCACCAATGCACTTGCCCAACGCTTCCTGGAATTCATTAATTCCAGTGCGCAGGACCAGCTCATTCTTACGCCCACTAGAGGAAGCAACATCCTTGATCTTGTTATTACTAACATGAGCAACCATTGCTCAACACTAATAGTCAATTCCTCCCTGGTTAGATCCGACCACAAACTAATTACCATAGAAATCCACATCTTACCCACACCACCAGCAAAGGTAACCACCATGAAAAACGTCTCCAAAGCTGACTTTGGGCTCCTAAAAACAGAGGTGGCTATCTTCATGGCACCCATGCAAATGGAAAATAGGTGCATGACCTCCAAATCATACATTAATGCACTGTATGAACATGTATATAAATGCATGGAACTAGCCATACCCAACAGAACCAAGATGCTCTCCTCCAAAAAAAGGAAGCCAATCTGGTGTTCCCCTGCCATTAACAAGCTCTAAAACAGAAGGAAGAAACTGTTGCAGAAAAAGGTGAAGTCCCAAGATTGGAAAAACTCCCTTATTAGCCTCAACAAAAAGTTAAGATCCCTCATCAAAACCTCTAAAGCTAGCTATGAAGGCAAAATTGCAGCACACAATAAAAATAACCACAAAACCTTCTACAGTTATTTCAAGAATCTCCACGGTAATACCCAGATTTGCCCTGAGTTACTGCACAATGGTACCTCCTATACTGAGCCAACATATATGGCCAACATACTGGCTGACAGATTCAGTTCCAACTTTACCCCCCCCCCCCAAAGGACCAATCACAATACCGGAAGAATGCCAGGCACCTAGAATTACTGCAGCACAGGTTAAAGCTGCATTGTCCAAGGCCGAGAATACAGCTTTCATGGGACCCGACAATATCCCTGGCTGTGTTCTACATGAACTACAAAGTGAACTCCCACCACACCTGTGTGCCCTGTTCAATCACAGCCTCACCTCAGGCTTTGTCCCTACAGAATGGCGCACTGCTGCAGTCATCCCTCTCCATAAAGAGGGAGCGACTACAGACCCTGGGAATTATCACCCCATTAGCCTGATGAGTCTGATACGTAAGGTTATGGAGTGCATCATCATGGACATAATTAACAAGGATATAGGGAATCTCCAAACTCTGGATCCCATGCAATTTGGTTTTGTGAAGGGTAAATCATGCCTGCTCAACCTGGTTGAAATCTTTGAGTCAGCAACCAGAGCTGTGGATGAGAGTAAAGCAGTTCATACAGCCTAACTCGATCTGGCCAAGGCCTTTGATACCATTCCCCACTCATGAATTATTGATAGACTCACCAAACTAAGCATCAACCCCTTTATCACTAGGTGGGTTACAAACTGACTTACAGATAGAACCCATAGTGTGAAAGTAGCAGACTCCAAGTCAGACTGCCGACCAGT
Source organism: Protopterus annectens (assembly GCF_019279795.1). Classification (NCBI taxonomy): domain Eukaryota; kingdom Metazoa; phylum Chordata; order Ceratodontiformes; family Protopteridae; genus Protopterus; species Protopterus annectens. Next base: position 1,806,327,703 of record NC_056735.1, read on the forward strand.
CACTAGTGGAGTCCCACAGTCATCGGTCCTGCATCCTCTCCTGTTTGTCATCTACTTCTCAGAAGTTCAAACCAACACGGAGGGACTCTGGCTGACCAAGTTCACCAACAATTGCAAGCTGGGAGCCATTATTAACTCCCCAAGTGATGTAGACATCCTACTGAGACCAATGACTGGTGTTGAAACCATGGCCTTAAGCTTAATGCCAAAAAAAGTGTTGTCATTCCCTTTGGGAAAAACTCATTTCCCACTAATTACCACATTGATTGTAGCCCACTGAACACGGAAGGCATTATAAGAGATCTGGGGGACACAGGTTGACAGCAACCTCTCCTTCTACCACCACATTGCCACTGTGGTCAGAAAGTCCTTCTGTGTGGCACATCTTATTACCAAGGGTTTTGCATCCAGGAAGAAAGAGGTCATCATCTCTCTCTACTCTTCCCTCATTAGGCCAATCATCGAGTATAATGCCCCATTTGGCATGTACATCACAAGACACATGCAACAGCTGGAAAGGCCACAAAAGTACCTCACGAGGAGGATCCTAGGCCTTAAACACATGCCCTACATGGACAGACTCAAAAAACTCTAGCTTGTCTCTGTCTCATATCATCTATTAAGAGGCAATCTCTGCTTGACTTACAAAGCCATGTCTGACCCAGCCCTGTTAGAAATGTTGCACCTAAAAAAAATCCCAATCCCTCTGCACCACACACTCCAGGGACCTCATCCTCATTACCACAATCAACAGAACATGCTGGAGGGACAGGTTCAAAACTCAGAGACTGCCCATGCTCTGGAATAGATTTCCCATATATGTCAAGCAGAGCACCTCACCGGCTCTTTTCAAGAAAAATCTTGATGAGTGGATGGAAAATAGAAACTTCACCCCGAGTATCACTCCAGTGGCTCTACTTGATAGAGGCACCGGAAACTAACAGCGGCATGATGCCAGGACACTTCTATGGGCTAGCCTTGTAAAGGCTCCAGGGCCATTGGCCTAGTACACATCTATGAACCTATGAACAATCATGAATATTCATTTTTAGCTTTCATTTTAAAATAAAGGCTTAGCAAGTTATTTTAAACAGTAAATAACTATTTCATATTGTAAGAAGACAGTAACTAAACATAATTAGAGATAAAACAATGCCTCCAACATTTCATATGTAGATGTTTTCTCAGGTTTTCGTGTATTATTTTATATTAAGCTTTCTATCAATCTTTAAAGGAGACCTAAGAATAAAACTTGTGTTGAAAGAATGCCAGTAATGTGTGAAATGAATTCAGCTAGTAAAGGTGTTAATAATGTGCTAATTGTTCAGTGAAGTTCCAAATACTTTCTTTGTGTCGGTAAAACAGCCGCTTATTAAATTAGAATGCAACTTAGCATACATTTTTTGCTGCCATTTTAATGTCAAAGTACTGTGTTTAGTATGTGTTTAGTAACACAACATAAAACAATATTAAGAACTTAAAATGTTTGTATCTTTACCTAACTTTCTTCATATTGATATTTTACATCTAATGATATATATAACTTAAAAGAACTATATTCAAAATAAGGAATAAAAATTATTTACCTTGTAAAAAGTGGTATTATTATCTGACCCTTACTATTCGTACACTTCTTTGTGTTACAGAACCAATATTACAATTAGAATGAAGTAATTTTTTATTTATCTTTCTTTTTTTTTTACTGTTTTGTCTTTAATTGAATTGATTTCTAAATGAATATCTTAAACTGAAAAATGATAAACATTTGTATATGATGTAAATTTCTAAGGAGTACAAGAAGGCTGATTGTATCATTCTGATGTATTTGATCCTTTATATATGGTGAAACTGTGGACCAAATTCATATCTAAAAACTAGTTAGGGTATCACCACATCAGGCCTTCTTTTGCCAAACCACAGCTTGTTGAGATCCTTTAACTGAATGGGCTCTTTTACATGAATGGCAATTCTATCATACCCACCAGACAGAGGGATCTCATGGGTTAATGGTTTGACAAAAGACTTATTAAAACTAAGAGAATTATCAGTAAATTACCTAAATGGCATATTTGAAAGTCTAACTTAGTTCTGGTAAAAAAATTGCTCTTGACTACCTGTTTATTCTACACCAAAAAGCATGGTTATGATTATTTTAGTGTAATTCTGTGTTTTATTTTAAAATGCATTTAATGATTTTTGCTGTAATATGAAGTAAAGAGGGGTAAATGTTTTCAGTTTTATTTTTTTCCCAGTATGCAACCCCATTTTAAACAGACTATAAAAGAGATAAAGAAAACCCAAATTAATGATCTATCACAGCTTCCACCTAAATTTATGTTATATCTGCCACTCGGAGAATGGTTGTCAGTCTGTTGAAGGTACTTTGCACATTCTTCTAGATATACATAAATCTATGGTAAGAAAAAGATGTTTGAATCTAGATTTCTGCCTAGTTGATTGTGTTGCTATATACATTTTGAAATATGATATGACATTGACATGAAAAATTAAAAATGACAGAAGCTGGTAAATAATATTATGGTGTGAACTGTATTATAATTTTCTCTAGCTCTGTATGAATAATCAGAATATGCCTTATTAATACTTGTACTTATCTCCTCCATTAACACCACTCTTATACAAAAGACTGGTAACAGAATATCATCTTTCTCTCTATCCCTTTCCCAACTCTCATGAGAATCACTGCCTTACCTTACATCAAGCCATATGGATCCTTGTAACTGTCTATGCATACTTTTATTGGGTACACTAATGCTCAAACTGTCACAATTTGATTACTGTTCTCTTGTAAAACACAGGCTGAGACTATACACTCACCGCTAATCCCTGATAAGAAATATTAATAAATCCCCAAAATTAAAAATAACTCTCTTTAATATTGCTGCTATGAAAAACAACATTTGACAAACTCTCCCAACTACTTGGAATGACATTCTGCACTAAATACAGGACCTGCAAGAATTTCCCCTTTCAGAAACAAACTTTGAGACTACTTTCCAAGGTTCAGTAAATGCCATTTTTACATTGAAAATGGTCAAGTCAGAGTCTAGTTAAATAATTCTAATTAGACTTAGAAACTAGTATCTCTCTAACAGAACAAATCCACTAAAATCCACTAAAGGTAAACTCAAGGTCATGCTGGTTAATGCTAGGAGCTTAAACCGTAAACTGCACTCCCTGGAAGCATTCATATCTTCATGGGTAGGTACTAGGCTATTGGCAAAAGGGCCTACGTAAGCCACAAGGTTCCCTGGCTTACGCCACCCAAGAAAGTTATTTTCCTGTGCCCCTATCGACCAGAGCCACCAAAGTGATCCCGGGGTGTATTTCCTATTTCCCATCCACTTATCAAGATTTTTCTTAAAGAGTGCTAATGAGGAACTTTGCTTGACAGAGATAGGTAGCTTGTTCCAGAGTATGGGAAGTCTCTGGGACAGGAATCTATCCCTCCAGCATGTTTTGTTTATTGTGGTGACATGGTTTAGGTCCCTAGAGCATGTAGCTTGGAGGGATTGGGATTTCTTTAGGTGTAGCATGTCCAACAGCTCTGGGTTTGATATAGCTTTATATGTTAAGCAGAGATTACCTCGGAGTAGGTGATATGCTACGGAGTAAAGCTGGAGTTTTTTGAGACAGTCAATGTTAGGCATCTGTTTGAGCCAATAATCCTCTTTGTGAGGTACTTCTGTGGCTTTTCCAGCTATTGCAGATGTCTTGTGAGGTACATTCCAAAAGGGGAGTTGTACTCTATAATGGGTCTAATGAGTGTCGAGTAGAGGGGAACATTGACCTCTTTTTCCCTAGATGAGAATCCTTTTGTGGTGAGGTGTGTCATGTAGAAGGATTTCCTGACTACTGTGGTGATGTGATTATCAAAGGAGAGACTACTGTCCACCCGGGTCCCCAGGTCTCTTATCACACATTCAGTGTTAAGTAGACTGCCACCTATGTGGTAGTTCATGGGTACAGAGTTTTTACCAAAGGGAATGACAATGCACTTTTTGGCATTGAGCTTAAGGCCATGGCTCTGTCATCAGGCATCTGTCTCAGTGAGGCTCTTCTGTAGGATGTCCACATCATTTGGGGACTCAACTATGGCTCTTAGTTTGCAGTCATCTGCAAACTCCATTAGCCAAAGGCCTTCTGTGTTAGGCTGTACTTCAGAGACGTAGATACCAAACAGGAGAAGTCCCAGGTCTGAAGCTGTGGTACTACACTTGTCACTGGTTTGAAGTCAGATTTGGAGTCTGTAACATTTACAGTGTGGGTTCTGTCAGTGAGCCAATTGGCAACCCATCTTGTGACGTAGGGATTTATACCTAGTTTAGTGAGTTTAGCTATAATTCCAGAATGGGGGATGGTGTCGAAAGCCTTGGCAAGGTCAAGATAGGTCGAATGAACCACCTTACCCTCATCTACAGCTTTGGTGACTGCCTCAAAGAAGTCGATCAGGTTTAGGAGGCATGGTCTGCCTTTCACAAACCTGAACTGGGTGGAGTCCAGAGTTTGGAGGTTACCAATGTCTTTGTTTATGAGTTCCATGATGATACGTTCCATGACCTTATAGACTAGGCTCATCAGGCTAATAGGGCGATAGTTCCCGGGATCAGTGGTGGCTCCCCCTTTGTGGAGTGGGATAAGTGCTGCTGTGCACCATTCAGTGGGCACAAAGCCTGATGTGAGACTATGATTGGACATGGTGCTTAGGTGGGGAGCCAGTTCATTCTGAAGTTCATGTAAAACGCAGCCTGGGATGTTGTCCGGTCCCATGGATGCTGTGTTTTTGGCTTTAGAGAGTGCAGCTTTTACCTGCATAGTTGTGATTACAGGGATTCTGTATTCTTCCTGTATAGATATGGGCCCTTTAGGGGGTGAGAGGGGGGGTAAAGTTAGCACTGAACCTATCTGCCAGGACGTTGGCAATATCAGTTGGTTCTGTAATTTTCTTGCCATTGTGCTGTAACTCAGAGCAGATCTGGGTGTTGCCATTGAGATTCTTGACATAGCTATAGAATGCTTTATGGTTGTCCCTAGAATCAGTGGTGATTTTGTTTTCTTAGCTAGCTTTGGAGGATCTTATAAGGGATCTCAGCTTCTTACTGAGACTGACCTGGAACTCTTCCACTCATGGGATTTTACTCTCTTTTGCAACAGTTTCTTCCCTCTGTTGTAGAGTTTGTTTATGGCAGGGGACCACCAGATTGGCTTCCTTTTTTTGGAGGACAGCATCTTGGTTCTGTTTGGGATAGCATGATCCATGCACTTGTGTAAGTGCTTATAGAGTGCATCTGTGTAGGATTCAGCAGTCGTAACTGTATTGTCCATCTGCATGGGTGTCATGAAGTTCACCACATCTGTCTTAAGAAGCATGTAGTTGGCTTTGGAGAAAATTTTTACCATGATTTCCTTAATGGGGGTGGGGTGGGATGTGGATATCTAGGGTGATTAGCTTATGGTCGGATCTGACCAACGAGGAGTTGACTTCAGGTGTGGAACACCGGTCACTCATGTTGGTAATGACTAGGTCTAGAATACTGTTGCCCATGGTGGGGGTGTGGATAAGTTGATCCAGGGCATTGGAATTTATGAATTCCAGAAAGCGTTGAGCGAAGGAGTTGGTACATGAGTAGTTTTCCCAGTTAATGGTGGGGTAGTTGAAATCACTGATTATTAGGGTGTTTGGTTGAACCCTAATATTTTCCAGTATATCAAGAAAAGAGGAGTGGGAATCCTGGGGCATGGTGGGGGATCTGTAGCAAGCTACAATTTGGATTGCAGTTTTTCCCAGGGTTAGTTGCACTTGGATAACCTCAGATGCATTATGCTGAGCAACTAGCCTGGTGGTGTGGATATGGACACACCTCCACCTTTGGTGTTCTGGTCCAGGTTAGGTGGCCGAAAAGTGTGGTATGAATTATTGCCTGGTAATGCAGGGGTGCTCTCTGAAGCCTTGAACCAGGTCTCAGTCACTGCACAGATACTGATGTTCTCCATTTTAAGGAGTGCCTCGAGGGAGTGCATTTTGAGGTTTAGACTTCTAACATTGAGTAGCATTACCCTCAGTTTTTGCTTGCCTGTTCCTGTTACAGTGGTGAATTTGTCATTTCAACCTTGCCTAAAAAAGACATTGTAGGGGCAGCAAGAGCCTTAGCCAGTATCTGGAATCCCAGGGGTGACAGGTGCAGGCCATCTCTGGCAAAGCATCGTGGTCTGTTGACCATGTCGTCCCAGGCAGACAGATACAGGATCCCCTTAGAATGACACTAGAAGCTTAGCCAATTGTTGAAGTCAGTCATTTTGTCCTTGTACTGCGGCATAATTCTGGGCAATGGCAGGATGCTACTCAGGACTAGGGTCAAACCTGCCTGGGCTACAAGATTGGAGAGCTCCTCCATGTCTCTTTTTATGTAGTCCAGGGAGGTACATCTCAGATCATTCACACCAAAATGGACAATGACAGAGTCATATTTGTACTTGTTATGGAGTTACCTGAGTGTGTGGGTTATGTGGTGGATCCTGGCACCCAACAAGCAGCTGACAGTAACCTTCTCCTAGTTTAGCCTGGTGAGTGGGACACTAGTGTGCCTGACTATAGAGTCACCTATGACTATTCTGCTGGGTACATTGTTTTGCCTTATGGGCTGTGGTTGAGTGGCACACTAGCTCTGTGGGCTATGTGTCATTTGGGTTGTGTTGGGGGGTAGAGGTTGCTTGCATTTCTGCCTTGGAGGTCTCTGCTGCTTGAGCAGATTATTATTGAGAGCCTCCACAAATGTTTTTGTGTTTCTATGTGTGGATTTTGGTGGTGTAGGTTAGTGGGACTATATGATGAGTGTGGTGTGGTGCAGGTGTTTACCTTCTCCTCTTGACTGTCAAGTTCAGTCTTGGTTGGAGAGAGCTTTACCTCCAGTTTGGCTAGATAAGTGCATCTCTCACAGGTTGTGGTGTTGGGTGGTAGGAGAAGAGGGTTGTCTGTGTACATGAGGCAATTGCTACATTGCCCCAAATTCCCAGATTCATCAGATAGATAGGGGAGAACACTGGGAGCTGACCCTTGGACATGCCTGAATAAAAAACTACTTTCCTCTAGACAAGTGAGGAAAGTAAGTATAAGAGTTGTTTTTCTCTAAGCAGTGAGGAATGTAAGTACAAAAACTGTTTTCCTCTAGGTAAAGAGGAAGGTTGAGTGTTGTAATTTGTAGCTTATTTAGTGCTAACAAGTTCTGAACAAGTACTGAGCACAAATAAGCAAATTCAAGTGCTAAAACTAAGAATCTGTACCTGGATCTTATGGTAGATAGGCTAGTGCTTATCACTCCCACTCATAAGCTAGAATGCTTCCCTCCAACACAGAAAGGCTTTTTGGGTTCAGAAGCTTGCAAACAATCCTGGATACAGCAAATCTGCATCTGGACTAGACTAGTTACAGGAAAGGTGGGAAACAAGTGCAAACGCAGGCTTTTAAACCAAAAAGTTGAAAGAGATGGAAAAACTGCCCAAACGGACAATAAACTACAATTTCTGGACCAGAAACCGCTCCTGTGGTAGATAGGCTACCTGGTGCTTACCACTCGCACTAATAAGCTAGAAGGCTTCCCTCCAGCACAGAAGGGCTTGGGGCGGCTCAGAAGCTTACAAACAGTCCTGGTTACAGCAAATCTGTATCTGGACTAGACTAGTTACAGAAAAGGCAGGAAACAAGCTTAGAAATGTTTTTTTTTTTTTTTTTGGAAGATCCTGCCATTGGTGTAGTCACAGAGACTTGGTTCATGGCCACTGAGAGCACCCTGGATGTACAAGGATACAATGCCTTTCACATGTTCAGACCCCAAAACAAGCCTGAAAGCACCAAAGGTGAAGGTGTATCCATATTCATCAAATCAAAAAACACATCAAGACTGGTAAAACAGTGCAACTCTCTGGAGCTATTCCAGATCCAATTAACTATAGGAAAAACACCTTTCCACATCATTGCTAACTACAGGACCCCACCATGAACCAGAAGAAGTACACCATCTACCTGGACTTGCTAGAGTCACTCAACATACAGCCAAAAACTATGATCATAGGAGATTTCGACTATCCATCCATCAATTGGGAGACCTACACAAGCACAAACACGATTACTACAAGGTTCCTAGACTTTCATAATTCAAATGCCCTGGAACAGTTTGTCCAGATCCCCACAAGGGGCTCAAATGTCCTGGACCTACTGCTCACCAACATGGACGGTCACTGCACTACCCCATGTGTGTCACCCTCCCTAGTAAGGTCAGACCATAAATCTGTCTTGTTTGAAGTAAAGATCAAACCTGACACTCCCACATGAGTAACAAAAAAACTGAAAAATGTCTCCATAGCAAACTATTGCCTACTAAGTGATGGTATAACAAAGTTTCAAAACCCCTGCAAACATAGACAACAATACAACAATGTCTCCTATGCAGAGGAATACATAATTGCCCTATATACACACTGAAACAAATGCACTGACTTGGCTGTACCTAACAGGAATAAAAACCAGGTCTTCCCAAAAGAACAAGCCACTCTGGTGGACTCTAAGTATAAATAAGTTATACAGCAAAATAAAGAAACTGATATCTAAGAACAGGAGGGAACTAATCCAACAGAGGAAGAATGCCCTCCACAGCTTGAACAAGCAAATTAGATATATTGTCAAGTCATCTAAGTCTATCTACAAGTATACTAGCATCTCTAGCTAAAGGCAATCACAAGGCATTCTTTAGCTATGTCCATAACCTAAGAGCGAATGCCTGCTGTGTGCTGAACTTATAGTAAATAGTACCATTCACACTGAACTTGAAGAAATTATCAGACTGCTAGTCAACAGATTTAGTGATAACTTCACCCCCCCATCTTCACCTGACCCCCAAATCATTCCCAACACCAGTTCTCTACCAAGTATCTCCAAAGAACAGGTCATACAAGCTCTCTGCAAGGCCAGACGCACAGCATCTATGGGACCAGATAACATCCCAGGCTGCCTACTCAACAATGTAAAACTAGACATAGCAGAACCCCTCAGCACTCTATTTAACCATAGCCTGAAAACTGGCTTCATCCCAGTACAGTGGAGAACAGCAACAGTAATCCCCTTGCGCAAAGGAGGTCCATCAACTGACCCTGGTAACTACTGACCCATAAGCCTAACCAGCCTTGTCTCCAAGGCCGTTGAAAGAATAATCATAGACCTTATCCACTAGGACATAGATGACCTTCAAACTCTTGACCCAACCCAGTTTGATTTCATCAAGGGTAGATCTTGCTTACTAAACCTGGTAGACTTCTTTGAGAATGTCACCAAAGCACTGGATGAGAGCAAAATGGTACATACCCCATATCTTAATTTAGCCAAGATGTTTGACACAATCCCGCATTTGGGTATTGTGAGAAGCTCTCCCAGCTTGGGATCAACCCATATATTGCTAGATGGATAGCAAACTGGCTCACTGACATAATGCACACTGTGAAGTTGGGGAGTCCACCTCCACCAGTAGACCAGTTACTATTGGGGAACCACAAGGATCTATGCTGGGCCCTCTACTGTTTGGAATATATTTCTCTGAAGTGCAGGCAAAGTTAGATGGCCTGCAGCTTACCAAGTTTGCAGATGACTGTAAACTTGGTACAATCAGGGAATCCCCTACTGATGTTAACATATTACAGAAAGGGCTGACGCCGACAAATGATTTGTGCTAAACTCATGGACTAAACCTTAATGTAAAAAAATGCCTCATTATCCCCTTTGGCAAAGAAGTAGCCCCTGCTAATTATAATATAGATAGCACCCATCTAAGCACAAACTCAGTGGTGCGAGACTTGGGAACACAGGTTGTTAGCAATCTTAACTTCAATCATCATGTGTCTGTAGTGGTAAGAAAAGCATTCTACATTCCAAATCTCATAAATAAGTTAATTGCATCCAAGATCAGGGAGGTTATAGCTCTCTGTGCTTGACCCTTATCAGACCACTAATTGAGAACAATTCTCCCTTCTGTATGTACCTCACCAGAGACCTGCAGCAACTGGAGAGACTACAGAGGTTTCTTACCAAGAAAATTCAGGGTCTCCAAGACATGACATACATGGAAAGACTAAAAGTTCTGTCATTGTACTCTGTATCATACAGGCTACTGAGAGGTGCCTACAGAGTAGTCTTGGACCCTACCCTAATAGAATTGCTGCACATCTGAAAATTAAATAGGACAATAATAACTTGCTCCAGAGATCTCAACCTAGCCTGTGACATCAACAGAACATGCTGGAGAGACAGATATATCTCCCAGCATTTACCATTCCTCTAGAACAAGATCCCACTCTATGTGAAGCAGAGTTCCTCAATGACCCTATTCAAGTGCAACCTTGACAACTGGATGGGTGGCCGTAAATTCATTCCAAGGGTGACACCTACGTCCCTCATGGACAAGGGCAGTCAGTACTGATCATTGTATCACTCTCCAAACAATGACCGTCTAAATATGGCTAATAAGGGTATTTGAGTTTTTACATGGATAGACTTGTAAAGGGCCCAAGGCCATTAGCCTAGTAACTGCCTATGAACCTATGAATACAATTTTGACCAGATTAACATGGATAGTTAAGTCTGTTAAGATCAACAGATGTATCTGATAGTCAGTTAATGATTTGTGCTAAGAACATTCTGTATTTAACATTTTTATGTATCTCTTTTATTAACACATGCCTTTACATGAATCTCACATTGCTTGTATTCCACTGGCATGATCAAGCCTCTGTTGTATAATTCTATGTTGTTCAATGTCACTAGATGTAGCTGTCAAATATTTGTGTCCCTGGTTCAGCTCATGAATGAAAAGGGTCCAACCACAAAGTTCTCAAATGTAAAGTCAAAATAAAATAAGAAATAAATATAGGTAGTCATGAATAATTTTGATGATTGTCATGCAATATGCAGCACAAATCATTAATCAAACCTAGTACAAGAGCAGCACTAACAAATTGGAGAATAATCTACCCAAAGGTGCGCTAAAGTCAGCATTAAGCGAGGAAATGGTCTAGAAAATCATTATAGAGTTTTGCTTATCACACTTTTCAAAATGTTAGTTAATGTAACATATTTTCATGCAGGAGGTAAGTTGATCCTGCATACATAGACAAAATGAGTGTGGAAAAATATTTTATTGTATTCTGGAGAATAATTGACCAGACCAGGTGGTATGAGCGATATTAAGATTCTAATTACTGCTAAGTGTCTATATGGTCTGTGAGAACTAATAATAGCAAGCTGTCTTCACATTTCTGATAGTGGTTGTCCAAAGCATTTTACATAATTCAGTAACTATTTATTGATAGAAATAAAATGGTAATACAATGGAAGCATTGTGACCATTTTCAAATAACACTGTTGAAGCTGCCTTATCCTAGTGCTTTTCTGTTTAGCTACTCAGAATATTGTATGTATCAGTCTAACATTAGTAAGCTACTTACTAATGCTAAAAAATACTTATCTTTTTTGTTCATGCACTCTCCCTGCCTGTCCACTATAAGGAAATGTTCATTAAACTGTATGCCTACACTGAGTTTCTGATTTCTCTTTCTAGAAATATTCTGAAATACTATGTGGTATACAATAAACAAGTACAGTGTCAAATTTCATTATTTTTAGTCTGCACAGAAACTCATTAAATTATCTATGATTATACCATGACCCCCTATTAATATTCCAAAACGTGCACGCTGATTGGCCAGCGTGCACATTGTAAATCGACTTATACTAATGTAAAAAGGTCCAGTCGCCCGGTCTTTTTCCATTAGTATAAGACTTTTTTTAAAACACTGTCTCGCTATGTTAAAAGAGTTTAACATAGCGACACAGGTTTAAAAAAAGCAACGGAGATCTCCGTTGCTTTTTTTAAAGCTGTCTCGCTATGTTAAACTCCTTTAACATAGCGACACAGTGTTTAAAAAGCAACGGAGATCTTGCTTTCTCCATTGCTTTTTTTAAATCTGTCTCGCTATGTTAAATGGGTTTAACATAGTGAGACAGCTTTAAAATAAGCAACGGAGATCTCCGTTGCTTATTTTAAAGCTGTCTCGCTATGTTAAACCCATTTAACATAGCGAGACAGGTTTAACAAAAAAAAGCAATGGAGAGAGCAACTTCTCCATTGCTTTTATTTCGCTATGTTAAATGGGTTTAACATAGCGAGACAGCTTTAAAATAAGGAACGGACATTTCCGTTGCTTATTTTAAAGCTGTCTCGATATGTTAAACCCATTTAACATAGTGAAACAGTAAAAAAGCAACGGAGATCTTGCTTTCTCCGTTGCTTTTGGCCACAGCTCTGATGTACTGTGTAAGCATGCGCAGTACATCAGAACTGCCGCGGATGCCAGACAGCTGCGGAAGGGCAGCAAAGAGGCATTATACAATGCCATTATTTAAGAAAAGTAATTGTTTCTTTTCTTAAATAATGTCATAGTATAATAGCAATAGCCCACTTCTGGGTGTGGGTAATGCGGGATTTAACCACGGTTGTCTTTGTTTGGTCCCTCGCACTTCGCCCTCGGGACCAAACCACACCAACCGTGGTTAAATCCCGCATTACCCACACCCAGGCGTGAGTTATTGCTATATTATCACATCATATGAAAATAAATAAATTATTTATACAACACTACCTTCTGCATAAAGCAGATATTTCTGTACATAAATCAGTCCTCAAAGAACCCTATAAAGAGAGTTGCATAATTTGGACCAAATTCTCTTCCCTGTTGTGTCCTTTTCTGAATGTAATGGGTGTATTCTAAACGGAAAGACAATAAATATTCTTAAGGCTGGGTTACAATAACTTAATTATGTTCAAGTGTTTATAACCTATTTTTGACTATGTGAACTTTCATACATCACACATGGCTGATCAGACTAGAAACAAGACATATTATGCTCTTTGGCTCGCTGTAAGCCAAAAGTTATATTATTAGGCGAACTGTTACATTGCTACTTTTACTTTGTTTTGCTGTTTTCTAGTTTATTTATGTTCTGTAGCATACAGTGTAGTCTTCTATTTCACTCAGATATTTTTGTAGCTAGGTCTCCCACAAGTATAGTTTTGTTTTTACTGCATGTATCTGTAATGATATAATTACCTGCTTAACCTTTGCTTTTACTTCATACCTGCTGGCTGTATTTGTTTTGCTTTCCTGCTCTCTGCCACACTTCAGATCACATTTTCTCTGTTTCCTTTTACCAAACTGCCTATTTGTGTCTATAATTTTCACCTCTAACAACCTTTTTCAAGTAACCTACCTTCTGTACACCCCTAACAACCTTTTGAAGTATTTTTTTCTCAGTCTGAAGTGCTGGCTGTATTTGTTTTGCTTTCCTGCTCTCTGCCACACTTCAAATCACATTTTGTCTGTTTTCCTTTTACCAAACTGCCTATATTGTGTCTAGAAGTTTCACCTCTAACACCCTTTTCAAGAAATCTACCTTCTATACACCCCTAACAACCTTTTGAACTCTCTCCCTCTCCCTCTCTCTTTTTTCCAGCCTGAAGGTCTACCCCTCTCTCCAGCTGGTCCCATTCACCTCTCTGCCTGTTGTACTTCCTGCTCAACAAAGTACATACAAAGCCTACAGTATAAGAATTGAAACCTGCTGTTAAGCTAATGTAGGTGCTTTTCCTGTGATAATACCTGTGAACAACTTCACTTTATTGGCATATTACTACCTATATTAGCTAATGTAGGTGCTTTTCCTGTTATAATACCTGTGAACAACTTCAGTTTATTGGCATATTACTACCTATATTAAGTGGTGTACACAGTCGCAGGGACAGCAGCTGATAGCGCCCCCCCCCCCCACATTTTTCCACTCCTTGCCTTGCTCACTTTCTGCCACTAGGTGGCAGTAAAACATCACTCTTGGAGGCTACTCAATGTACTAACAAGACTCAGTCAAGCTGTTTTCCCCCACAGAGACTCTAACTGAAGATCGGTCTCCAAGCTGAAAGTGCTGCTTACAAAGCATAGCATACTGCTGCTATAATAACAAAAGCACTGCTGAAAACGAGCAGTCACAGCTCTCACTTACTTATCGTTCCACAGTTTCAGTTCCAAGTCACACTGATAATTTTTTTTCTTAGCAGCAGTTTGGCTGGCTCTGCCTGCTCTGTTCGCCCTTTGGGCTCACTCAGCTACCCTACCCTCTTTCTCACCCACCCCTGCACCCACCAGATTTATACTTAACAGTAACCCCACACAATCCACTTCTGTCTGTACCCTCCCCTCCTAGACAGCCTCCTCCCCTCTCTTTCCCATTCTCCTCCCATAACAGTACCTTCCACACTCCAAAACCTTTCTAAATCCATTTTTACAGGTATTGCACACCCTTCATAATCCACTCTCCCAATTTGTTTCTAACTCTTGCCCTTATCCTACTAATTCTTATTACCTCCCCCAAATCTACACTTCACCCCACAGCTAGTATTTCTGCAACTTCTCCCCTATGCAATGACAAACCATTAAACAGTTTCCATAATATATCACAAAGCCTACTCAAAT
>NC_056735.1:1806344788-1806429788 GCF_019279795.1 Protopterus annectens
ATATTTATATACACATATACATACATGAAGCCTGGATTGATTTTAAAATCGCTTTTTTCTTAAAACTTGCATTTTACCTGTCTCTGGCCTAGCACTCAAGTGTGGGGTCATTTATTGCACTGTTCTAACTTGTTGCTACATGTGTATCTCTGCTATCTTTAAACAAAACAAAAAAAAAAAAATCTTGCTTTTTTCCCACTTTCTGAAATTTAAAAAGTTCAGTTACAGATTTGCTGTTCTGAACTGTTTGTAAGTTTCTTGGAGGCCATTGCTTGCTTGGGCTAAAGGGAAGTCTCTGTGTTCATCAGTGGCAGTGGTAAACACTGAACAGCCTGCCTACCCCTGTGGGAGTGGTTACTGCCTAGAAACTGTAGTTTTATTGGCCATTTTGGGTCAATTCCAAACTCCTTGATCCCCTCTCTTAAAACCCAATTGCCTCGTGGTTTTGGCGTCTTTTCAGACTTGTTGGCTGTTGGTGAAGCACCCACCAAGAGGAGAAAACGCTGAGAGAAGAAAGGAGCCACTTTTGAGATTTTAAGTATTTTTCTTCAGATTATTTGTTAAGATTTCTGCATTGCCACCTACTTTTGGCATTTTCCAGCTTGCTAAACTTGATATCTGTATTAGGAACTGTATTTAGAACACATCTAGAGCCTGTTTACTGCATTTCCTGTATTACACTTATTTTAAAATAGTTTTTTTCTTAAAACTTGCATTTTACCTGTCTCTGGCCTAGCACTCAAGTGTGGGGTCATTTATTGCACTGTTCTAACTTGTTGCTACTTGTGTATCTCTGCTATCTTTAAACAAAACAAAAAAATCTTGCTTTTTTTCCCACTTTCTGAAATTTAAAAAAAAGTTCAGTTACAGATTTGCTGTTCTGAACTGTTTGTAAGTTTCTTGGAGGCCATTGGTTGCTTGGACTAAAGGGAAGTCTCTGTGTTCATCAGTGGCAGTGGTAAATACTGAACAGCCTGCCTGCCCCTGTGGGAGTGGTTACTGCCTAGAAACTGTAGTTTTATTGGCCATTTTGGGTCAATTCCAAACTCCTTGACCCCCCCTCTCTTAAAACCTGATTGCCTCATGGTTTTGGCGTCTTTTCAGACTTGTTGGCTGTTGGTGAAACACCCACCAAGAGGAGAAAACGCTGAGAGAAGAAAGGAGCCACTTTTGAGATTTTAAGTATTTTTCTTCAGATTATTTGTTAAGATTTCTGCATTGCCGCCTACTTTTTGGCATTTTCCAGCTTGCTAAACTTGATATCTGTATTAGGAACTGTATTTAGAACACATCTAGAGCCTGTTTACTGCATTTCCTGTGTTGCACTTATTTTAAAATTGTTTTTTTCTTAAAACTTGCATTTTACCTGTCCCTGGCCCAGCACTCAAGTGTGGGGTCATTTATTGCACTGTTCTAACTTGTTGCTACTTGTGTATCTCTGCTATCTTTAAACAAGACAAAAAAAAAAAAAAAAGATCTTGCTTTTTTCCCACTTTCTGAAATTTAAAAAAAAGTTCAGTTACAGATTTGCTGTTCTGAACTGTTTGTAAGTTTCTTGGAGGCCATTGCTTGCTTGGAGTAAAGGGAAGTCTCTGTGTTCATTAGTGGCAGTGGTAAACACTGAACAGCCTGCCTGCCCCTGTGGGAGTGGTTACTGCCTAGAAACTGTAGTTTTATTGGCCATTTTGGATCAATTCCAAATTCCTTGACCCCCCTCTCTTAAAACCCTCTTTTGCGCATTTTTGCGCATAGCGCAGCATCGGGCAGCGCTGCTTAATCAGGTTTAAACTATTCCCGGCTCCACAAAGTCTGCTCTTCACTTTTTCCCTTAGAACTGTTCCAAATCTCAAAGTAAGCACTCTATTTTCCTTCTAAAACCCAGCAGTAGCTAGGATAAGTGTCTTATAAGTAAGCACTAATAAACTAAAGCACTACACCCTATTATACTCCCTTTAAGTACTTGGCTCCCTATTGGTCCTTTTTGATCAAGTCAAAAAGTAATTCCTTTTTCTATTCTGGCATGTCCAAAAGTCAGTTTCAGGTTTACTCTCCAGTCCAGCTGGTGAATCTGGGAATCTTGAGGCAATGTTACAACTGCTTTATGTACACAGACCACCCTCTCCTCTTCCCAACAAGCTCAAATATATGTGAGAGATGCAACTATATAGCCAAACTGGAGGCTGAGCTCTCTCAACATAGTACTGGCACAGTCAGTCTGGAGGAGAAGGTAATCACACACACCACAAATTCAGTCTCACATAGACCTATTGCAACAGCAAACCAAACACATAAACACACAAAAACATACTCGGAGGCTCTAAATAAAAATCTGCCCAAGCAACAGAGACCTCCAAAGCAGACATCCAAGCAACTGCTACCCCACAACAATACCCACGTATCACATAGTTCACAAAGTCAATGTGCCACACAGTTACAGCCTTTAAGGCTAAACAACACACCTAATACACTTGTAATAGGTGACTCTATTGTCAGACACACTGACGTCCCTCTCACCAGGCTGAACAAGTAGAAGGTCACTGTAAGCTGCCTGTCGGGTGCCAGGATCCGCCACATAACACAAGCACTCAGGTCACTCCAAAGCAAGTACAAATATGACTCCGTCATTGTCCATGCTGGTGTGAATGACCTGAGACGTACCTCCCTGGATTACATGAAAAGAGACATAGAGGAGCTCTGTGATCATGTGGCCCAGGCAGGTATGACCCTGACCTTGAGTAGCATCTTACCCTCACCAAGAATGATACCACAATATAAAGACAAAATGATCAGTTTCAACAACTGGATAAAGTATTTGTGTCACTCAAAGGGGATCCAGTGTCTGTCAGCCTGGGATGACATGCTTGACAAGCCATGTTGCTTCACTAGGGACAGCTTGCACCTGTCACCCCTGGGTTTTCGAATACTGGCCAAGGCTCTTGCCACCCCCATAGTGCCTTTTTTAGGCAAGGCTCAAAAGACAACCCACCTCCTTAGACAACACAAGGAAAAAGAAACTAAGGGTAATGCTGCTCAATGCCAGAAGTCTAAACCTCAAGATGCATGCACTCGAGGCTCTCCTCAGTAGGGAGAATATCGATATCTGTGCAGTAACAGAAACCTGGTTCAAGGCTCCCAAGAGCACCCCAGCACTACCAGGCTATACTTCATACCATGCTTTTCGGCCCCAAAACTCAGACCAAACCACAAGAGGAGTTGGATTATCCATATTCATCAAAGATACCCATACCTCCAGGCTAGTGGCACTGCACAAAGCATCTGAGACCATCCATGTGCAACTAACAGTGGGCAAAACTGCCTTCCAGTTTGTAGCCTGCTACAGACCACCATCCCAAACTCAGGAACCCCACTCTGCTTTCCTGAAGACACTGGAGAATATGAAGGTCTCTCCAAACACCATTATATTGGGTGACTTTAACTACCCAAACATAGACTGGGAGCACTACTCAAGCCCCAACACCCTAGCCCAATGGTTCCTAGAATTTATAAACTCACATGCTATGGAACAACTGGTCACCACTCCCACAAGAGGGGAAAACATATTGGACCTGATCATCACCAACATGGGGACTCTATGTTCCATATCAGAGGTATACCCCTCATTGGTAAGATCTGACCATAAATTAATCACTATGGATATCCATATCCCGTCCCCACCCCCAGCAAAGGAAACCACGGTCAAAAACTTCTCAAAAGCAAACTTCCCACTTCTCAAAACTGAGGTGGAATCCTTCAAAGCCCCAGGGCCAGTGGAAAATATGTCCCAAACCGCAGAATCCTTTACAAACGCATTCTATGGATACCTACAGGAATGCATGGATCGTGCTATCCCAAATAAAACCAAGACACACTCCTCCAAAGGCAGGAGACCTGTCTGGTGGACCCCAGCCATAAATAAGCTGTGCAACAGAAGGAGGAAGCTACTACATGATAGAGCAAAATCCCTGAAAGGGAAGGCAACTCTGATCAGTACTAGAAAGAAACTATGATCCCTCATAAACTCATCTAAGGCTAGCTTCGAAAGAAAAATTGCACTAGACGCTAAAGATAATCACAAGGCTTTCTTTAGTTATGTCAGAAACCTGGGTGGAAACTCCCAGATATGCGCTGAGTTAGTGCAAAATGACAAAAAAATACACTGAACCCAGAGACATTGCCAACATCCTGGCAGATAGGTTCAGTGCAAACTCCCCCCCCCCCCAAATGAGCAAATGACTATCCCAACAGAGTGTAGCCTCCCTGACATCACAGATGCACAGGTGAGAGCTGCCCTCTCCAAAGCAAAAAACACAGCATCAATGGGACCAGATGGTGTCCCAGGCTGCATTTTACATGAGCTCCAAGATGAACTGAACCCTCACTTAAAATCACTGTTCAGTCTCAGCCTTACAACAGGATATGTACCCAAAGAATGGTGTACTGCAACAGTGGTCCCACTCCATAAAGGTGGTGCCACAACGGACCCCGGAAACTATCGCCCTAAAAGCCTAACTAGCCTGGTCTGCAAAGCTATGGAGCGTATCATCATGGAACTCATAAACAAAGACATTGGGAACCACCAAACACTAGATCCTACCCAATTCGGCTTTGTTAAGGGCAGATCTTGCCTCTTGAACCTGGTCAATTTCTTTGAAACAGTCACCAAGGCCATAGACGAAGGAAGGTAGTCCACACAGCCTACCTTGACCTTGCAAAAGCCTTCGACACAATACCCCACTCGGGCATCATAAATAAGCTCACCAGCTTAAATATCAACCCCTATGTCACAAGATGGGTTGCAAACTGGCTTAGGGATAGAACCCACATGGTCAGAATTGCAGGTGCCATGTCAGATTCTAAACCAGTTACAAGTGGCATCCCACAAGGCTCAGTCCTGGGACCTCTCTTGCTCGGTATATATTTCTCTGAGGTACAGGCTAACACAGGAGGACTATGGCTGACAAAGTTTGCAGATGACTGCAAACTGGGGGCCACAATCGACTCACCGGCTGACACAAGCATCCTCCAAAAAGGTCTCACAGAGACGGATAACTGGTGCCAGAGCCATGGCCTAAAGCTAAATGCCAAAAAGTGCATAGTCATCCCCTTTGGGAAAAACAAAGTGCCCACAAATTACCACATAGGTGGTAATCCATTAAGTACGGAAGAAGCAATCAGGGATTTGGGGACCCAAGTAGATTGCAATCTCTCCTTTGACAATCACATTGCCAAAGTGGTTAGAAAGACATTCTATATAGCCCACCTTATCACGAAGGGCTTCACATCTAGATCAAGAGAGGTCATTGTGCCCCTCTACTCATCACTCAACAGGCCCATAATTGAATACAATGCCTCATTTGGGATGTACCTTACCCGACACATGCTACAACTAGAAAGACCCCAAAAGTACCTCACCAAGAGGATCAAGGGACTCAAACAGATGCCCTACGCAGTTAGGCTAAAGAAACTCCAGCTCTACTCAGCTGCTTACCACCTACTCAGAGGCGATCTGTGCCTGACGTATAAAGCCATGTCCAACCCAGAATTAATGGACATGCTCCACCTCAAGAAATCCAAATCCATGAGAACTACACACTCCAGTGACTTAAACCTCAGCACAGAAATAAATAGAACATACTGGAGGGACAGATTCATATCCCAGAGGCTCCCATCACTCTGGAACAAAATCCAAATCCATGTCAGACAGAGCTCCTCAATGACCCTCTTCAAGAAGAATCTTGACGTTTGGATGGGAGATCGTAAATTTACCCCTGGGATCTCTTCTGTGTCACTGCTAGACAGAGGCACGGTAAACTAACCTTAAATGGGCTATCTTCTGTGACCTACTATACAGAGGCACAGTCAACTAATCTAAGAAGGGTGGCAAAAGCCAAACACACTCTGGCTAGGTTTGTAAATGCCCTAGGGCAGATAGCCTAGTATCAACCTATGAACCTATGAAAACCCAGAAATTCACACAAATGGTGTAGACTGTCATTGTGCTGGATTGTGGTACACTGGGATTGGGGTTTGCCTCTTTCCTTATTGTACTCTGATCTTGGAGTTTGTATATATAGTTACATGGGATGTAGAGGAGCAAAAAAGCAGATTTTGTGTTTCATGGCATACTGTTTCAGCTTCTGGGTTTTCACCAATCTGGGCTCAGTGTTTTAATGTTTGCTATTTTGAGTGTTCACATGTTCACACTTTAGTCAGGGACCCATATATATATATATATATATATATATATATATATATATATATATATATATATATATATATGTGTGTGTGTGTGTATGTGTATATATATATATATATATATATATATATATATATATATATATATATGTGTGTGTGTGGTTCATATGCATTTGGTGAATTGTGTAGAGGTAAAAAAACCTTTTGTAATCAAAGAGAAAATGGTCAAGTTTATCCATCAAATATATTGTATTGGATGTGTCGCCCCTTCTGAATCCATGCTAAAGTTCATCACAGAGTTGTGCGACCAGCATGAAGTTGAGTATCCCCCTACAGGACTGATGTAAGGCCCATATCAGGGTTTCAATGGATGGTGATTCAGTACGTTTTTATTTGATTAAGTGACATAGAGTCATATATATGGATATATATATATATATATATATATATATATATATATATATAGAGAGAGAGAGAGATGGGGGGAGAGAGAGAGAGATAATGTTGGCACTTGTAATGTTATTTTAATTCAGTCTGATGTTAGTTCCAATACTGCTTTATTAGAAAGATGATATAGCATCAGATTTCCTATATCGGATTTCACAGATTTGTGTACAAGGCAATAATCTTGAATTATGAAAACTGTGATTACATTTGTAGCCAGTATCAGTTTAATTTCAGCAAAAAATAATAAATCAGTCATATAAGTCAAATGTGGGCACCTGATGGCTTTCCAACTCGTAGCATAAACAAAAAATCCAAAAGATAATCCAAACACCGAGATAGAAGTAACAGTAGTTTATTGTAGTAAGCGCTTTCACCCTGAGGCTTCGTCAGACTTTACAATTAAACAAGTGAAGAACAGATTTAAATATACTTAAAACTTTAAGTATTGGTCGAATCCTATCCAATCAGTAAACATTCACAAAAATTGTCATACGACACCTGGTACAAGCGATCAGCTCTAAACATATACAAATAAACACCTAAATAAATATAAAGACTTTCACTTTCCATTGTGCAAAAAACAAGCACAAGAAATTATTAAAACACATAAAACAAGTGAAACGAACATTTCAAGATAAAAACATTTCAAGATAAAAAATTAATAATTAACTGCTAATTCAAAATTGTAAATCAGCTTCTAAAAATCAGCTGCTGTTGATGTAAAGCATTACAACAAGCAGCACAAAAAATCAAAAGCAGTTCATGTCACATTCAAATCATCCAGCGTTAATGTAAACACATACATTGAATAGATGCATCAATAAAATATCGCTCGAGAACACATAACTCAAGCGCTACACAATACATCTAAAACAACTAGGTTGTGGAGGCTAACTGATAAATTTTTCTATAAAGCCTCAAAAAACCTACCAAACAGTACTTCTCATAAAGTCACGAAAGGGGCTTACCAAGGGAACTAAAAGGATAACTTACTCGACATAATCCTATTCCACCTCAGTATACAACAGGACCCAGTGAATCCTGTATTAGTCCAACGCTAAGCATCGCACATTTAAACCGTAATCAAGTGCCCTTTGCACTCAGAGACAAGTGCTAGTACAGAATAAAACTCCAAATAATTATGTGCGGTCTAAACAACCAGTCACATAAATGGTATGCCTACCAGTATTACACTGAAAAACAATAAAAACATTAACCAGAGCAGCCTATAATCATTATTAGAAATATATATTCTCTGGATCTAACGCTATCTAATAGAACTGCGTACACTTACGTTGAAAGATATCAGTAAGGATGTCTAAAAAGACCTCAAACGCTAAATAAAACCATTTAAAAATATAAGGTATGAGCGCTCACTAATGAGAGATTACTAAGGACCCCCGTAACCTACCAAGTAGAGCTATTCACAACATCAGCAAAATAACAAATCTCAGAGGATCTTCCAAGAAAGCACATGAGTACCGTGCTGCAAAATTCAATAACTTATACCCCTAGCCACTAAGGCGAGGGAGGACTCTAACAAACTTAATAAGATCAGTACCACCGACAATAACAATGATATATCTAGGGTGTTATGGTGCAAACCAACATGTCAAAGGGCACTGATGGTCTTCTATTCTAAAACAAAATAAAATAGAACAAAGCTGAATCTACTCAAAAGACTTAATGGTATATACCCTAGATACATCAGTGTATGTTAGGACAGCAACAAAATTAAGGTGAAAACATGCCATATGAGATTTCACTAAAAAATAAACCTTGGAAATAATAAATGTTCTTGCTAATGATGTACAAAAACTATAGTATTCAAAATTATTGTCAATAAAGGACAAAATATTCAGATACCTAGGTGTAGCCATTAGTCCATACATATTAAACACAAAACATACCAAGAAGGAGAAGACGTAGAAACGGGGGAAAAGACGTAGAAACAGACTGAACAACTTAAATAATTACGAGGAAAGATTAAACCATGTCTAAAAAAGAGGAGATTATGTAGACCTAAACAATAAATTGTTTTGTGGCTGAATATACCCAACCCTAGTTTTTATATTATGTTATATAGTATTTTTATTTCTTTAGGGTTTGATTCTTTCCTCGTAATTATTTAAGTTGTTCAGTCTGTTTCTACGTCTTTTCCCCCGTTTCTACGTCTTCTCCCTCTTGGTACGTTTTGTGTTTAATATGTATGGACTAATGGCTACACCTAGGTATCTGAATATTTTGTCCTTTATTGACAATAATTTTGAATACTATAGTTTTTGTACATCATTAGCAAGAACATTTATTATTTCCAAGGTTTATTTTTTAGTGAAATCTCATATGGCATGTTTTCACCTTAATTTTGTTGCTGTCCTAACATACACTGATGTATCTAGGGTATATACCATTAAGTCTTTTGAGTAGATTCAGCTTTGTTCTATTTTATTTTGCTTTAGAATATAAGACCATCAGTGCCCTTTGACACGTTGGTTTGCACCATAACACCCTAGATATATCATTGTTATTGTCGGTGGTACTGATCTTATTAAGTTTGTTAGAGTCCTCCCTCGCCTTAGTGGCTAGGGGTATAAGTTATTGAATTTTGCAGCACGGTACTCATGTGCTTTCTTGGAAGATCCTCTGAGATTTGTTATTTTGCTGATGTTGTGAATAGCTCTACTTGGTAGGTTACGGGGGTCCTTAGTAATCTCTCATTAGTGAGCGCACATACCTTATATTTTTAAATGATTTTATTTAGCGTTTGAGGTCTTTTTAGACATCCTTACTGATATCTTTCAACGTAAGTGTACGCAGTTCTATTAGATAGCGTTAGATCCAGAGAATATATATTTCTAATAATGATTACAGGCTGCTCTGGTTAATGTTTTTATTGTTTTTCAGTGTAATACTGGTAGGCATACCATTTATGTGACTGGTTGTTTAGACCGCACATAATTATTTGGAGTTTTATTCTGTACTAGCACTTGTCTCTGAGTGCAAAGGGGCACTTGATTACGGTTTAAATGTGCGACGCTTAGCGTTGGACTAATACAGGATTCACTGGGTCCTGTTGTATACTGAGGTGGAATAGGATTATGTTGACTAAGTTATCCTTTTAGTTCCCTTGGTAAGCCCCTTTCGTGACTTTATGAGAAGTACTGTTTGGTAGGTTTTTTGAGGCTTTATAGAAAAATTTATCAGTTAGCCTCCATAACCTAGTTGTTTTAGATGTATTGTGTAGCGCTTGAGTTATGTGTTCTCGAGCGATATTTTATTGATGCATCTATTCAATGTATGTGTTTACATTAACGCTGGATGATTTGAATGTGACATGAACTGCTTTTGATTTTTTGTGCTGCTTGTTGTAATGCTTTACATCAACAGCAGCTGATTTTTAGAAGCTGATTTACAATTTTGAATTAGCAGTTAATTATTAACTTTTTATCTTGAAATGTTTTTATCTTGAAATGTTCGTTTCACTTGTTTTATGTGTTTTAATACTTTCTTGTGCTTGTTTTTTGCACAATGGAAAGTGAAAGTCTTTATATTTATTTAGGTGTTTATTTGTATATGTTTAGAGCTGATCGCTTGTACCAGGTGTCGTATGACAATTTTTGTGAATGTTTACTGATTGGATAGGATTCGACCAATACTTAAAGTTTTAAGTATATTTAAATCTGTTCTTCACTTGTTTAATTGTAAAGTCTGACGAAGCCTCAGGGTGAAAGCGCTTACTACAATAAACTACTGTTACTTCTATCTCGGTGTTTGGATTATCTTTTGGATTTTTTGTTTATGCTACAAGTTGGAAAGCCATCAGGTGCCCACATTTGACTTATATGACTGTTTTGTTTCTCTTTATTACTACTTGTGTGGGACCCGTACTCCGTTTGCTGTGTGTGGTGTGTTCGGTTTAAAAAATAATAAATACCAGTATTACAATTCAAATGGCTAAGGCTATGTACTGTAAATAAGTTTCAGTTCATAGCCCTGATTTGATTCTTGGAGGCTATACTTGTATGAACAAGCCACTTAGCTGGAGGATGCTCATTGGTCACCAAAAAAATGAGAAGCATTTGTATTTTGTGAGCTTATCAGGTTAGCAAACAAATAAGAAAAAAAAAGATACCTGAATCTTGGGTACATTGCATTGCACAGTTGTGCAGAATGAGTGTGTCAGAGTAGCAATAAGACATGATATCATGTACATTTTAAAGAAATAACTACATCTCATCACTGGCAGTGCTGACACGCTGCAGCTAAGTGCCATTAAATTCAAGTGAAACATTCAATTATTTTGCCATCATTCCCCATACTATATTGTCTAAATGCTCTTATTAAATGGCATTGAAATGTATAAGAAAATATTTTAGACATCACTAAGCTTTTAGTGCAATATTCTTTGTTTTAAATCATAATGCTGTAAAATAGTCAGGAATCTAGTCATTTGTTTAAAGTATACATAACGTAACTGCATGCACACTGCACATATGTTTAGAAGGAAAAGAAATAGCCTTGTAGTTAAAAGTAATGTATTACTGATTAAGAGAAATATGCTGAAATGTTTAAAACCTACCAGACCTTTTCATGTGTCTGTCTGCCTTTCACATGATTAGGTATAATTTACATATATTAAATCAAATACTTTTTCCCCTTAATCTCACAAAACCTCTTGAGCTATTCATGTTGCCTACCTAATGTATCGATTTCCAAACCTCATGTTAGTTTTTTTTTTACTTTCTTTCTTTATCTTCTTTTGTTCTGGTGATAGATAGATAGATAGATAGATAGATAGATAGATAGATAGATAGATAGATTTTTACTGACTAGGATTTCTCTCTGTAAAATTTTTGGTTTAGTAGGACCCGAGGGAGAAATCAGGTTGCATAATTCATAACTCAAAGTTCCAGAAATGACATAATGTATAATATAGTGGAACTCTTATTATCCAACTCTCTCAGGAGATATGACTTGTTTGGACTACTGGTAGGATTGGTAAATTGCAAAAGCCTATTCAAAATAAACGGTGATCAACTTTATTCCATGTCTGCTTCCCCAATAGTTCAAAGTAAATCTTGGAAAAAAAATAAACTTTTCTAGCATATATGAGTCTGTGTAGTCAGTAAGCATGTGTAACTCTTTCCTACATTCATTTTGTAACAAGGTACAAATTGCCTGACTTCATGTCCTTTTTTTAACTTCTTCTGTTGCATCAAATTATTCTGCACAATTTGGAATGTATGACATTGTTATAATGTATATAAAGTTTTGTATTGTAACAGTACCAATAAGACCCATTGGAACAAAGTTGCAAGCAAGCATCAAGCTGGACTTCTGCAAGTAAAGGAGCCTTTCAGAAATCTGTATTCTAATTGAGCTTGACAGCTTCACAAAGTGATGCGTGCATTTATGTTTTTGTTGCTTATTGCAGTCTTTAAGCTCTGCTAATATTTCCTGCATCTCTGTTGCTAACACAAATTCTTATATTGGCTTGTTATTGAAGAGATGACTTAGTTAACTGGAGGTCAGATTTATGTATTATTATTTAATTATTTATTCTCAAGTGTTGACTGAGGAAGTCCAACTGGGCATAGAACCCCTTTTTAGCAGAGGCCTGGGGAGAAAAACCTCTATTGGTACAATATAATATAAGATAGAATGCAAATTATACATTAGTGTAATCTTTGACAGTGCAGTTTTAAAAATAGTACTGTATTCAGTTTATTCATTTAACAATGGTCTCTTCTTATGATGAACAATGTAATATGTTGTTACAGTGCTTAACAGAAATTAGTACAAGCATGTGCCTAGATTCTGAATTGTAATCCATATTGTTTAAGGTTAGCATGTTCTAAAATGCAGGGACAAGACATCTATGTAATTCATAAAGCATGGCACATGAGTACTTCAAAACTTAATATGTTACAGCACAACAAGATGGTAGTTGGTTCACAATATATATATATATGGAAATCAGCTTTACAAAAGGAATAAATGTTCCACCATGATTCAAAGCTAGCTATAGAGAGTATAAAAGAAGGCAATTGAAACTAAGTTCAATGCAGTTGAAGATGTGCTGTGATATTAAAGTGTCTTCAACTGGAAGTACAGCTAACACTCATAACAGTAGTACAGTATTAGCATTGTATATATGATACCACCTCAAAAACACAAATTCTATGCCTCAGCCTGTATCTATCCATCTCTTTGTCTGTCTGTCTATTTATCTATCTATCTATCTATCTATCTATCTATCTATCTATCTATCTATCTATCAATACAACTATCTATCAATCGATCAATTCATCTATCTGTCTATCTGTGTCTGTCTATCTAGTTATCTAGCTTGCTAGCTATCTATTTTTCTGTCTGTCTGTCTTCCTATCTGTCTACCTATCCATCCATCCATTCATATATATCAACACACATACACTCACAAAAGCAAATAATGCATTCTAAGGTAATTTTTATAATGTTGATGCTACAGGTGTAGCACTACAGCTATATAATGGCAACAACATGGATGATGTTATTAATACAGCTCAACACATGACTCTAAAGTGCCAGAATTCCATGCCTCATAATGGTAACCTCAGAGTATGAGAGACAAATAAGTAGTTCACAGAAATGGGTAATAAATGCAACATTATTATAAATGTAAATGCACTACGCTGCACATTCTTACATACTAACCTAGCCCCAAAAGTCACAGTATGTTCTAGTGTCCTACACTATACTCATCAGTGCTCTTATGTATCTATATGTTGAGCCATGTTGATATGTATGGCACTCAGATTACATAAGCCATGCATTACTGCTTTAAATTGTGCTTCTTGTAACTTGTCTGCAGTACACAAACTGCAGATCTGCTGTCTACCCCATTATGAATGTTTCTATGTGATCGACAACTTAGACCAATTGCACAAAGAGCTGTATGCCTCATGCATATTCTGAATAATAACAAAGTACCTTTTATGCTGTTTTAGTCAATAGCTCACATCATAGCATAGGGGTGCACCCTCTGTATAGAACTAGCACTCTAAGTAAGTACTTTGAGCACATAAACATTTTAGGTGCACCAACAACCCTAGTGTATGCCTTACCTTTCTGAGAATTAGCACCTTGTATGCTACACACTTGTAAGGCAGACTGTGCTGCTTTTTTGCGTGCCGTACATTGTGTTGTGGGGGAGCAGATATTATTCATTGTAGTGATTAGTACTCATGCTACTCAACCGTCCAGGTTTTCCCAGAATGTCCAGAGTTTTGCCTCATATTTTTGATCTGTTCCTCATAAAATTTCTGTTTTTCTGGCAAATCACTAAAGATTGAAATCAGTAAATAATAATATATATGTGGAATTCTGACTATATTCTTCAGAAAATACATGTTAACACAAATCCTTTTATACTAGCAACTTTATAAGAGCAACATTTAAAGTCTGCCCTCATTTTTGTGTCTTTGCCCCCATCATTTTAGGCTTTGTCTGGATTTCTCACATTAAAGGGTTGAGATGTATGATGCTAGTGGAATGAAAAGCATACAGTGCTGCTATGTTCTGCATTCATGACAGAGTGTACGCTTTCCTGTCTGCAGCCAGAACCAGGATTCACAGGCAGTGTCATTCAAGGATTTGTCGTCTTTCATCATGGGTGAACAAACATCTCAATTTTCCTAAAGCATGTTAGATAACTAAATAACTATGCTAATCATATGTTATCTACCAGCAATGTGTACAGAATAAGACAAAGTAAAGTGCTGTCTGCTTTCTGAAATGTGTGCTACTGGCTAAGGTTAAGAAGATATAATATAAGCATCTACAGTATAGTATAAGAAATGGAACATAAATACAGTTAGAAGGGTCTTAGTGAGGAATTAGAAAAGTTTAATACAGTTGCAAGTTTTGCATAATCTTGGCTGGAGTGTTTTAGTTTGCTAATTATAAAGCATTGTAGTTCTATATTAAAAGACAGATAAATTAGGGAGACATATAACTAATTACAGGGATGGTTAGCAAAAGGGGTATAAGTGTGCATTGACAGTAATGAGTGGGAGGGAGAGAGTGACTTGAAGAGGGGTGAAATTGTGGAGAAACGAAGTACTTATTCAACAGAAAAAGAAAGAAGCAAATTCTAAGACAAAATAAGGGAATGTGCTTGATGAAAGTTCTCACTCTATAAATTTACTTGCAATCCCACTTTCCATGCAGTCACTATTCTTAGACCAGAATTAAATATTGACCTGGTCTCTTCAAGTCATAGACCTTCGGGCAAGTCATTCCACATCTCACATTTATGATATGAAATATTGTCTGCATGGAATAAGTGGTATAATTTATGGATTCAAGGTTCTGCCATTTCTACCATAAAAAATGTAACTCTCCTTAGATAACAAAGACATAGTGAAGAGTCTCCCTTACAACTTCAGACTAAATTATGTAATAAGGCCTAGAAGGCATACTACTCATATATCTAAAATTTCATAGAATGTCCAGATTTTTGTCTTATATTTTTGGTCTGTTCTTCATAAATTTGTAGTTTTCTGGCAAATAGCTGAAGATTGCAGTCACCAAATAATGATGGGTGCTTTAGTTTCAGAGTTCTTATCCTTTAGAAAATACAAGCTAATGCAAAAATAAATAAATAAATAACAAAAATAACTTTATAAGTTTGTAAGAGCAATATTTAAAATATGTCCGCAATCTGGGGCCAGAATTCTTGATTTAGAGGTTGAGGTATGCTGGAACTGTATCTGAGAAGCGTGGTGACTCAGTAGGTAACAATCTTGTCTTAGAGTCAACTCTGGGGCTTCAGTGCTGACCTCCAGTCATGGTCTTCATGGAGTTTAAATGTTTTACTTTGTCTGCATGGATTTTATGTGGGTACACAGGCTGGCTGACTGACTATAACAAAGTGTGTATAAATATTACCTTAACTTTTGCCCTTATGACCCAGGTCATATCAGAAAAAAGGTATGAGACAAACCAGTTTGCTAGCCTAATTAACAAATAAATACAGTATATTTAAAGAATTAAATATGTAAATAATGGGTTAAAATAAAAATGCTAGTCTTCATCAATATTAGCAAAACAAAACTGCTTTAAAATAAATCATGGACACCAGTTACTTTACTGAACATGTCTTTATATCAAAAACCACAAAACAGCCAGCACCCAACTGGAAAAGGAGAATTTAATATGTGGCACCACAAAACATAGAAGAACAAAAAGGTTTCAGACCAATGGCCTTTTTCAATGTATATTTCAGCCTGTAGTCAACCACTTATTTATATACAAAGCCAAAAGCTTTAATTGACCATTAATTGAACAATTATAAATGCTCATTTAAACCAGGTGGAAATAATCTACCCAGTTTCACAATCCATGATTTCTCTTTTTTATTTAACAACTTATGCCAACCTGTTTACAAGGATCTGTTGCCCATATTTCTGTCAATAATAATGAATTTAAATGTGGCTGTATTATGTAAAATGCTATGTTTATACAGAGCAGTGGTCAGATGTTTATTTCTAATATTACTGAGATGTTCTGAAAAATGAAATTTAATGGGTCTGGAAGTTTGGCCAACAGAAAAAGCTGAGCACAAACAAATTGCAATGTAAATGGCTCAATCGCTGCTACAGTTAGAAAAAACATTAATAGAAAAAGTGATGGGATGTTACCCTTGTGGGCATAGCTCTTTTTGCAAACATATTCTTCAGACGAAAGAATTCACTAGCAAAAACACTCCAAAAGCTTTTTTTATTACTTTCTATTAATGTTTTTTCTAACTGCAGCTGCCATTGGGCCATTTACCTTGCAGTTTGTTCGTGCTCAGCTTTTTATGTTGGCCATTAAATTTCGTATTTTAGAACATCTCAGTAATATTAGAAATAAACATGTGACTAATGCTCTGTAAAAAAAGAGAAATCCTGGATTGTGAAACTGGGTGGATTATTTCTACCTGGTTTAAATGAGCATTTATAATTGTTCAATTAATGATCAATTAAAGTTTTTGGCTTTGTATATAAATAAGTGGTTGACTACAGGCTGAAACATACATTGAAAAAGGCCATTGGGCCGAAACCGGTCTGTTCTTCTATGTTTTGTGGTGCCACATATTAAATTCTCCTTTTCCAGTTAGGTGCTGACTGTTTTGTAACTTTTCATATTATTTTTGAGCCTTGACACCTGCCGTCCGTGCAGAATCCTTTGTTGTGGTCATTTTTATATCAAAAATGTAATTTCCATGAATACAACAATTAATTAATACCTTTTATTAAATAATTCAAGTAATTTTAACCTTTCTGTGATATCTGAAAGTTTCTGCAGTAAGCAGACTTATAGCTACAGGTATCCTACTTATGACAGAGAGATGAAGACAGGCAAGAGGTGGCTCTGAGCCAGTGTGAAGTGTGCCTTCTTTCTAAAGGTAGGCAGATGGTAAGTCTGCAGCCAAGTGTGTGACAATGTACTTTTAGCAAAGGAGTTAGATCATCAAACAGGGCCAGCATAGGGGAATTTTCCCTTACTCTCAAGAGTATTACTGGAGTTGATTATAAAAAGGAGGGGGAGCAGGGCTCAAAGCCCTCTGCAAACAGGTGCAGGTGGCTTTTCCCTCATGGTAAAATATGTTTTTACTCCTTTTTTCCAGTTAACTGTTTTTTTATCGTCTTATATTGCCAACCACACCGCAGTTGTGAAACTATCCAGGAACTTTTTCTGAAAAGCAAATAGCAGGAAGTACTACATTTAATGCATTGTGGAACTAAAATTAACTATGAGACAGACACAAAAGGCCACTTCATTTAAGTGTGAAGGAGAAGAAAGAAGACATATTTCAATTACAAAGTAAACAGCTTATCAACTAGGCAGAAATAAGTTGTATCGGAATGAAATTAGAGTTACCATATTCAGCAGACTGCCAGGAATAGCTTGGATTGACCTGATGTGCAGTTGAGGCCAAAGTACTCCAATTTACTACACTTTCATAGGAATCATATCATAGGAAATACAAGGCAGCAGAGTTTTGTGACCATTTATGCCTTGCCGATAGCCAGCCTTAGACTATACCTCTGTTTTCAAGAAGAGCTAGACCGGTCAAGTCAGGGATGAATTTGTAAATACTGATCCAATCACGCAGTCCCCATATGAAGGAAGATAATGGACCTGCTGTCAGTGTAAATGACCACTTACACTGAGAGCAGGCCGAGAACAGGTGTTTTGGAATCTGGTCCCCACAGTAAGCGTGTTTGTAGATAGTCCTTAGTAAGTAAATCACTTACACTGAGAGCAGATCTTTCGGAAATCAGGGCAGACTGACAGTGGCAGTAACCCTTTTGCAATCTGTCCCAGTGTATCAGACTACTTGACTTGTCATGGGAGTATTTCTGTTTATTCTTTATTAGCTACAGTAGAAAGTAACTAATATTAGCTATGTTTCAGACAAAGTTAAAGATGTGAACTTTAGAATTCAATTTAAATGGTTATTTCATTTCATGTGAACTTTATTGCGTACCAGTCTTAGGCTGAGAATGCCTAAGCTAAGGAAAATTTATTTTCTGTATAAAAAGCAGTTGCATATAGAAATGTTAGCATTTCATATGGCTGTAAAGTTGCACACTGTGTAATTATAATTTTGTGCAGAAGTGATTTTTTTTTTTTACATTTTATATCTTAGGCATGACATGTACCATACTGTGTAGCTTCCTTAAATGGAGAGATCTATGAAGAACTAAACACGAGGAAAATCAAAGAAAGAAAAGGAAAAGGGAAAAAAATACCATATAAATTAGAGAAGGCAACTGGCTTTACATAAACTTATAAATATGAATCAATGTATGAAACTACCAAGGCACACTGAGGCAGGCATTGTCCATAGACTATAAATGGGAGAAGGCAACTGGCTTTACATAAACTTATAAATATGAATCAATGTATGAAACTACCAAGGCACACTGAGTCAGGCATTGTCCATAGACTATAAATGGGAGAAGGTAAATGGCTATACATAAACCTATAAATATGAATCAATGTATGAAACTACCAAGGCATACTGAGTCAGGCATTGTCCATAGACTATAAATGGGAGATAAATATGAATCAGTGTATGAAACTACCAAGGCACACTGAGTCAGGCATTGTGCTAATAGCAGGCATGGCATGTTAATTTGCTCTTTTTGATTACTGTGCAAACATTCTGTTAGGAGGCTTGTATCCTGATGACAAATTTAAAAAAAGATTGCAGCTCTTCTAAATCCATATTTGTTTTCCTATTCTTTCTCACCTTCATTTTATTTTAAAATATTGACTTACTGTGACCAAGACAATGTTACGAGGATGCTGATCTTGGGAAGGGCAGCATTTGGTGGTTTATTTACCACCTGCTTGTCTGCTATTAGTCCTGCATACAGATCCTATAACGTCATGTAACCCCTTCTACAACATGATAAGCAAAGCAATGTGGTGTGCCAGATGGGAAATTTCTTCACATGAATGAAAAGTATTAAACAAATGTAACGGATGCACTGCAAATAGCTGTTGCTTGTATCTGAAATTATTTTAAAATGTGCTCCTGTCACTTGAGATAGACCAGGAGTTGACATAATACAAGCTATCAAAGGCTGATAACTGTCATGGAGAAAAGCTTTGCTTTGCTCTGGTTTATAATTAATCTGTGTTCCCTGACCTCAAAGGCTGAATGTTTCAGAACATGGAGCGTTCTTTCTGATTCTTTGTCAACTACTTCAGCAGATATAAAAACATAATGAGGTATTAATGAAATACTTCATCACCCAGTTGCTTTCAATAAACATTTTAGTCCACCTTTATTTTCAGAGGCATATTTTTAAGACAGCTGTCACAGATATAGTCTTCTATACGAGTCATGATTTCATTCAAGGTGAAAGTATCTCTGAACCATTTGTTGAGGTAAAATACCTGGTATGAAAAGTGTTTAATGGAACAAACATTTCCTTTGCATTATGTAATTTAACACAAGTCCGGACACATCTTAATTCAATTCAAAAGACTGGCTAATGTAAGTTTGTCCTTGGAAATGCTTCATTTTTTTTTGTTTTCTGGAATTTTCTTCAGAACAGCATTGACTTGCACTTAATATCCATCTCTGAAATAATAACTCACAGTGATATTAACTGCATAAAAGATTTCATCCCAGGATTCACTTAAATGGTTCCATAAATCTGATATTAATTTATTACATTTAAAATCAGACACAACCATGTTTATTCACCAGTTTAAGAAAAAAAAAGCTTCTAAGCTCAGATAACTAAAGCTAGGGGCACCACATTCTTTGATTCTACTACAAGTTCTTAATTTCTAACCACCCCACCCCCTCCCCAAAAAAGAAATACTAGTTAATCACAATTGACTGAGTGCTGAACCATCCAGCACATGCTCACAGAACAGTAAATGGGTCTGTGGTCCCTCCGCACTACCCAGATGGAAGAGCTTTTACCCCCTCTGCCACCACTGCTACTATTACCTATGTATACTAACTCCATAACTGTACAACAGTCAGGAACATAGAAATACCAGGCAAGGGCGAAAACAGACATTACATAAGAAGTAATCTCTCTCACTCCCCCATTCAAAGAATTGGAACGATTCAGGAGTTGTAAACCTGGGAAGTTGGAACTCAGTCAAAAGTCTTCCAGTTACAATTCAACAACACTTAGGGAATTAATTTTCTTTACTGTTTGGCATCTCACAGTCATATCAGAATTCAGTTCAAGATACTATGTTATGATAAAGGATATAGGTCATCTGATCAAATGCTCATTTGACTGAATCACAAATCACATAACACAAATGACTGAAAACTCATTTCACTAAATCACAACTGATAGAAAACATTCTGTACACTAAATGCGGTATAAATTTGTTTTTTCAGGCAGGCAAGCCCTCCTGCACCCCTACACCCCCTTACTTATATAGACTAACTCCATTGCAGCATAATCATGTAGAAAAGAAAAACACACCACACGCAGTAAATCAGTGCTGGCACACAACCGTCTACAGATCCAGGGATGCAATATGACGCTGGCCACTGACAATCTTCACATAATCTCTAGACTCACTTGCGAAATAATTCCTGGGATTAGAAATGACACCATCATATACTACCTATACACTTTTATACTTTTCAGTCAATTGTGATTCAATCAAATGAGTTTTCAGTCAATTATGCTTCACCATTTGTGATTCAGTCAGCTGATAGGAACCAATAAAAAAGACCTAAACGCTCAGAAAATTAGGCATCATTGCTCTTTAGCTGTTCAGATTAAACCACTACAACCAGTAAAGGTTAGGAATTCAAGGTAAATGTAACAGTAAATAAATGTAATACCATTACACCACTCTAAGACAACTCTGTTGGCATACACAGATAAAGAAGCCCAGCTATGGCCCAGATGAAAAGGGTTTGACTAGTGGTTCAGATACCTGTTCACACAGCTGTGGGAGAGGAGAGGAATAATGAGGCTTACACCTGATTAGCTCTCATTGGAGGGAAGAGAATGGTGTATACTTGTGGAGACTTGGGATCAGGCAAAGGTGCTTATCTACAAGGGAGCAGAGTCAACTTACATCACATGGAGGTGGAGCATGAATCACAAAAGCCCATTTCATGTCAACCACGTGGATGTCAATGAGCAGGAGTGGGTGTTCGGTTTAAACACCCCTAGTGTCTAAGTGACAATGTCTCTCAGTTAGCTCTCACCCCGATGATAAGGAATGAATGGGACAGTTAAATGAGAGAGGGTCATAGGTTCATAGGTTCATAGGTAGGTACTAGGCTATCGGCCCAAGGGCCTATGTAAGCCTAGCCAACAAGGTTCCCTGGCTTACGCCACCCAAGAAAGTTATTTTCCTGTGCCACTGTCAAGCAGAGACACAGAAGTGATCCCCAGGGTGTATTTCCTATTTCCCATCCACTCATCAAGATTTTTCTTGAAGAGTGCTAATGAATAACTTTGTTTGACATAGATGAGTAGCCTGTTCCAGAGTATGAGAAGTCTCTGGGACAGGAATCTATCCCTCCAGCATGTCCTGTTTATTGTGGTGACAAGGTTTAGGTCCCTAGAGCATGTAGCTCGGAGGGATTGGAATTTCCTTAGGTGTAGCATGTCCAGCAGCCCTGGGTTTGACCTAGCTTTATATGTTAGGCAGAGATCACTTCAGAATAGGCGATATGCTATGGAGTAAAGCTGGAGTTTTTTGAGGCGATCAGTGTAGGGCATTTGTTTGAGGCCAGTAATCCTCTTTGTATGTACTTCTTTGGCCTTTCCAGCTACTGCAGATGTCTTGTGAGGTACATTCTAAAAGGGGCATTGCACTCTATAATGGGTCTAATGAGTGTCGAGTAGAGGGGACCAATGACCTCTTTTTTCCTGGATGAGAACCCTTTTATGATGAGGACTTCCTGACTACTGTGGCGATGTGACTATCAAAGGAGAGACTACTGTCCATCTGGGTCCCAAGGTCTCTTATCACACATTCGGTGTTAAGTAGATTGCTGCCTATATGGTAGTTCATGGGTACAGAGTTTTTACCAAAGGGGATGACACTGCACTTTTTGCCATTGAGCTTGAGGCCATGGCTCTGACACCAGGCATCTGCTCGGCGAGGCCCCTCTGTAGGATGTCCACATCATTTGGGGACTTGACTATGGCTCCTAGTTTGCAGTCATCTGTGAACTTCATTAGCCAGAGGCCTTGTGTTAGTCTGTACTTCAGAGAAGTAGATACCAAACAGGAGAGGTCCCAGGACAGAACCCTGTGGTACTCCACTTGTCACTGCTTTGAGGTCAGATTTGGAGTCTGCAACTTTTACAGTGTGGGTTCTGTCAGTGAGCCAGTTGGCAACCCATCTTGCGAAGTAGGGATTTATTTGAAACTGAAGGCACAAACAAACTAAGTAAAACAAACAAATGACTGACGGCAACCACAAACTGATAATGAAGGTTTAATAAAACAAGTAAAACCACGGCAGTGGAAGACAATATATCCTTTAAGCGCTTTTCGTTTGTTCTAAGAACAAACTTCTTCAGAAGTAATGAACACAAACAGCTGCAGACAATTTAAACCAAAAAGTGCGGGAAAATTATGTTTACATAACTTATTAAAGAGCAATACACAAAAATAATCATTCTACCCAAATTTAAAAATATTATTATTGTATGCTAGTTGACATGAATAGCACACAAAAGTTTCTCTTATAGTAAAAAAGAACCTTAAAAACATGAAACCAAGTGTTGTAAACATTAAATAAAAACATTTGTGTTATCATGTTTAAAGTTGAACTACTTCGGGGTTACCTGAGGAGACTTTTCAGCTTAAGTAAACATGAAATTGAACATGCTTCATTTAATCCAGGGTGATAAAATGAATTTAACCTAATCTGCCACAAAAGCTCTAATTCTTCCAGTTTGAAGGAGGCAGGACCCCCCCGTATGTCAGGAATTAGGTTACTGATGACAATAAATTTAAATTTGTGAGACAGATTAAAATGTACATGCTTTGCAAGGGCATTTTCCAACTTATTATGAGAGATGGCATATTGATGTTCGTATATCCTATCTCTAAGTCTACGTTCTGTTTTGCCCATGTAGAATGCAAAACAGTCAGTGCACCTAGCTAGGTACACTAAAAATTTACTGTTACAATTGAATCTGGATTTCAGTTTGTAAGTGTTGCCATTAATAGTAAAATGATTAGTACAGTCGATAAATTTACAAAAGTTACAGCTCTCACATTTGGACATCCCTAACTGTCTAGGTGTCGTTGGATTATGACTCTCCAGAGCATTCTTCAAGTTCCTACCTTTTTTGAATACTCCGTGTGGTTTGTGACCCAAAAGGTCAAAGACAATTTGATTAGTTCTAAGGAAGTCCCAGTTCTTGTTAATTATATTTACAATAGTTCTACTTTGACTATTAAATGTGGTCACAAAACTGAACTTGAAGTCTTGTTCGTGAGAAATCAAAGAGCCTATGTCGGGAACAATGTGACTGTCCTCGACAATACTGTTGTTCAAAAGCCCATGAGAACCACACAAAATTGGTTTAAACCAATTTGTGTTTCTTTTGTGGGTAACCTCCTCAATCAATGTATCAATAAGTAACTCCGGATATCCACGATGTTGAAACATCTGCTTCAAAAGTTGACATTCGTTATGAAAATCTGAATCTAAACTAGAAATACGAGATGCCCTCACTAACTGGCCCTTAACGATCGATCGTTTTTGGTGAAAAGGGTGACAGCTAGTGAAATGGAGAAAGGTATTAGAGTAACTAGCCTTCCTATAAATTTGAGCTGTAAAAGTACAGTCCACCCTGTTCTTGTTCAATTGGATGTCCAAATATGGTATAGATTCAGTGTGAAATGAATGTGTGAATTGCAGAAAACTGGTTGATGTATTAAATTTATCAACCAGCTCAGATGCACATACCGCATCTCCTTTTAACAAAATAAAGATGTCATCCAAAAAGCGGGTGTAGTAGATGATTGGAGCAGGTGTTGAACTAGTTGAAAAAACCTGATTGGATTCCCATTGGGCCATTACTAAATTTATGACACTTGCTCCACAGGGTGACCCCATCACTAAACCCACTTTCTGGAGATAGAACTTGCCATCAAAGATGAAATAATTATTAGACAAAATAAGGTCCAGTAGTTCCATCACTAAAGAGATGTCACAACTTGGTGCGTTGTGTTTCTTCATGACCTCGGCCACCCACTCAACACTGATGTCATGGGGAATGCATGTGTACAGGTCCTTTACGTCGATAGTTAAAAAATTATACTCACTGTCGAAATCAAGTTTGTTTATTTTCGACAGGAAGGACCAAGAGTCTTTACAAATTTGTGACTCCAAGACAACGTACTTTTTCAGCATGGAGTCAACTAGTTTTGCACATGCATAGGTAGGTGACCCACGTCCATCAATGAGAGGTCTCATCGGGGGATTTTCCACATCTTTATGGATTTTAGGAATCCCAAATAGTGATGGATATTTGGGAAATGAACAACTGATATAATTGAAAACTACTTGATCAACCCGTCCTTCAATGAATAGTTCATACAAGCAAGATTTAATCAGACTGTATGCTTTGTTTACTTCTGATCTCGAGCTAACTGAATAAGTGTCAGAATCTAAAAGAGATGACATACGTGATACATAATCAGAGTTGTCAAAGATCACCAGGCCCCCTCCTTTGTCAGGTTTACAAACCCTGATGTTCTGAGATTGAATATATTTGAGGAAATCATCCTCAAGAGCATGTTCTTGGTTCCTGATAGGTTTTTTGTTTTTGAAAAGGTTCCAAAAATCTAATCTAATCTAATTTGAAGTAGGGATTTATACCTAGTTTAGTGAGTTTAGCTATAATTCCAGAATAGGGGATAGTGTTGAAAGCCTTGGCGAGGTCAAGATAGGCTGTGTGAACCACCTTACCCTCATCTACGGCTTTGATGACTGCCTCAAAGAAGTCAATCAGGTTTAGGAGGCATGATCTGCCTTTCACAAACCCAAACTGGGTGGGATCCAAAGTTTGGAGGTTACCAATGTCTTTGTTTATGAGTTCCATGATGATACGTTCCATGGCCTTGCAGACCAGGCTCATCAGGCTAATAGGGCAATAGTTCCCGGGAACAGTGGTGGCTCAGCCCTTTGAGGAGTGGGATAACTGTTGCTGTGCGCCATTCAGTGGGCACAAAGCCTGATGCACGGCTATTATTGAACATGGTGCTTAATTGGGGACCCA
Source organism: Protopterus annectens (assembly GCF_019279795.1). Classification (NCBI taxonomy): domain Eukaryota; kingdom Metazoa; phylum Chordata; order Ceratodontiformes; family Protopteridae; genus Protopterus; species Protopterus annectens. The sequence continues at coordinate 1,806,370,215 of NC_056735.1, forward strand.
GTTCGTTCTGAACTTTGTGTAAAACCTGAGATGTTGTCTGCTCCCATGGATGCTGTGTTTGTGGCTTTAGAGAGTGCAGCTTTTACCTGTGTAGTTGTGATTACAGGGACTCTGCATTCTTCCTGTATAGATATGGGCCCTTTAGGGGGTGTGGGGGGGGGGTAAAGTTAGCACTGAACCTATCTGCCAAGATGTTGGCAATATCAGTTGGTTCTGTAATTTTCGTGCCTTTGTACTGTAACTCAGAGCAGATCTGAGTGTTGCCATCAAGATTCTTGACATAGCTATAGAATGCTTTGTGGTCGTCCTTAGAATTAGTGGTGATTTTGTTTTCGTAGCTAGCTTTGGAGGATCGTATAAGGGATCTCAGCTTCTTACTGAGGCTGACCAGGGAGCTCCTCCATTCATGGGATTTTACTCTCTTTTGCAACAGTTTCTTCCTTCTGTTGTACAGTTTGTTTTTGGCAGGGGACCACCAGATTGGCTTCCCTTTTTTGGAGGATAGCGCCTTGGTTCTGTTTGGCATAGCATGATTCATGCACTTGGATTGTAAGGGTCTGATGGAATTAGTTCTGTTTTCTCCTGGTGAGAGAAGGATTACAGGGACATTATTCCTGGAGACTGCTGATCACCAGACAGCCTAATAACTGTTTTATAGGTGACAGCTTGGAATCTGTGCTTATATTCTGATCCTGGTGAGAGTAGGAGCAGAGTGCATTGATTCCTGACTGTTTCTGGTTGGGCAGTGAGTGTCTGTGCTTAATGTTCCTGACTGGTCTGGTTGCTATTCAAGGCATCTACCAGAAAAAGGCTACAGACCCTTGCATCATCTGGGACAAGACTGTGGATCACCAAACAGGCTGTGGCCTGTTTCTCTTCTTGGGATTGGTGCTAACATTTTGCTTCTGGTGACAGAAGGAGCAAAGGAGCACTGTATCCCAATAGAGTGAAGCTTTGGTGAGACCAGCATTAGTAGTAGCCAGGCAGTAGCCATTCATGCAACTCCCCTCTTTTCATCATTCTTGACAAGCTAATTTTTTGTTTTCAGTAAGTACTGCTTGATTTGTTTCTAACTTCAGAATATCTGCCTAAATACTTCATTCTTAAATCTTTAGGGTCTATGTATTAGCTTCCCCTCAAGTGTTTGGCAGTGTTCTGTAGAGACTCAGACATCTTGAATGACATTTTTCTTGTAAAAGCACAATTTAAATTTCTCCAATACCTAGTTGCACACAGGGCAACTAGTTTGCAGTGACAAGCACTTTCCACATAGTTGCAAACCGGATACTCCTGACAGTAATTGATATTCTCACTCCAACTGTCTAATCAATAAAAGAGGGTCTATTGCCATGGATATGAACTTTCCTACTGTCTCCGTTACCTGCTTGGTGGATATGGGCATCCTGAGGCAATGTAGAAATTGCCTCATGTTTACTGGCAACCAGTTAATTCTCAAACAAACTGATATGGTATGTGAGAGATATAGTTACACAATGTCACTAGAGGCAAAGTTCTCACATAAAAGTACTTTTAAATCAATAAGGTTGTCAGTAGTATACACGCTGCAAACATCATGCACAATTCAAAGCAGACGTATTCACCCACATATGCTGAGGCACTTACATGTAACCTTCCTGAACCACAAAGACCTCCTAGACAAAGCACACATAATAAATACTCTCAGCAGCCCAAATGCACTCTTACAAAACAACACCCACATCAACACATAGAGCTACATCTCATGGAGCCTCCACCTATAAGCCAATAAGGCAAGCCACCACACAATCCAACATTCTAGTCATTGGATACTCCATTGTGCGACACATTGATGTTCCTCTCACCAGGCTGAGTAATGAGGAAGTTACAGTCAGTTGCTTATCAGGGGCTAGGATCCACCACATTACACATGCACTCAAGTCATTGGACCACAATTATCAATATTACTCAGTCATAGTCTATGTGGGAGTAAATGACCTAAGACATACCTCCCTAGACTATATGAAGAGAGACATCATAGAGCTCTCAGAATATGTGTCTCAGGCTGGTATGAGCCTAGAATTGAGCAGAGTTTTACCTTCTCCAAGGATGATGCCACAATACAAACAAAATATGACTCACTTTAATAATTGGCTTAGTTTCTGGTGTCATTCTAAGGAGGTGCAATATTTGTCAGCATGGAAGGAGATGATCAACAGACCACACTGCTTTGACAGGTGTGGTCTGCACCTCTCCCCTCTAGGCTTTCGAATATTAGCTAAAACATTGTCTTCCCCATAGTGCCTTTTTCAGGCAATGCCAAACTGAAAGTACTTCCGACATAGCAAATCAAAAACAAGAAAATATTAAGGTATTACTGCTCAATGCAAGGAGTCTAAACACTCCACTCCCTAGAAGCTCTCTTTACCCTAGAGAATACTGACATCTGTGTGGTCACTGAGACATGGTTTAAAGCTACAGAGAGCACACCAACAGTGCAAGGTTATAATGTCTTCCACACATTTAGGCCAGCTACTTCACAAGCTGGGGCTAAAGGTGGAGGTGTCTCTATTTACATCAAAAATAAATATACTTCAAGGCTGGTCAAACAGGATAATGTACTTCAGCTGCTCCATGTTCAAATCACCATGGGTAAAATGCAGTACCACTTCCTTGCAAGCTATAGGTCCCCCTCTATGACCCAGGAAAACCATTCCATGTATTTAAACTTATTAGAAACACTACTACCCAAGCCACATTCCACATTCTTGGGTGACTTTAATTACTCCTGTATTAATTGGGAATCCTATATGACACCAAATGTACATGCTCAGAGATTCCTGAATTTTGTAAACACAAACTCCCTGGACCAGATAGTCAAGACACCAACTAGGGGTGCAGCCATACTGGATATGGTCCTTACTAACACAGGAGACTGCTGCACACCCCCTACTGTAATGCCTTCCCTGGTTAGGTCAGACCACAAAATGGTCTCTTTTGAAGTAAACATAAAACCTGGACCCTCAGCTAACCCTGGAACATTCAGGAACTATTCTAAGTCTAACCTCTTGCTATTAAGTGAGAACCTGGCAACATTTCAAGCCCCCATAAATCCTGACAACACTGCTGCCTATGCAGAACTGTTCACAGAATAGCTAGACAAGCATGTTAATACCTGCATAAAGGCAGTTGTACCCACCAGGAAGAAGTACAGAAGTAACTAAAAAAACAAGCCACTGGTGGAATCACAAAATCAATAGGCTGTATAACAGGAGGAAGAAAATCATGGCAAAAATTAGGAGGTGCCTCAACCAGCAGGATAAAAACACTCTCATCAAACTAAACAAACAACTCAGAGGAAAAATAAAGTCTACCAAAGTCAAATTTGAGGTAAGTTAGGCCTCCCAGGCCAAGGACAACCACAAAGCATTCTTTAGCTATGTCCACAACCTCAAAGGCAGTAGACAATTGTGTGCAGAGCTCATTGTAAATGGAGACACCTATACTAAGCCAAAAGAGCAAAAAGGATGCTTCATACTCACCAAATGATTTATAAAAATCAATGCATATCAAGATTACATCCCCCATTCCAAAGGAGGGATGGGCCTCCTTGAAACTGATTACATGCGATGATCTGCAATCGTGGGACTCCATACATATCTGCTGACCTCACAAGACCCAAACGTAGTAAAAGTTTTGAAACATGAGGAGAACAAATTTAAGATGACTTCTCTGCTTATTCTAGCAGAAGCATATCAGGGTCATGCAGGAAAAGAAATCAAAACAGAAGTAGATAAAATTCAGACAGCAACTGAATATGCCAAAAAACAAAAGAAAGAATATAAGATGAGAAGGCAAGAAATGTGGAAAATGCATAAATATAATTGCAAGTATAGAAAACTTCTGGAAGAACATCATCTTGATCAGGAATGAATGCAGGAATGGTTAAGGAGAGGCGAATTCAAACCAAGAGATGAAAGGTTAATATTGGTGGCCCAAGACAGTGGGCTGCATACACACTGGTTTACAAAGTCCATTGAACATATGGGAGAAGCAGACAAATGTAGGTTTTATAAAATTGAATTGGAAACAGTCGCACACCTCGTTGCTGGTTGTGACATACTAATGGCAGGACTGTATACTGAAAGGCATAAAAATGTGGCAAGACTGTTGCACTGAGAATTGTGCAAACATTATGGTATTGAAGTGGCTAATAAACACTGGAAACATAAGCCACAAAGCATCATAGAAAATGATGAAGCTTACATCACTTGGGATCACCCATTACCAACAGTTCAAAAGATAGATGCTAGAAAACTGAATACAGTGGTCCATGGAAAGAAGAGAAATGTAGCATTGATCACTGAAATTGTCACATCCAGTGACTACATGTATACAGAGAGACACAAAGACATTAAAATATCAGGATCTGCAGGCAGAAATGAGGGCAATGTGGAAGAAAGATATCCAGACAGTGCCAATAGTAGTAGGAGCAATGGGTCTTATAAAAAAGGCTCTGCAATTGTATTTAGATATGTTACCAATATATGTTACTCAGTAAGAATTGCAGAAGGAGTCATTACCAGGCACACTGTGGGTGTTGTGAACAGCACTTTTGGCTGACATCAAAGACTGAAACAATACTAATTTCATGAACTTTAATCATACTTTGACTTAGGAATGGGGTTCATTTCCTGTCATGGTATTAGAAACCCAAAAGATTTGGAGAAATTAAAAAAAGACAAAAGATATAGCAAACCTCCTGGCTGATAAATTCAGCTCCAACTTTACCCCTCTTTTCCCCCCTCAACCTTCCCTCAGGAAATATCATCAAATATAACCCCCCCTGCTATCATTAGGGAACAGGTCCTTAATGCTCTCACTAAGACCAAGAACACTGCATCAATGGGCCCAGACAATAACCCAGGATGCCTTCTAAATAGCATGAAACATGACCTATCAGGGCCTCTGGAATTACTATTTAACTGTTGCCTCCAAACAGGCTTTGTGACTCATGAAGGGAGAAAGGCAACAGTCATCCTTCTGCACAAAGATGGGCCATCTACAGACTCTGGAAACTACAGACCCATAAGTCTCATTAGTCTTATATGTAAAATCAGTAGAGATATAGTAAATCTCCAGACAATAGACCAAAACCAGTTTGACTTCATCAAGGGCAGATCATGCCTACTCAACCTGGTGGACTTCTGTGAGAAGCTCACCCAAGCAATGGATGATGGCAAAATCATTCACACTGCCTACCTTGACCCGGCAAAGGCATTTGACACAATATCCCACTTGGGCATTCTTCACAAACTCAAGAGGTTAGGTACAAACTCATATGTCATGCGGCAGATAGCCAATTGGCTCACAGATAGGACCCAGGAAGTTAAAATTGGTGAGTCCACCTCTACAAAGAGGTCAATCACAAGTGAAGTCCCTCAGGGATCAGTCCTTGGACCACTCCTTTTTGGCATTTACTTCTCAGAAGTCAAGGCCAATGTCAGTGGTCTCTGGCTGACTAAATTTGCAGATGATTACAAATTAGGAGCTGTCACTGAATCTCACACTGGCACAAATGTTCTCCAGTAGGGGCTGACATAGACAAACAATTAGTGTCATAACCATGGACTAAAACTAAATGCCAAGAAATTCATAATAGTATCCTTTGGGAAGTCATCCCTCCCTGGTAACTAAACTAAATGCCAAGAAATGCATAATAGTATCCTTTGGGAAGTCATCCCTCCCTGGTAACTATCATATTGACAACACACCCCTTAGAGCTGACCCAGTAGTCAGGGACTTAGAGGCATACATAGATCGTAATCTAGCCTTTGACCATCACATGTCTACAGTGATGAGGAAACCATTCTATGTTGTGTAATTTATAAACAAATGTATGGCATCTAAGTCCAAAGAAGTCATTGTTCCACTGTATTTGGCATTCATTACACTATCATTGAGTATAACACCTCCTTTGGCATGTACCTAACCAGGCATATCCAACAACTGGAATGTCCACAGAGGTTCCTCACTAAAAAAATACAGGGTGTAAGTAAAACATCCTATGCAGACTGCCTCAAGTACATATCTCTGTATTCTGTCTCCTACAGGCTTCTGAGGGTAGATCTATGCCTGGCATACAGGGCATTGACAGACCCCACTCTGATGGACCTTCTGCAAATCCACAAAACAAACAGAACCAGAATTACCCATTCTAAAGACTTAAACCTTCCCTGTAATATAAATAGGACCTACTGGAGAGGTAGGTATGTATCCCAGAGACTACCCCATCTATAGAACAGGCTTCCATCTATGTGAAGCAGAGTTCCTCCCTAACCCAATTCAAGTTCAACTTGGACAACTGGATGGGAAACCGAAAATTCATCCCTGGTGTTGCACCTATGTCTCTAACAGACACAAGTAACCTGTAAATGGTTCATCTCCCAGGCCCATGTTTACATTTATCAAGTGTATCAGAACTTGTCAGAGATTTGGGATACATGGTTAGGCTTAAAAAGGCCCTTGTGGTTGTTAGTCTAGAAAACACCTATGCACACCTATGAATGCTGAAAAAAAAAGAACTAGTATACTTCACTAAGCTGAATTCGATTACAGCTTAAAAAAAAAGGTAGAAGGACAGAGAGTTCAAATGTGCTTAGAAGGACTTGATACTGGATTCACATTTATTGATCAACAACCCTGTCACTTAGTGCCGATCAATCCAAATAAATGGCCGCAACAACTTTCATATAACCTTAGAGGTCAAGACCCTCCCACCCCCTGAACGTAAATATACCTACTCTGAGACTGCACAGCAGTGGAGCAAAAAATAAAACTCCACTGTTTTTGAAAGTTGTATGCCCAAATTTCCACGCTTATTCAGCACTTATTGAAAATACCGCCAATTATCTAATATGTTCCCTTGATGGATCCATGTTGATCAACAACTCAGTCGTTGAGTGCCAGTTGATAAAAAATGGCATCTACATGTTCCCTTGATATTTACCCTATTAGACAGTGCAAGGCAAATGACCATGATTACTAAAAACAAACGTGATTTCTGCAGTATGTTACATTGCTCTATCTAAAATGATAGTACCTAAACAACAGAACATGACCCAATAATGGACCCTTACTCACACCAATAACACACTGCCTTGGGAATGTTTTCTGAACAAGCTCACTTTCTACTATAAGACTTCATTGTGCAGAATTGTGGACTGGAAATATCAATGAGTTCTACAGCAGTGGTATATTCATTAAAATGTAAGCAACTCCATATAAACCCATCACAAATGTTACAGCAACATGAGAATCATCAATTGGTTGGAAATTGTTACTTTGTAATTAATTGAAAAGTACATAAGTCAATGGGTGGCACTAAAAGACAGGATTTATATTGATATTTATATTATGGTATAGTGACCCCAAAGCTGATCATGCTAAGTTCAATAGTGTGTTATGCTGATTTGCCCCATGAAAAACATTTCAAATTAATTGATGTGCATATGTATACATACACACACACACACACACACACACACACACACACACACACACACACACACACACACACACACACACACACACACACACACTGTTAGAAAAATATGTATTAATGTGTGTATGCTTAATGCCAATTAATAATCAAATACGCTTTTCATTCTATTTTTCATGCACTGTGTTATATATAAATTGAGTTTCATACGAGACTGAAAAAGATGCTTTTTGAAAACTGCAGTATGCTTTCTGAAACTTGCAAGTTGCCCTCTGACCTAGTAACTGCTAGCACAGCAATATTCATGTTTATGCCTTTTGGAAATGTACTTGAGAAGCAGGTGCTTATCTGCTAGGTTAGGAACGAATGAATGAACAATACTATATTCTGTAAATGTAATGATTTGAGACAATCAGCTCTGTTCGAAGCATGAGAACATGTGCAGCTGCAGTAACTTAGAGATAAAGTTGACAAAGGATTATTAGAGAAATGAACTGCTAGCATTGTGCTTGAATTAGCCATAGTACCTTGAATGGTAACATAACATGTATCTAACTAGGAGTAATCAAGGCCATGTTGTTTTCCTCAGGAAGTTTCACATAAAAATTGATCAATCAGCAGAAATTCATGGGAATGATGGTCAACAGATGATGATGAGAAAGGTGGTAATCTGTTACGTCAGCTTGGTAGGCCATGACTAGTTATAGAATGTATAAAAATTAGAGTATTTCCTGTTTCTGGCTAGACAAACTCTGTATTAGCACGTTTTTGTCTCCTTGCTGCAAGATTAAAGTGCCTTAACCTGAACCTACCATATTTTGATCATTTTTAAAGTATATTTTTCCTTTGACAGTTTGGTCCTTCGAGCCGGAAAGTACCTCTCGCTCTAGGCCTAGGTCAGAATTGGGCCCGGTGGCATGCATCCGTACGGAGAAGAGGCCAAATCGGCTCTTCTGTTTTGAAAGACCTCCGACTGAATTGTCGTTTGAAAGAGGCCAGCCACTGTTTCTGATCTGGGATTGGAGGACGAGTCAACGATACGGTGGATCGACTCACAGAGGGTCAGGTAAGGAGGAATTACCTTATTTCTGTTTTAAGATCAGGGACTAATTACAGAACTGTTTTTTGTCAGGAAGATTTGCATGTGCAGATCAGGGACAGAAAAAGGGGTTACTGTTTTTTTGTCATAGATCAGGGAAACAGGATAGGTAGGCAGTTATTCTAGATAAACTGTGAAAAGGTGTAGAACTGTGGCGCCATGTGATAAAAAGGGTTACGTAACAATTTACAGCTTAGCTAAGGCAACAATGGGAAATCAGTGTACGAAAAGCTCCCGAGACCCACCCCTAACTGAAGATGTGAAGTATATGCAATTACAGCGTGCCGACAATGTTAAGTATTATACAAAATGGGTTGACAAGTATAAATTCGATGGTAGCTTAGATAAACTCGCACTTATTAAACTTGTCAGGCAACTAAAAACAGACGCAAAAGGTCAATTAAAAAAGCAACGACAATTAGGAGTCCCTCAGGCGCATAGGTGGCTTGAGGAAGCAAATCGCAGGGAACAGAAAATAAAGAATTCAAAGCAATGTTCTTAGATAAAGAAGACAATAACTTGGTAATAGCAACGGCCCCTCCTTCGCCCCCTCCGCTTCCCTTACCAGAATATGAAGCGAGTGGACAAGCTGATCCACCTCCGCTATATCCAGCTGTTTCTACAGCATCAAAACCGTTTGTCAGGGATCCTATCGAGACAAGGTCTTGAACACATGACTTGAGGAGGGAGATTGAATTATGCGAAATAAATAGAAAATCACAGGCTATGAGTGAAGAAGAGATATGTCCACTCATAGAAGTACCAAATCCTCAGGCAGGACAGGCAGGACAGGATCCGACTCTTTTAGTTTATAGGCCGTGGACACCGGAGGATATCCGGAAAGCCACAGAAGGAATTCCCCATCCAAAAGTGAATTTTCGAAAATTTTTAGAAGACTTACAGGGTATGAGATTAAGTTACCATTTGAATGGAGAAGAAGTAGAAAAAGTAGTTAGACAAATTGTAGGTCCAGATTGGCACATGATTAGTGGCGACTGGAATCCTCGTGACGCACAGCTTAGACCACTCCCACATACTAATGCAGAATTGGATGGCTGAGTGAAAGGTCTGACAGACCGAATCTCTGAAAAATGGAAGCCTAGGGCTGATTGGACTTGCATTAATCAGTGCATTCAACAAGAAGGTGAAACAGTTGATAGATATTATGCTAGATTATTGGAATGTTTTAATAACCACTGCGGAATGCAGATACCAGAAAACCAGACACAAGATTCCCCATATGAACAACAGCTAAAGAATGCATTCTTGAAGGGTAGTATAACTCCCATTAGCAGCTTTATTACGAAGCACATGGTAGATCATCATACAAGTAGACTGCAGCCATTACTTGAATATGCTAGACATGCAGAGAGACATTTTAATAGTAAAAAGAAAAAGAAAACTCAAGTATTTTAGGCAGAAGATGGGTCAGAAGTATTTGTAGTACAAGCTGGGAGAAAGGGTAAGAAGAATACCCAGGAAATAAACAATCTGACAAGCGATCAGAAGATTTTGAAGAAAGAAAGAAAAAAGGTGAATGTTTTAAATGCGGGAAAAAAGGACATTTAGCAAGGGATTGCAGGCTAAATAAGAAGGTGACTACAGAAAATAAGGAAGATGAGGAATGACTATATGATAGTCAGGAATCACTGAATGACAATAAACAGGAAAGGACAAGTGCAAATGTGATAGCAAGGGTAGAGGATGCGACAGAAGGGATAGAGGATGTACATGAATTTGCAGACATTGAAGAAAATGAAATTTTGGACTTAGCCTTATTGAGCCTGGAGCTTTACTTAGCAGATACAAAACCGGAAGTGACACTTCTGGTAGAGGGGAGGGAAGTCAAATTTTTGTGTGACTCAGGGGCTTCACGGACCCTGATACACCCTTCCAAATTACTGGAAGATTCAGAATCACAGGATTATATACTAGTGAAAGCAGCTAATGGACAGCTGTATCGGTAGCCACTCTCCCATGACATAGCAATAACAGACCCCGTTTCAGGGATGACCCAGAGAAGTAAAACTGTAGTTTCTGCAAAATGCCCAGTAAATCTTTTGGACAGAGACTTAATGCAGATATTTGGCATAGCCGTAGTTCCAACCATGCAGGGTATGGAAGCACAGCGACAAATGGATACTTTTGTAGTGCGACTGGAGGGTGAGACATATTATTGGTACAGCCAGGACTTAGTTACGACTGGTCCAGGGGCAGTAACCAAAGAACTGATGAACGTAGCCATCAGTAAGTCCCCCTCCCTCGGCATTGACAAACAGCATTTGTTGCATTGTACTCTATATTACTGTAATAGACCGAGATCTGATAAAGATTATGAGCAAGAATTGTTTCAGAACCACGCAAACAGACTAGTGTTACGAAATTTGTACTGGGACACAGAAGGAAACAGTGTAGTAAGCTGTTTATTGCCCCAGGAATTTTTAGCACTTTACAAATCTAATCGATTGCCACATGTTAGCTTAACTAAGAATAGAGATTTGAAATGGGCAGACTTAGGTGAAAAAGTCACAAGGTGGGAAAAGCAGACAGAATTAGAACTCTCCGAACAAGGAGTACAGAAACAGAAATTGAATTGGATAACACAGACACACCCAGCTGTGCACTCACAGGCTAGTGAGAATAGCTGAGTATTACTCTTATTAGAAGAAGAGGAAAAAGCCTTGCAAAGCATACCAAACATTTTCTGGTCAACAGGGAAATCAGATGTAGGACTTATACGAACAGCAGGGCCAGTTACTATTATGCCAAAGTCAGCATTTAGACCCCAGAAAAGACAGTATCCCTTGAAAAAGGACGCAGAGATAGGAATCAAACCTATAATAGCAGGCTTACTTAAGGAAGGAGTCTTATTAGAATCTTCTGATTCACCATGTAATACACCCTTATTTCCTGTCAGGAAAGCAAACAGGGAATGACGTATGGTCCAAGATTTACAAGCTGTAAATAATGCAGTTATACCCAGGGCACCGACGGTGCCAGACCCGCACACTTTACTGAATGATTTAAAGCCTCAGCAAAAGTATTTTTCTGTGGTAGATATTAGTAATGCATTTTTCTCAATACCGATGCACCCTGACAGCCAATATTGGTTTGCATTTACATTTCAGGGAAAGCGGTATACATATACGAGATTACCACAGGGATATTGTGAAAGTCCAACAATATTTGCACAAGAAATGGCAAGCAACCTGGCGGGATTTATCCCACCAAGAGGTAGTCAGATTTTACATTATGTAGACGACATTCTGCTGGCAGCCCCCACCCAGCAAGAATGTAAAGAGGACACCATAGCATTATTACAGTTTTTAGCTACTCAAGGACACAAAGTAAACAAGAATAAACTGCAACTTTGGAGAAAACAAGTTAAGTACTTGGGATATGTAATATCCAAAGAAGGTAGAATATTAGACGAAGATAGAAAGACAGCAATATTGCAAGCACCTAGACCAACTACTAATTTTTGTCGGAGTTGGATACCAAATTATGCTTTGGAATCTGCTCCACTGGCCAATTTAATATTCAAAAAGCCGATGGCAGCACAGGATTTATTACAATGGACACCAGAAGCAGAAGCAGCTTTCTGCAAGCTGAAACAACTGATAGCATCATCCTTAGTTTTAGGATTACCAAACTATCATAAGCAATTTTTTCAAACTGTAGATTGTAAGCAAGGTTATATGACATCAGTGTTAACACAGCAACATGGGGACAAGCAACGCCCCATAGCTTACTATTCATCACAATTAGACCCAGTGCCGCAGTCCCTACCCCACTGTGTACAAACGGTAGTTGCAGCTGCAATGGCAGTGCAGGCTTCGGCCTCAGTAGTGTTATTCCACCCTCTCACATTGAGAGTACCTCATGCAGTCGCAATTATTTTACTGCAAGAAAAAGTAGCATATCTTTCTCCTGCTAGACATCTTTCCTGTATGACTATACTGTTGAGCCAACCCCATATGACAATTGAACGATGCACAACTTTGAATCCGTCAACCTTGCTCCCAACCCCTGCAGATGGCAAACCGCACTGCTGCCTGCAGGAGATTGAGCAAAAGACGTTACTTAGACAAGACCTTACAGATGTTCCCTTGGATGATGCCGAGGTGACATACTATGTGGACGGCTCGTGCAGGAGGGGTCCTACAGGACAGATCCTAGTGGGGTATGCAGTCATTTCTGATACTGAAACTTTAGAAGCAAAATCTTTACCACGCAATTTATCTGCACAAGCGGCAGAGTTGATTGCCTTGACAAGGGCATGTACCTTAGCAAAAGGTAAGAAAGTGAACATTTATACTGACAGTCAGTATGCTTTTTCTACTGTACATGTTTTTGCACAGCAGTGGAAAAATAGAGGAATGATAACATCTACTGGTAAACCAATTAATCATGCGCAATTCATTTTAGAACTATTAGACTCTATTCAGTTACCTCAAAAAGTAGCTATTTGCAAATGCGTAGCTCATACCAAGCAACAGGATAAGATTTCAAAAGGTAATGTGCGGGCTGATACAGCTGCGAAGCAAGCAGCTTCAGCCTCAGAAGCTTTTCTTTTGAGTGAGGAATTACAACCCTCTGAGACCTTAGATTTAGAAATGTTAAAAACAATGCAGACACTTACTACAAATGTAGAAAAACAGAAGTGGATAAAATGAGGAGCAATCCTTGAAAAGGGACTGTACATCTCCAAGGAGAAGAAACCAATTTTGCCATCTAACTTGTTTAGATATGCAGCTTTGTTGAGCCATGGGCAGAGCCATGTCTCAAAAGGGGGGATGGTACAGTTAGTGAATCGAGTGTTTACAACCTATGGATTTACAAATTACACAAAAAATTTCTGTGCAGCATGCCATGTTTGTAACAAGCATCATGCACAAGGGGCATTGAAGCCTAAGCAAGGGAGTTTCCCTACACCACCGTATCCATTTCATACTATTTATATGGAGTTCATAGAACTGAATAAATGCGAGAATAAAAAGTATTGCCTTATCATTATAGATATGTTTTCCAACTGGGTGGAAGCTTTTCCAACTAAGAATCCAGATGCAGCTACTGTTGCAAAGGTCCTTGTTAAAGAAATTATACCCAGATTTGGCATACCGGAAAAGATTTATAGTGATAACGGTACACATTTTGTGAACCAAACAGTACAGCAACTTAGTCGTTATTTTGGAATATCATTAAAAAATCACTGCGCTTACCACCCCCAATCTGCAGGGTTAGTAGAGAGGCATAATGGGGTGTTGAAGAACAAGCTTAGGAAGTTGATGACCGAGACACAGAAGAACTGGGTGCACTGTTTGCCTTTAGCACTGTTGAGCATGAGAACTGTTCCAAATGCAAAAGGATTAACTCTTTCTGAAACTTTGTTTGGGAGGGCATATTATACACCTCAGTGGAAACCTCTCATGTCTGCAGAGCAAGAGGCTGACAGTTCACTTGCAGGGTATATGAGGCGATTTTTGAATAACAAACTTTTGCAGTTAAATTATGTTTCAGATAAAGAACAACCGAAATTGGAAGAACCAGTAGCCCCAGGCACCTGGGTCTGGGTGAAGATTGTGAAGCGAAAGAACTGGAGTTCTCCGAAGTGGGAAGGACCATACCAGGTACTACTGTCTACACCCACTGCAGTCAAGATCGTGGAGCGAGCTTCCTGGATTCATTTGACGCACTGTAAACTGGTTAAGAACTTTGAATTGGACAAAAACTTTGTTACTGTTGTACAACGAGAACATAATGGCCAGGTACAGACTGAATAGAGACATTGAGCAACCTCAGAAAACTTGTATGATCGTTTTAATAGCTATGCTAATCACACTGTTCTTTTTGTTGTGGCCACTCCTTTTTCCTGCCACCAAAGTTGAACTGATTAGACGTAATGAACCAAACATAGACTGGTATCCGAACTTCAACACTTATCAGGCAGTTACACATGTGTATGCTGAGACTTTTAATGTTTCAAACTGCTGGGTCTGTACGGCCATACCAACAGCTTAAGGGGGTTTATTGATGGCTGCTATCCCCCTAGGGGTCAATGAGACCTGGGAAATTCTGTTTTTTGACACAGTTGCTATTAAAGCACATGATAAGGTAGCACTGTATTTGCCTGTAACACAAAAAGGAATTGTATGCTTTTACAAAAATGACACCATCCAAGTGGGATGGAGTAAGTGTAATGTCACAGTACAGTATAACTGTTATAGAAAACCAAACGATTTAGGTGGATCTTGTAGTACAGATTATGACTCATTTTTGAAATCTATGCATAAGACTCTTGATCAGGTACAACGTAATCCTGTACTTTTTAAAGAGTTATCTGTAATAGATAGGAAAATGTTTCATGCAGGGCAGTCATTTCGTAACAAAGTAACAACTAAAGTAGAGGACTGTTATTTCGTGTGTGGTAAAAAAGCATATAAATGGTTACCTGAGAATTGGTCTGGCAGTTGTTTTTTGGGGTACCTGGTCCCGGCCATCCGACACACTGCAGTTTTGCCTCAGGGAAATATTCGAAATACCCGAGATGTGACCAAAAAGACTGTCAAGAAACCTGAGAATCCAGTGGGACAGATCGAAGCAGGCTGGAAAGACCATCGTAATGTGGGAACCAAACTTGCGCACATGGACTTGAGTGATGCTGTCATATCCTGGGCAGGTATATTAACTGCATATGGTGCAGTTAAATCGATATGGGAGCTGTGAAAACTGTCAAAACTTCTCAAAGTAATGAGTAATGTGACTTTTTCTGCTCATGAACTGATAACTGATGAATTGAATGCCATGAGAACTGTAGTACTCCAAAACCGAATGGCTCTTGACTTTACCCTAGCGGCGAGGGGTGGGATGTGTGCTTTAACCAAAGAATAATGCTGTGCGTCTATTCCTGATCATCAGCATGAGATTAACGATCATCTTGAGGTGATTCAGCAAGTGTCGGCCATGACCAAACCAGGCCCAAACCCTCTGACATACTTTTTCCAGAATCTATTTGGGGGGTGGGATTCCATCCTAATGAACATATTGATTGCCATTGGGGTAGGATTACTCCTAATAGGAGTTTGGGTTTGTTGTGGAATCCCCTGCATGAAGAAATGGCTCAAAGAATTCATAGATATATCAGTATCTGAGACTATGTATCAAAGTACTGAATTTGAAGAGCTGCTAGAATGTGAAACACTTTCATAAAAGTTTAAACTGAATGACTTTCTTAACTGCAAATCCTAAATGGAAGAGGTTAGGAAAAGAAGCAAGCTGTTTATTCTTTTTTGAAAATAGAATTAAAAAGTATTAACAGGAGGGAAATGTTAGAAAAATATGTATTAATGTGTGTATGCTTAATGCCAATTAATAATCAAATGATTTAATACGCTTTTCATTCTATTTTTCATGCACTGTGTTATATATAAATTGAGTTTCATATGAGACTGAAAAAAATGCTTTTTGAAAACTGCAGTATGCTTTCTGAAACTTGCAAGTTGCCCTCTGACCTAGTAACTGCTAGCACAGCAATATTCATGTTTATGCCTTTTGGAAATGTACTTGAAAAGCAGGTGCTTATCTGCTAGGTCAGGAACGAATGAATGAACAATACTATATTCTGTAAATGCAATGATTTGAGACAATCAGCTCTGTTCGAAGCATGAGAACATGTGCAGCTGCAGTAACTTAGAGATAAAGTTGACAAAGAATTATTAGAGAAATGAACTGCTAGCATTGTGCTTGAATTAGCCATAGTACCTTGAATGGTAACATAACATGTATCTAACTAGGAGTAATCAAGGCCATGTTGTTTTCCTCAGGAAGTTTCACATAAAAATTGATCAATCAGCAGAAATTCATGGGAATGATGGTCAACAGATGATGATGAAAAGGTGGTAATCTGTTACGTCAGCTTGGTAGGCCATGACTAGTTATAGAATGTATAAAAATGAGAGTATTTCCTGTTTCTGGCTAGACAAACTCTGTATTAGCACGTTTTTGTCTCCTTGCTGCAAGATTAAAGTGCCTTAACCTGAACCTACTGTGTTTTGATCATTCTTTCACACACACACACACACACACACACACACACACACATATATATATATATATATATATATATATATATATATATATATATATATACACACACACACGCACACACACACATATATATGGTTTCACTTATCAATCTCGAAATGCTGAAATCTTGAATTTCAGCATTACGAGACCATGAAGCTGAAAATGAAAATGCAGAATGCCAAAAGTGCATAAGAGCGAATTCGAATATATTGAATCCGCGCTTATGCATTTTCCGTAAATTACATGAAGTGTTTGGGTGGTATGGTGTTTGGAATTGAAGGTGAATGAGTGTATGTATGTGTTTTTGTACGTTGTATGTGTGGGTAAGGGTAGTGAGGTGTAAGTATGAGTGTGAGTGTTGCATTTGTTGGTGTTTGTGTATGTGTGATGTGTATTTGTGTGCGAGCAAGTGTAGAATGCCATGGTGTGATTTTTTTTTTTTTCGTTATGTGCGATCTCAGAGTTGGTATATATAAATAGGTGGTGTGTGGGTGGCTTGCCCCCTCTTCTTACATGTAGTGTAGAGTTGTGTGGTTTGTGTGCTGTGGGTAGAATGGTGTGGGTGTTATGTAGTGTATGGTGTATGTTTGTGATTGTGTGATTCGTGATTGTGGGTTTCGGGATTGTGAATGGTTCGGCTTCATAGTTTTGAAATGCTGAAATTCGAGTTTTCAGCATTTCAAGATTATGAAGTGAAACCATATATATGTATATATATATATATATATATATATATATATATATATATATATATGGGTCTAGGACACATGCTCGACTAGCATATGTCCGAATCACAAAACATCGAACGCACATACACGAAAGTGCTTAACATTAAAAAGCACTTCTGTGTATGTGTAGTTCAAAGAAAAAAAATCTACGTTTCTGCAGGGGGGCTTTGCCCCCCTGAACCCCCCACACCCCCTACTTTATTATTCTCACTCTGAGATCGCACTACAGTGGGGAAAAGGGAATTTTCCCTTACCCGCACTGTAGTCCAATCTACGAAACAGGCACACATACACAGAAGCGCTTGTCGATGTTAAGCGCTTTTGTGTATGTGTGTTTGATGTTTTGTGATTCGGACATATGCTAGTCAAGCATGTGTCCGGATCCCATATATATATATATATATATATATATATATATATATATATATATATATATATATATATATACATATACACACACACACACACACATTTATATATATATATATATATATATATATATATATATATATATATATATATATACACATATATATACACACACACACACACATACATATATATATATATATATATATATATATATACACACACACACACACACACACACACACACACACACACACACACACACACACACATATATATAGCTACAGAGGGAGAGAAGGAGCAGCAGACCGCAGAAGAGTACAAGTGATCCAGAAAACGTGTAATCAATAGTGTAAATAATGTTTATGACCCACACATTTGTACAAAGTAGTATAAATAATGTTTGTAACCCCAACTGTTGTGTAAATATAGTGCTGCATTCTTTAAGTGTAGTCTGTTTCTTGTTCAGTAGCATCTGTTACTTTAAGAGCAAAGACGTAAAGAATATGTTTGTTAAATGAGCATTTGGAGACAATATAAAAGGAGAGCTGAAGCAACCCCAGGTAAAGAGTGTTTTGCCTT
The DNA here is from genome assembly GCF_019279795.1 of Protopterus annectens. Classification (NCBI taxonomy): domain Eukaryota; kingdom Metazoa; phylum Chordata; order Ceratodontiformes; family Protopteridae; genus Protopterus; species Protopterus annectens. Next base: position 1,806,388,555 of record NC_056735.1, read on the forward strand.
TGGTAAAGGGGAACTTGGTATCCAGAACAGCAGCAGTAGAAGAGAGAACCAACTGAAGAGAAGAACAACCTTGGAGAAATTGCTGAATAGCATTTCTGCCAGAAGGAATCCGAAGAGATAAACAATGACAGACTGTTTCTCAGCAATAGAAGACCGAAGTAAAGTAACTTGTTTATTTTAGTTAAATTCATAACAATTTTTGTATTTGGAAACACCTGCTATGTCTATGCTTCTATATTATAAACTACACTATTTTTATGAATACTGATGGTCTCAGCTGTATTAATTTTCTACACTGAAGGACTGTAGTGGACATTTTTTGGCACTAGTTATTATTACCAATGTCCCGAGGCCTATCACTCTCAACATGAGTTTACTTTCCTCTAAAAGAAAGGCTGGAGACAATCCTGTGACCTGCTGTGAATTTTGTTGGTTACTTTGTTTGATTGTATACCTGTATGTGAATTCATGTACCCAGATGGCCACAATGAAGTAGTACAGCCAAAGGCATGGTCATTTTACTTAAGTAAATAGCTAACCCAAGGATAGATCCACCATTAAAACAACTTGTCCAAGAGAAGGACATTGAGGCATGTTTTACCACCTTTGAGTGGAGGAGTTCCCACCAGAAGGGATGAAATTCAGCCAAATTGGCTAGGATTTTATCAGCACAGTTAAATGGAGAACCACTGAGTGCCTTCATGGGCATAGAGGTGACCGATTACCATGACTATGATAAAGTTGAAAAGGCTCTACCTACCAGAGCTGGTGTTACTTAGACACACATGCACACACACACACACACACACACACACACACACACACACACACACACACACACACACACACACACACACACACACACATTTCTGGAAGTATTGCAGTTTTGAAGTCTTGCAAGTCAGAGAATAAATATGTCATTGCAACCTGAAAGCTTCGTTGTGCTAGCAGAAAGACTCATGCCATGAAATATTGTACAAATCTAAGTATTTTGGACCCATACTAAAATGTGTCAAATACTGATAACACACAAAAAAGTATCAGTTTTAAGTGTTCTCTGTTTTAAATGTGAAAATGGTCACATAGCTAGATTTTACACTGTTAACATTGTTAAACTTGTAAAAGCTATAGCCTCTGAAAAACATGTTACTAACGATGTTATGCTTCTATAATATGATAAATTGTCTTCTTTGGTTGGTTGAAACTATATTCTTTTAATGTGTAATTGCCAAGTTAAATGCAATATATTGATAGCAGAGAACTATAATGTCTGCCAAACTCAGGTAATATGATAACACTTATAAAATAGTACTATCGTATGCAAAAACAAAATATTACTAACAAAGTAGTAGAAGTGGCATGCATTCATTGTGATGTGAACAGTATTCCATTACTCAAATAGAAATAGAAACAGTGTTTCTTCCTTAAAGTTGTTTTTAGCAGGGGCTTGCTCCCTGCACCTCAAATATATATATATATATATATATATATTTATATATATATATATATATATATATATATATATATATATATATATATATTTATATATATATATATATATATATATATATACCAACTCCAAAATTGCCATACCTCAGAAAAAAGTAATATTTCAAGAAACAACAGTCTCATATTTAATAAATATAAGCCTGCATTTTTGGTCATTCAGTCTTGCTACTCTGGGATGGTCACTAATGAGTCTCAGTCAGAATATCAAATGGTTGCCCATGATAATAGAGAAGGATTTTTTTTCCACTTTAAAAAAACTGTGGAAGCAATGGAAAGAGGAGACATCTTTGGCAGTCCACCCTCTCAGTGTGAGAAGGGGAACCATCAATGTAATGAGCATACAGATATGCCTCTGTTCAACTTAGAGTAAAGGGGAGAGCAAGCATCAGATACAGGAATTGAAGTGTATGAACCCAACAATGATTTAGACATACCACTGAAAAGCACTTTGGGTACAAAGATGTGGCATGAAACACAGAGAGAGAGGAACAGCATACATTTAAAGAGATATGCAAGTGTACCACTATTACAAGGCAACTTGCAGGAACATAACCTGTAAAAGGGAGGAAGTAATTCAATAAAACATTGCAGTTTGCTGTGATTAATCAACCTGCAAATTTGTATCCAGTAAAATAAAATATTGCAGCCTACTGTAATACGGCAGTCTGCAACAAAAACAGAATCAGTTGAAGAAAGGTGTTTTTTCCAATAAGACATTGCAATTTGGTAGTATTACAAGACAGAGAATATAAATGTCATTGCAACTTGAAAATGTTGCAAAACAGAGAAAAGAAATGTTATCATAGCCTAAAGATGTTGCTAACTAGAAAAAATAACTGTTATGACAGCCTGAAAATATTACAAAGCAGAGAGTAGAAGTAACTAGCAGAACTAAAGGGAATGAATCACTCACTGGTAGGGTACATTCTTAGATTGTAAAATTAGAAAATATAGAAAAATATACCACTTGCACTGAATTTTAGATGTTTTGCAAGCTAAAAAATATACCCTATAAATTAAGAATTCAAAATAACAGGTGGGTATTGAGATGCAAAATGTAACAATGAGAAGGACTTATCAATGTAGCAACAGAGAGAGAAACAGTAGTTGGCTGAAGTTCTAAACCCACATTTTCAGTGTACTGCAGAAATCCGAAGATAAATTCTGTTCTGAATTATCTATTGTAAATGGACATCAAGCTATAGAAGAAAGAGAACGTGAGGGGGTGGCGCTCAGTCACACTGAGACAAGGGGAGAGCAGCCTAGAGAAGAAAATAAAATTGAGAAGATGGTATTCAGTCCCAATGAGACAGATGGAGAAAAAGCTATAGGAGAAAAAGGAATTGAGAGGGTGATATTCACTCACCCTGACACAGAGAGACAGAGAGAGAGAGCAGCATAAAGAAGTCAAGAAAAGACAATGGATTCATAGGTTCATAGGTTCATAGGTTGGTACTAGGCTATCAGCCCTAGGGCCTATACAAGCCTAGCCATAACAATTCCCTGGCTATTTCTTCCCACATTATTTACTTTCCTGGACCCCTGTCTAGCAGGGTGACTGACGTGATCCCTGGGGTGAATTTCCTTTCTCCCATCCAATCGTCAAGGTTCCTCTTGAAGAGGTCCAAAGAGGCACTCTGCTTGACATGTATGGGCAATCTATTCCAGAGTCTGGGGAGTCTCTGGGTCAGGAACCTATCCCTCCAGCATGTTTTGTTTATTGTGATGACAAGGTTTAGATCCCTGGAGCGTGTAGCTCTGAGGGATTGGGATTTCTTTAAGTGTAGCATGTCCAACAGCTCTGGGTTTGACATGGCCTTGTATGTTAAGCAGAGATCGCCTCTGAGTAGACGATATGTGACAGAGTATAGCTGGAGTTTTTTAAGGCAGTCAGCGTCGGGCATCTGCTTTAGGCCTGTGATTCTTTTAGTGAGGTATTTCTGAGGCCTTTCCAGTTGTTGCAGATGTCTTGAGAGGTACATACCAAATGGGGCGTTTTATTCTATAATGGGTCTAATGAGGGATGAGTACAGTGGGACAATGACCTCCTTTTTTCTGGATGAAAAGCCCTTCGTGATGAGGTGTGCCACATAGAAGGATTTCCTGACTGTTGTGGCGATGTGGTTATCGAAGGTGAGACCACTGTCCACCTGTGTCCCTAAGTCTCTTATCACACTTTCTGTGTTTAGTGTACTGCCACCTATATGGTAATTCATGGATACATGTTTTTTTCCCAAAGGGATAACAATACATTTCTTGGCATTGAGCTTGAGCCCATGGCTCTGGCACCAAGCATCTGTTTCTGTAAGGCCCTTTTGTAGAGTATCCACATCATTTGGGGATTCAATAATGGCTCCCAGTTTGCAGTCATCTGCAAACTTTGTTAGCCAGAGTCCCTTAGTGTTGACCTGTACTTCAGAGAAGTAGATGCCAAACAAGAGCGGCCCCAGGACTGAACCCTGAGGTACTCCACTTGTCACTTGTCTGGAGCTGGATTTGGAGTCGGCTACTTTTACAGTGTGGGTTCTATCAGTAAGCCATTTAGCAACCCATTGGGTGACATAGGGATTAATGCCCAACTTAGTAAGTTTATCTATGATTCCAGAGTGGGGGGTGGTGTCAAAGGTCTTGGCAAGGTCTAGATAGGCTGTGTGGACCACCTTACCCTTGTCCATGGCTCTGGAGACTGATTCAAAGAAGTCAATCAGATTCAGGAGACAAGATTGGCCCTTCACAAACCCAAACTGGGTGGGGTCCAGTGTTTGAAGGTTGCCAATGTCTTTGTTTATAAGTTCCATGATAATACGCTCCATGGCCTTGCAGATAAGCCTTGTCAGACTGATGGGACAGTAGTTTCCAGGATCCAAGGTGGATCCCCCCTTGTGGATTGGGATAACTGTAGCTCTGCGCCACTCAGTGGGCACGAAACCTGAGCTGAGGCTATGATTAAACATGACACTTAGGTGAGGTGCCAGTTCATATTGTAGTTCATGTAGTACACAGCCCGGGATGTCATCTGGTCCCATGGATGCTGTATTCTTGGCTTTAGAGAGTGCGTTTTGTACCTGTGTGGCCGTTATTACTGGAATTTGGCAATCTTCCGGTATTGAGATGGGCCATTTAGGGCGTGAGAGGGGTGAAGTTGGCACTGAATCGATCTGCCAGGATATTGGCAATATCCTTTGGATCAGTATATTTAATGCCATTCTGTTTTAGCTCAGTGCAGATCTGAGCATTGCCATTTAGATTCTTGACATAGTTATAGAACGCTTTGTGGTTGTCTTTGGAATCTTTGGCAATTTTATTTTCGTAACTAGCTTTGGCGGATTTTATGAGGCATCTCAGTTTCTTACTGAGGCCAGTAAGGGAGTTTTTTGCATCCTGGGATTTTCCTCTTTTCTGCAAAAGTTTCTTCCTTTTGTTGTAAAGTTTGTTTATGGCAGGGGACCACCAGATTGGCTTCCTTTTTTTGGATGAGAGCATTTTGGTTCTCTTTGGGATGGCACGATTCATGCATGAGTGGATGTGCTCGTACAGTGCCTTAGTGTAGGATTCAGCAGTTGAACTTTCAGTTCCCGTCTGCATGGGTGTTATGAAGTTTGTCACTTCTGACTTGAGTAGCATGAAGTTGGCTTTGGAGAAGTTTATGGTGGTTTCTTTACGGGGGGGGGTGGGATGTGGATGTTAAGGGTGATTAGCTTATGGTCAGACCTGACTAACGAGGGGGTGACCATAGGTATGGAGCATTGATTTCCCATGTTGGTAATGACCAGGTCTAGGATATTGGAGCCCTGGTGGGACTATGGATTAGTTGATCCAGGGCATTGGAATTTATGAATTCCAAGAACCGTTAAGCAAAGGTGTTGGGACATGAGTAGTTTTCCCAGTTAATGGCAGGGTAGTTAAAATCACCCAGTATTAGGGTGTTTGGTTCTATCTTAATATTTTCCAGTATGTTTAGAAAGTTGTAGTGAGAATCTTGGGGTATGGTGGGGGATCTGTAGCAAGCTACAATTTGGATTGCAGTCTTACCTAGTGTTAGTTGCACTTGGAGAATTTCAGACACATTGTGTTGGCCAACTAGCCTGGTGGTGTGAATATCCTTGGTGAATATTGACACTCCTCCACCTTTAGTGTTTCAGTCCTGGTTTTGTGGCCGAAATGTGTGGTAAGAGTTGTAGCCTGGTATTGCAGGGGTGCTCTCTGGAGCCTTGAACCAGGTCTCAGTTACTGCACAGATATCGATGTTCTCCATTTTTAGGAGTGCCTCGAGAGAGTGCATTTTGAGGTTTAGACTTCTAGCATTGAGTAGCATTACCTTCAGATTTTGCATGCTTGTACCTGTTACGGTGGTGGTTTTGTCCTTTGAAGTTTGCCTAAAAAAGGCACTATAGGGGTGGCAAGAGCCTTAGTCAGTAACCTGAATCCCAGGGGCGACAGGTGCAGACCATCTCTGGCAAAGCATCGTGGTCTGTCAATCATGTCATCCCAGGCAGACAGATACTGGATCCCCTTTGAATGACACCATAAGCTTAGCCAATTGTTGAAGTCAATCATTTTATCCTTATATTGTGGTATCATTCTGGGCGAAGGCAGGATGCTACTCAGGGCTAGGGTCATACCTGCCTGGGCCACATGATCCGAGAGCTCTTCCATGTCTCTTTTCATGTAGTCCAGGGAGGTGCGTCTCAAGTCATTCACTCCAACATGGACAATGACAGAGTCATATTTGTACTTGTTGTGGAGTGACTTGAGTGCATGCGTTATGTGGCAGATCCTGGCACCCGACAGGCAGCTGACTGTAATTTTCTCCTTATTCAACCTGGTGAGAGGGACATCAGTGTGCCGGACTATAGAGTCACCTATGACTAAAGTGTTAGGTACATTGTCTTGCCTTAGGGGCTGTTGCTGGGTGGCACACTGGTGTTGTGAACTATGTGACACATTGGTTGTGATTGGTGTTTGTTTGCGTTTCAGCTTCAGAGGTCTTTGTTGCTTGGGCAGGTTACAGTTAAGGGCCTCTGCATATGTGGATTTAGTGTTGCTATATGTGGGTGTTGGTGGTGCAGGTTTAGAAGGGCTATGTGTTGCTTGAGATGTAGTGTGGGTGTTAACCTTCTCCTCTTGAGTGTTTAGCACAATCTTGGGTGGAGAGAGCTTTGCTTCCATTTTGGCTATGTAAGTGCATCTCTCACAGGTTGTAGTCTTGGGTGGTAGGAGGAGAGGGTTGTCTGTGTACATGAGGCAATTGCTGCATTGCCCCAGTATGCCCAGATTCACCAGGTGGACAGGAGAAATCACCGGAAGCTGACCCTTGGACATGCTTGGTTTGGGGCTTTTTTTTCTTTGTAAAGTATAGGAGCTGTTTACTTAGCAAGGTACTTTGCAATTATAGGCTGTTTAGTGCCTACTATTAATTTCTCCTTGTTAACAAGGAGAGTTCAGTGTTTGTATGAGTTTAAGGCTTCCTAGTGCTTTCCAGCAGGTATTAGAGAAAGTGCTAGTCACAGGGATGCTTAAAGGTAAGATTGAAAAGAATGCACTGCAGTGTGCACTAGAGAAGTTAGATGTGAAAGTAGGTAACTTGAGTTTTACCTGTTTAAAAAGTTAAGGTTTAGTGGAGAGTTACTATTTTTAAAACAGCAAGATGGATTGAAAGGGGTGGTCACTTTTATATTTTGGTACTATGAAATACTGTAGGATGGCCAATAAATTTAAATAATTGAAGGGGTGGGATTTCAAAAATGATGATTTTGTGATTACTCACATAAGCCAGTGAAAGTAGAGAGAAATGAGAAATATGGTCAGATTAACATAAGAGGCGGGCAACTAGAAAGACAGTGGTATTTAACAAGACAACTCAAATCGGTGGGAGGGCGGGAAAAATTCTGCCTGACTCAGAACAGAGAGAGCTGTGGTCTCTTTTGAAGTTTTAATATGCTGTTAAAACAGAATTCAAGCAAAACACAAAGTAAAGAAAACAAACTACAGTATTCAAAATATAGAAAGGCAATACAGTAATACAAAAAATAACAGCAAACTAACCTTTCCTTCACAGCAAAGTGTAGCAGAGTCTGGATGAGCCTTTCTGGTAAAGCTCTTTCTGGATAGTGTATACTGGGCTACACAGTGGCACCATAAGCAGCATTTTCATCTCACAGCAACAAGTTATCTAGTTCAGTTATCAGTTGGGTTGTCTTCTGTGTTAGGTATGCATGTCCTCTCTGTGTTCACATGGATTTTATCAGAGTACCCTGGTATCCTCTCTCCTCCCAAAGATATGCAGTAAGAAGATGGATGAATCTCAATTTCTCCTAGGTGCACATGAACTATGTGAATAATATGGAAGAAATGCCTGACAATCTGCTTTCATTCTCTACTTGTTTAGTACATTCTGTGATCAGTGGAGGCTGCTCACAGGGTCACTACAGGAGTCAAATGCAACTAGTAAAAATAAATAGATGGAATGCACACTGAGAGACAATATAACATTGAGCAGAGCCCTAATGTTATTCATGTTGAGCAAAATAAGGTCTTAAGTGAAAGGAAGAGTGTTCTGTTCATCAGAGTTCATAATGAAAGGGAGCATAACAAATTAAATAAGGCATAGATAGAAGCAGCCACTGAAGAATACCAGTATGAGTTGCCTTTTCTAAGAAAGGATTAGACACTAAGACCTCAGTGCTTGTATTGGTAAATGAAGTAACAATAACCTTCACTTCAAACAGGCTGCCCTTGAGGAAACTCCACAGCTGGCTGGCTTTCAGGTAACCTAAGTTTGAAGAAGGTAGAATTTGAAAACATCACTTTCAGAAGAGTAAGGGGAAATGTAGCTGAGGAAGATAAAGCTAAAAAAGTATTCCTATTCCCTTTCCATCCTTTGCCTTACAGAGTGTCTTGGTGCAAAGTAAGTCTGTGGAAAGCAACCACAGCAAGGTTCTAAATAGGTTCACATGCTTTGCACAAAACATAGAAAAGACAGATAGTTTATGTAGTCTGAGAGCAGCAAAATCAGAATCAGAATGACAGAGTGGAGGGTCAGAAGACTGAGGAATACAAAATGAACAAAAGCCCTGAATAATTTAGTGAATCAAATCTGAACAATCTAATTGACAACAATCTCTGTGGTATCCACAAAGTCTCAAACAACCCACTAAACAAGTATAGTAGGTCCAAAAACAAAGCAATGTAAGAAACTTCTCTGTGTGGAAGATTTTCAGTCCATATATCTCTAGTTAATCACTGTATATTAATCAGATCAGACAATAGTAGTAGAAGTAGTGAACTTAAACTTGTCAACTCAAAAAATAATACAAAATATATAATTTGAAATATTCTAATACTTAGTAATTCTGTACAATATTTCAAATTATATTTTTATTATTTTTTTGACTTAAGATGAGTTTAAGTTCACTACTTGTACTACTATTGTCTGATCTAATTAATATACAGTGATTAACTAGAGATATATGGACTGAAAATCTTACACACAGAGAAGTTTCTTACACTGTTTTATCTATCTATTTATCTATCTATCTATCTATCTATCTATCTATCTATCTATCTATCTATCTATCTATCTATCCATCTATCTATCTATCTATCTTATTTTATTTCACATTTGTTAACTGGGGAGATTGGCTTGTCTGAGGACCAATTTTAGCCACAGTCTGATCCAAATAGGTAAATATAAGGTAAAAACACACACAAGCAGCATTTACGAGAAAGAAAATAAAATGTGCATCTACATAAAACAGAGTCATACATGAATTATAGAATCAAAGAAGATTCAGTTCAAACACTGCAGACAGATTTAGGTAGCATAAAACAACCATAAAAATAAGCAAATATAATGATTAATTAAATAAAGCATAGCACAGATTCTACAAATTAGAATAATACATTTTTCAAATGATTCCCATCACATATAAAATTAATAACTACTATCACCCAAAATTAAAAAAGTCTGAAAAAGCAAAGGCCTAATATAATGATCCTTTTAGGGTGGTGTCTCTGAAAGAGTTACATTTGTTTTCAATAATTTATTTATTTATTTATTTATTTATTTATGTATTTATTTATTTATTTGCTTGCTTGGTAAGTGGACTGGTCTGCTGACCCTTTCCAGCTATGACCTGAGTAAAGATCAGATAGTCGGGATGATGGGCGACATAGTGGTGCAGCGGTTAATGTTGTCGCCTCACAGCAAGAGGTTCTCCGGTTCAATTCTCGGCTGGGGTGCCTTCTGTGTGGAGTTTGCATGTTCTCCCTGTGTTCGCTTGGGTTTCCTCCGAGTACTCCGGTTTCCTCCCACATTCCAAAGACATGCATCTGGAGCATTTCTCCCCGGGCCTCCACTGAAAACAGGCTCTGTGGAACCTAGTCGGACATTCCCGGTCAACAAATGTTAAATAAAATAATAAAAAAAAAAAAAAAATACATCACAGTCTTTCAATCAACAATATTATATACAAAATGAGCACATAAAATTCAGAACATAGTGAGACTGAATGCAAATACAGTAACATTAAAAGATCCACTCAGTGTATTAAAAAAAAGATACTTACAAAATGCAAGCTGAGATGTGAATGAAATACAGTGCAATCATAGATATAATACATAAACTCTTATATGCATGCGAAATACTTGTATACAAGATGCCACATTAACAGGCTGTGAAAAGTTTACTAAATGAGTGAGAAGATCACACAGAAAAAAACAATTTGTAAAAACTAAATGAAAACTCCAGCCAAGCTGGAACTTCCAATGAGTGACCTCTCAAACCTCTTGAATCAGGGGCCCATGGGATATACACAAATGACCCTTATGAACATCAGGTGTTTCAGCTAATTGGCGATTCTGAATGAAACAGGTCATGGGCATATATATATATATATATATATATATATATATATATATATGTTATGCATACATGAGAAGAATGAGCTTATTGCTATCAAGTCTTGGTGGGGTTTATATTTTGCACTCTACTACTATAACATAAATGATAATGCATGCCATGTTTGTGCCTGATATGCATCTGTTTGCAATATTGTACTGAACCAGCATTTATAAATACTTGTAGTTGTATATCTTTTAAAATCAGTTAAAGGCAGCATACTGCATTTATACATTGACATATCTTTTGGTTACCATACTGTACAAAAGCATTTTAGGACGTCAGTCAGTATCATTTATAAATACTTCTAGTTATATATAATAAAATCAGTGTACTGCATTTGTACATTGACATATCTTTTGGTTGTATTACTCTACAAAAGCACTTCAGGACGTCAGTCAGTATCATTTATAAATATTTGTAGTTATATCCATAATAAAATCAGTTAAAGATAGAATACTGCATTCATACACTGACATATCTTTTGGTTACGATATTGTACAAAATCACTTTAGGACTTGGGACTTCAGTTAGTATTATTTACAATATATTATATTTATATATAATAAAATCAGTATACTGCATTTATATACTGATGTATCTTTTAGATTTGGTTGCAGTAATGTACTGAAAGTATTGTAGGCCTTCAATTAGTCTCCTTTATAAATACTTCCAGTTTTAAAATGAAATCAGTTAGAGACAGAATACTGCATTTATTACATTATACATGCTTACCAGTAGCTTCAACCAAGCACGTGAGTCTCCTACTGTAATGTGCTTTATTGTAGCTAATCTCCTCATCCACTATATAGAGAAGATATGACAATTGTTGTTTATCTCTATTTCACCTTTTTTTTCCTTAACGTTTCTGATATAACTAATAATACTAAGCAAAGGCATTTAATTTTCTGTTGCATTTGCTTAAATGTTTATTCAAATATTTATTAATATCTAAATTTTCATACTGTGGCAAATATTTCCAATAATGCAAGTTATAAATAGCAGCACTGCATTTTTCATCAGATTTTTAAACTTTTACATGTGTGCACAGCTTGTCTGTGTAGGGGTGGGGTGTTGTCTGAGATCTTTCTATACACTTTCAGTCTTGGTTCTACTTTAAACTGTTGTGGTTTGCATCCTAAACTGCAGTTTCATGTAACAGTCCATATTTGTTTCTTCAGGCAGAAGCAGAAACTGTACACACACACAGAAAAGGGTAGCAAATGAAGGAAGTTTCAGTTCTTTTCAATTCAGTCTTCATTAAACAAAACATAATTCTTCTGCAGATGGATGCAGTAATTTTACTTCAGGACAATATGTGCTTTTTGATAATTTTCTGTCTAATAACTGTAAGCATAAAAGGGGATGGTTTAATATGTATACAGAAATAATATAACTGGTCATTTCTCCCTAAACTATATGCTATTAATTCACATGACACTGCAACCTCTACCACCCTACCTCAACCTCCACTCTGATTTTGGTCTGGTGCCTGACTGAGTTTCGTCAGCTTGTATGTGCAATTAATATTGTGGAAGACATAACTGTCTTATACAATTACTATAGTAATAAATATTTTCTGGCCTACACAAGCTAAATTCTTTCCTTACAAAAAAAAAAACTGTCTGCTTGAACTTCAACTACTAATTAAGGTAATACTAACTGTAAATGAAATTATGTTGTGATACAAATATATATTTTTTCTTTCTATATAAATGCATAAATTTATATCCAAGAAAAAAATTTAAGTGTGCTTCTGCAGATGTATATCTGTGATTTGCAAGCACACGCACACACACACAAACACACACACATACACACACACACGCACACACACACACACACACACACACACACACACACACACACACACACACACATACTTTTATTTCTGTGCTCATATATATATATATATATATATATATATATATATATATATATATATATATATATATAGGTTCATAGGTTCATAGGTGTTTACTAGGCTAATGACCACAAGGGCATTTTTAAGGCTAGCCATGCATCCCAAATCTCTGACAAGTTCTGATACCCTTGATAAGTGTAAGCATGGGCCTGAGAGATAAACCATTTACAGGTTACCTGTTTGCATCAGAGACATAGGTGCCAAGCCAGGGATGAATTTCTGGTTTCCCATCCAATTGTCCAAATTGTACTTGAATTGGATTAGGGAGGAACTCTGCTTCACATGAATGGGGAGCCTGTTCCAAAGACGGGGTAATCTCTGGGATACATACCTATCTCTCCAGCAGGTCCTATTTATATCATAGGCAAGGTTTAAGTCTTTAGAATGGGTAATTCTGGTACTGTTTGTTTTTTTTTCGATATGCAGGAGGTCCATCAGAGTGGGGTCTGACAATGCCCTGTATGCCAGGCATAGATCTCCCTTCAAAAGCCTGTAGGAGACAGAATACAGGGATAGGGCCTTGAAGTGGTCTGCATAGGACATATTACGTGTGCCCTGTTTTCTTTTACTGAGGAACTTCTGTGGATGTTCCAGTTGTTGGATATGCCTGATTATGTACATACCAAAGGGGACATTGTACTCAATGATAGAGCTTATGAATGCCGAATACAATGGAATAATGACTTCCTTAGACTTAGATGACATACCTTTGTTTATAAGTTGTGCAACATAGAATGATTTCCTCGCCACTGTAGACACACGATGATCAAATGCTAGATTACTATCGATGTTTGTCCCTAAGTTCCTGACTACTGGGTCAACTCAAAGGGATGTGCTGTCAATATTATAGTTACCAGGGATAGATGACTTCCCAAATTATACTATTATGCATTTCTTGGCATTTAGTTTTAGTCCATGACTCTGACACCAGTTTTTTGTCTGTGTCAGCCGCTCCTGGAGAACATTTGTGTCAGTGTGAGATTCAATGACAGCTCCTAATTTGCAATCATCTGCAGATTTAGTCAGCCAGAGACCACTGACATTGGCCTTGACTTCTGAGAAGTATATGCCAAATTAAGCATTCCAAGGAATGATCCCCGAGGGTCTCCACTTTTGACTGGCCTCTTTGTAGAGGTGGACTCCCCAATTCTAACTTGCTAGGTTCTGTCTGTGAGCCAGTTGGCAATCCACTGGGTGACATACGGGTTTGTACCTAACCTCTTGAGTTTGTCAACAATGCCTAAGTGGGGTATTGTGTCAAATGCCTTGGCCAGGTCAAGGTAGGCAGTGTGAACGATTTTGCCCTCATACATTGCTTTGGTGATCTTCTCAAAGAAGTCCACCTGGTTGAGTAGGCATGATCTGACCTTTACAGAACCAAACTGGGTTGGATCCAGTGTCTGGAGATTTACTATCTCTATTGATCATCTCCACTGTAATTCTTTCCATGGCTTTACATATGACTTATGTGTTTGTACTTTCCATGGTCTGTAGATGTCTCACATTTGTGCAAAAGGATGACTGTTGCCTTTCTCCATTCATGAGGCACGAAGCCTGTTTGGAGGCTACAGTTAAATAATAATTCCAGTGGCCCTGATAGGTCATGTTTCATGCTATTTAGGAGGCATCCTGGGATATTGTCTGGGTCCATTGATGCAGTGTTCTTGGTCTTAGAGAGAGCATTAAGGACCTGTTCCCTAGTGATAGTAGGGGAAGTTATATTTGATGATATTTCCTGAGGGAAGGTTGAGGGGGAGAGAGGAGTAAAGCTGAAGCTTAATTTATTAGCCAGGATGTTTTCTATGTCTTCTGGCTCAGTATAAGTGGCTCCATTTACAATGAGTTCTGCACACAATTGTGTATTGCCTTTGAGGTTGCAGACATAGCTAAAGAATGCTTTGTGGCTGTCCTTGGCCTGGGAGACCAAACTTACCTCAAATTTGGCTTTAGTAGACTGTATTTGCCCTCTGAGTTGTTTTGTTTAGTTTAATCAGAGTTCTTTTATCCTGCTGGGAGGCTGCACCTCTTAATTTTTGCCATGATTTTTTTTCCTCCTGTTATACATCCGATTGATTTTGTGATTCCACCAGGGTGGCTTGTTTTTTGAGTTAGTTCGGTACTCCTTCCTGGTGGGTACAGCTATTAACATGAGTGTATAGGGTTTCTGTGAACAGTTCTACATAGGCAGAAGTGTTTTCAGGGTTTATAGGGCCTTGAAATTTTGCCAGGTACTCACTTAATAGCAGGAGGTTAGCCTTAGAATAGTTCCTGAATATTCTCGGTTTAGCTGGGGGTCCAGGTTTTATTTTTACTTCAAAAGAGACCATTTTGTGGTCTGACCTTACCAAGGAAGGCATTACAGTAGAGGGTTTGCAGCACTCTCCCATATTAGTGAGGACCAGATCCAGTATGGTTGCACCCCTGGTAGGTGTATTGACTATCTGGTCCAGGGAGTTTATCTTTACAAAATCCAGGAATCTCTGTGCATGTACGTTTGATGTTGTATAGAATTCCCAGTTAATAGTGGTGTAATTAAAGTCACCCATGAATATGGTATTGGGTTGGATAGTTAGTGTTTCTAATAAGTTTAAACACATGGTATGGGTTTCCTGGCTCATAGAGGGGGGCCTATAGTTTGCAAGGAAGTGGTATTGGATTTTACCTATGGTGATTTGAACATGGAGCAGCTGAACTGCATTGTCCTGTTTGACCAGCCTTGAAGTATATTTATTTTTGATGATGCCTGTGAAGTAGCTGGTCTAAATGTGTGGAAGGCAGCTGTCCGCTGCTTTAAACCACATCTTTGAGACTGCACAGACATCAGCATTCTCTAGGGTAAAGAGAGCTTCCAGGCAGTGGAGTTTTTTGTTTAGGCTCCTAATAATGAGCAGTAATACCTTTAGATTTTCTTGGTTTTGATTTGCTATTTTGGAAGTACTTTCAGTTTGGCATTGCCTAAGAAAGGCACTATGGGGGAAGACAATGTTTTAGCTAATATTCAAAAGCCTAGAGGGGAGAGGTACAGACCATTCCTGGCAAAGCAGTGTGGTCTATTGACCATCTCCTTCCATGCTGACAAATATTGCACCCCCCCCTTAGAATTACACTAGAAATTAAGCCAATTATTAAAGTCAATCATCTTTTGTTTGTATTGTGGCATTGTCCTTGGAGAAGGTAAAATGATGCTCAATGCTAGGCTCATACCAGCCTGAGACACATATTCCAAAAGGTCTATGATGTCTCTCTTCATATAGTCTAGGGAGGTGCATCTCAGGTCATTTACTCCCACATGGACTATGACTGAGTCATATTGTTAATTGTGATCCAGTGACCTGAGTGCATGTATAATGTGGCAGATCCTAGCCCCTGATAAGCAAATGGCTGTAACTTTCTCCTTACTCAGCCTGGTTAGAGGGACATCAGTGTGTTTCACAATCGAGTCTCCAATGACTAAAATGTTGGATTGTGTGTGGTAACTTGCTTTATGGGCTTAGAGGTAGAGGCTCCATGAGATGTGTCTCTATGTGTTGATGTGGGTGTTTTGAAAGAGTGCATTTGGGGCTGCTGAGGGTATTTCTTATGTGTACTTTGTCTAGGAGGCCTTTGTGGTTTAGGAAAGTTACATGTAAGTGCCTCAGTATATGTGGGTCTATGTGTCTGCTTTGAATTGTGTGTGATGGGTGCAGTATGTGTACTACTGACAACCTTATTGACATTAGGAGTACTTTTATGTGAGAGCTTTGCCTCCAGTGATGTTGTGTAAATACATCTCTCACATATTGTATTACAAAGCAAAAAGATGTCCCAACAGGCCAAAGGATTGGAGCAAACGTAAAGTCAATAAGGTAAAAAACAGACCAAATCCGCTGTTCAATATGTAGTTTAATGCAGTAATAAGGACATAAATAGCAGCATGAATAGCAGCAAAGCTTTCAAGTAAAACTCTTCCTCAGTGTTTGATAAAATCATCCAACCATTGCATATACATATATATAGGAACACAGCCAATCAACATTCAGCTTTGCTAATAGCATACCGTATCAATTTGTTTGAGAATTGACTGGTTGTCAGTAAACATGAGGCAATTTCTATATTGCCTCATGATTTCCATATCCACCAAGATGGTAACAGAGACTGCAGGAAAGTTCATATTCATGGTAACAGACCCTTTTTTTTTATTAGACTGTTGGAATGAGAATATCAATCTCTGTCAGGAGTATCCGGTTTGCAACTATGTGGACAGTGCTTGTCACGGCAAACTAGTTGTCCTGTGTTCAACTAAATATTGGAGAAATTTCAATTGTGCTTTTACAGGAAAAATGTCACTCAAGGTGTCTGAGTCTGTACAGAGCACTGCCAAAGACTTGAGTGGAAACTAATACGTAGACCCTGAACATTTAAGGATGAAGTATTTAGGCAGATATTCTGAAGTTAGATAGAAATCAAGCAGTACTTACTGAAAACAAAGAATTACCTTGTCAAGAATGATGAAAAGAGGGGAGTCACATGAATGGGTACTGCCTGGCTACTACTAATGCTGGTCTCACCACAGCTTCACTCTATTGGGATACAATGCGCCTTTGCTCCTTCTGTCACCAGAAGCAAACTGTTAGCACCAATCCCAAGAAGAGAAGCAGGACACAGCCTGTTTGGTGATCCACAGTCTTGTCCCAGATGATGTAAGGGTCTGTAGGCTTGTAGCCTTTTTCTGGAAGATGCCTTGAATAGCAACCAGACCAGTCAGGTACGTTAAGCACAGACACCCACTATCCAACCAGAAAGAGTCAGAAATCAGTGCACTCTGCACCTACCCTCACCAGGATCAGAATATAAGCACAGATTCCAAGCTGTCACCTATGAAGCAGTTATGGTATATATATATATATATATATATATATATATATATATATATATATATATATATATATATATATATATATATATAAATGGTTCCACTTCAGAATCTCAAAATACTGAAATCTCGAATTTCAGTATCTCGAGACCATAAAGTGGAATTTTTAAAATCCCAAAACTCCATAAGCGCAAATCCAGAAATGTCAGATTTGCAGTTATGGTGTTCTGCTATTTGACAGTGGATGTAGTGTGTGCAGGATGTATCGTTTAGTGTGTGGATTTAGCTGGTATGTCAGGTAAGTGAGTATTTTGTTGGGTTTTAGGTATGTGTTTGAGTGTATGTGAGTGTGCTTAAGGTTTATGTGTGGGTTAGGGTAGGCAGGTAAAAGTATGAGTGTTTAAATGTTGAAAGTGGTGGTGTTTATATATTTGTGATGTGTGTGTGCGAGGGTACTGTAGCATGTGTAGTGGTGAGTTTGCTGTCTTTTTCTGTTTGGTGCAATCTCAGAGTTAGTATATATAAGTAGGGGGGTGTGGGGAGTGCAGGGGGCTTGCCCCCCTAGTTATATGTAGTGTAGGTTTGATGGTTTGTGTTTCTGCGTTTCTGTGCATTTTGTTTGTTGGTTTATTGTAGTGTGGGCTGGATGATGTATGTGTTGTGTGGTGTATGGTGTGTGTATGTTCATGATTTTGTGTTTTGTGGTTTTGGGGTTTCGGGATGTGGAACATTCGACTTTATGGTCTCAATTTACTGAAATTCGAGATTTCAGTATTTCAATATTACAAAGTGAAACATATATCCTGGAAAACCGGAACTGGAAAGGCCACATAAATACCTCACAAAGAGAGTCCATGGCCTCCAACACCTGTCCTGTGTGGACAGACTCAAATCACTACCACTCTACTCGGTATCACACAGGTTGCTCAGAGGTGATCTGTGTCTCACCTACAAGGCAATCTCAGACCCTGCCCTACTAGAGATGCTCCAGATCTGTAAGTCTAACTCCCCAAGCATTACTCGCTCAAAAGGCCTGACCCTAATATGCAACATCAACAAAACCTGCTGGAGAGACAGGTTTGTCTCCCAGAGGCTGCCCTGTCTCTAGAACAGACTTCCCATGCACGTCAAACAGAGCACCTTGGTCACTCTCTTCAGGTGCTACCTTGATGAGTGGATGGGAAACCACAAATTTATCCCAGAGGTTACACCTGTGTCCCTCACTGACAGGGGCGACAGGTGCTGACTGAGGTTTCTTTTTGGGGAAAAACTCCTAGCTAGGCTTGTAAGGGCCCCAGTGCCATTAGCCTAGTAACCTCCTATGATCCTATACATATATGGGTCTTCTACTTTACAACAAATTGTCACTTAACCGAAAACGAAAAGTAGAACCCCACTTCAGCAAAAGTGCACTTCAACGAAAGTGCACTTTTGCTGAAGTCTAGGCACCCAATCACCTCACAAATAAAAAAAAATATAATGAAAACATGCTTTTGCAGGGGGGCAAACACACACACACATACACACACACACACACACACGCACGCATGCACGCACACACACACACACACACACACATATATATATATATATATATATATATATATATATATATATATATACACATTTGTATACAGATGCAATTCTGTGGAAAGAAATGCTTATGCTTTCTTTTGCAGTATTTTACATTATTATAATAACATTATAGATACTCATTTGCAGTTACACATCTGTCTCCTACCAAATACCTCCAATCATGCAAACTTCTTATAGTTTGTTTTTTAAACCTATATTTAATGTAAACAAAAAAAAATATTACTTACTATAGAACTTTGGTCTTCTCACCACTACCTGATCCATCCACTCACCCAGTTGATCAGGCTTACACTTCTGTAGGTCTACATATCTATGATGGCACTCGGTTCCAGAGTGAGTGATCCCTGTCAAAGATGAGGTGCTCACCCAGCTTCTGCCAGATATCTATTTTTTTTCACTCAGAACCTCTAATGCATGCTGGGATATTATCCATGTAGGAATCTCTTAGAAGATGGAGCAATATTTTGGTCTCTTCATCTCACCAGTTCAGGACACAGTTTTATGCCTTCACAGGTGCTGCTATCATTCAAAGTGTCAGTACCAGAATGAAGAAAGTATGAGGAGGGCTGTGGTTTGCTGGTTTAGAACCACTCCATCTGGGGTCCATCATTACCCTAACCTAACCCAGTTAACTAGTAGGGGCATTAGACCATGTTCTGTTATTATTAGCAAGTTTTCTTTTCTTTTAAACAAGAAACATCTTTATTATATTATCATATATGATGTACACAATCATATGTTTATATAAATGAAAATAAACCATACCAACACAATTTAATCTGCAAACAAACATTATACATTACAAATCATGCTGACACAACTGTAGCTGCAAACATTATGCATCACTTATAACATATCCAGTAATTTTCAGTCAAACATTCCAGAGGTCATTCACATCCTGCCTTCTTTTAAACCTTGTTCTTCCTCTGCATGTATTGATCACAAACTTCCCATTTTTCCTATGTAATTTGCTCCTACCCTTTTCTAAAGATCCCAATTCCAGTTGCTTTATCTCTGTTACTATCTTTGCTACCTCTAGTAAAGTTGGTTTAAACTTTGATTTTCATCTTCTAGTTATTGTTTTTTGGCAACCATCATAATTAAACTCAGCAAGGCCTTACTATGTCTAGGCAATTCTGATTCTGTATCATAGATCAAAAAATCATTTCCTTAGTTACACCAATTTTCTCACCCAGTATCTCTAACAGAGCAGTCTGCAGGGTATCTTTAAAGTCTGCCAACTCATTACACTCCCAGAAAATATGTTCCCAGTTCCCTCTTTCTTCCTCAGCACACCTCCAACATTTGTTGTCTACCTGAGGAAAAATTCTTTGAAATCTACTTGGGGTATAAAAAATTCCTGTGTAAACACTTCCAAGCAAAGATCCTAAATCTTCCAGACTTTGTTGCATATTTGGGAGACATATACATATCCCCCATTGTTTCTTTGTGAATTGCTTATCCAATCTCCCTTTCCAATCCTCTCTACCCTTCTTTGATTGATTCTTATAGTCATCATGCAATATTTAATATGCTCTACTAATTATTCCTTTCTTAATGGCAACTTCTCTTCTAGATTCTACTGAAAACTCTACCAGCGCTGGTCTTCCATTTAGAACTACCTATTACTTTCTCTTTGCCTATACTCTGATATCATCCCTTGATAGGGAAGGCAATCTCTAATCTGCAGTCCAAATAAGTTATTTGTGTCTTCCCATTCTATTACCTTTCAGTCTCTAGTTATTTGCTCCCAATACATTGGTTCCCTTGCCAGTTTCCTCCAAAAAAATTCCAGGACCCTCTTGCTTATTGTCTCTATCCCTAATCGCAGTCATCTATACTGGCAAAATCTCCTTTCTCCATTCCTGTGTTGGCTTAGTTCTTAGAATACTTTCTGCTACTTTATGACTATAATATTTTATATGATTATTGTTATTCTCCTTAAAGGTCTACATCCAAAATCCCAGTCTTTCCTTGTTTTTTGAGCTACCCCTGTTTCATTATTATCTGTGTTCACTTTATATTATTGTTTTATGATTGTGCTATGTATAGGAGCCTTAACTGTGTTGCTCTGAACTACCCTTCAAATCAGAAAACCCCAATCTGCCTTGTTCTATTGGAAGAATAAGTTTATCCAACTTGCCTCTTGGCATATTCCCCTCCCAGATAAAATACTTCAGCTCTTTATTAATTGCTATCCACAACTTCTCCTCTGGTTGATAAAAATATGCCTGACCTGTGTATAAGACTAAAGCAACTAAAAATGATTAACTGCTTGTATCTTACTATCGATATCCATATAACAGAGCTTCCATTTTCTCAGTTTTTGTATTATCTTTTGTTTAGTCTCTCCCCCCATATGTTTAGCTGCCACACTGGAATCATTTTTTTAATCCATACTCCTAAATACTCCTTGTAAGGCCACAATGGTGCGGCAGTTAGTGTTTTCACCTCACACAAAGAGGTTCTCCAGTTCAAGTCTTAGCTGGAGTCCCTTCTGTACAGAGTCTGCATGTCCTCCCTGCAGTCAAGTGAGTTTTGGATGGCACAGTGATGCAGCAGTAGTGTTGTTACCTCACAGCAAGAGGTTCTCCAGTTTGATTCTCAGCTGGAGTGCCTTCTGTGCGTGATCTGCATGTCCTCCCTGCATTCATGTGGGTTTTCTCTGGGTACTCCAGTTTCAAAGATATGCTGGAGCTTTTCTCCCCAGACCTCCGCTGAAAATTGGCTTTGTTTCAAGTTGGACTTTCTCAGTAAATAAATGTTAAATAAATACTTCACTTCATCGTGTCCCCATAATTATGGATATTGCTGAAGCAATTTGTGTATGGGTACATAATTTACCTCTAATGTTTTTGTTTCAGCTTCATTAATTTTGCATACCAAAAAGATCTGAAACTGTCTCAATATGTTTCACAGCACTGTAATATCCCATTCTGGTTTTGTCAGTATAAAATAATATCATCTGCAAACAGAACCACCTTTTCTTGAATACCATACTAATTATATTCTTGAATTTCTGAGTCCCTTATTTTCTTTGCCAATGGATCTAAATATAGTGAAAATAAAAAAGAGAGAGGGGACAATCCTGCCTGCTTCCTCTGCTCAAGTAGAAAATATCACAAAGGAACCCGCCCACTTTGATTTTCACCTCTGATCCCTCATATATCCTCCTAATCAACCTTATAATTTTATCAGGGAATGCAAATACCTCCATCCCTCTGCTCATAAAGTCCTAACTTACTCTGCTAAATGCTTTCTCTGCATCAAGACCCACCACCAACAGTGGTATTTTCTTACATTCTGCTTCCCTCTGGGTCATCAGTGTGCTATTAATGTTGTCAAATGTTTTCCTCCCCCCCACCACAAAAACACATTGATCCATATCTATCAAATTTGGCATCAGTTTTGACATTATTTTAGCCATTATAGACATAAACACTTTATAATCATGGTTTAGTATTGAAATGGCCTTGTATGAAGCTGGATCTGATGGGCCTTTACCCTCTTTAGGTATTACAGCTACAGCTGCTTTCTTCCAGGATGTTGGTACTTCATCTCCCCTTAAATTACTGTTAAAACATTTGAGATCTTTATCAGTTTTTTCCCTTCTAGTTTCCAAACTTTCACAGGAATACCATCTATTCCAGTGACTTTCCTGTAGATTGGTTATACATCACCATTTTTATATCATCTCCTCCTATCCTAACTGTTAGTAATTAAGCCTCCTCTACCTCTACCCTTGGCTTATTTAACTCTTCCATAAACATTTCCATTTATACATTTTCTTGATTTCCATATTTCTCTGCCTTATACAGACTTTTGCAGAATTTCTGAAATATTTCCAATACTTTTACAGGATTCCTTGTTATGGGCTCCCTAAGTTTGGTGACAGCCCATTCTACTTTCTGTTGCCTGAGTCATTGTGCTAAAAGTTTTTGTGCCCTAGAGTTATTATCAATAAACAACTGCTTAACAGCAATCTTTCTAAATTCATGCATATTATTTAGGTAATCCCTTATTTTCTATTTAGCATTCTGCAGTTACTCCTCTTCTTGTTCTGTGAGATTCCCCCTATTTTGCAATACTTTAACTTTTGCCAGTCCCTCTAAATAATTCTTGTACTTCTTAAACATATCTCCCTTTCTTTTACTTCCACCCTATTTTTAAACTCCACTTTAATTTTATCCCATTCCCTAGCTATATTTTCAGAAAAAAATGTTTATCTTCTTTAATAACTCCTGAATAATTTTCACTACCCATTCCTTAAATTCCCCTCTTTTCATCAGACAGATGTGTAAACACCAGCATCTCGTTTTTATTTCATTACTCTGTGTTTTTATTTTATTTATTATTGGCACATGATCTGAAATAGTTATTGGGTGGCTATCAAGACCTTCAATTAAATGCACATGTTCCTGTGAAATCTAAATTCTGTCTAGCCTAGGCCAGTTTTGTATCTTGGGGAATAATATGTAAATTCACTCCAAACTCATAGTACTGAATTTAAATCTTCCCTGCCAAATATTTTCATAACTTTCTTTAAAAATCTAGCCTCCTTTGTTACATTTTCCCTTATGGACCCCCAAAAACATCTTCACTGTTGCACATCAAATTCCAGTCCCCACCTATAAGTAATATTCCTTGCTGAATGCTGATTTCTCTCACAATTGTCTTAAGCTCTATTAAAGCAGTTTTTGGTGGAACATAAATATGTATCAGTGTAATCCTCCTCCCTTGTCAGTAACCCCTAGTACTATAAATCTACTATTATTTTTTTTTTATCCTCTTCTATCACTATTGGAGCTCCTCTTGCAATTAATATAAGTACTCATCTCTATCTTTGCCTCAGGTATTCCATTGAATAACCATCCTGAAAGCCTTTTGTTATCAAATTCACATGTTCAGTTCTTACCAGTGTGTCTACTGTAGCATAGCTATTTACACTTTACATTTTTGTTATAGTTCACTGCTCATTCTTTTTTTGTAATTATCTGTGAGACTATTAACATTTAAAGACATTATAAAAACATCATATTCTTGAAAATTATTCTCACCTTTTATGTATAACAGCTTTTTTGTTAACTGTCTTGTTCCAGCTTTTGTGTTACATGCATGTACTGTTTGGCAGGTACATTTTTTTATACAGTTGTTTCTTGTCATCTCAATTTGAGCCTATGCCACATCTTACAGAACTTTTTGTTTTACTGAAAATCCTCAAACAAAACTACATATACACCTCAATGCCCCCTAAACCATCAACTTAATAACACACAAAACTATGTACATCTTCAAATATTGAAGTTTTTAACCCTGCTAATATGAACAAATGTTCCAAACTGACAGCCACACAGAGACTTGAAATAACCTAAAAGAAAGGTTATCCATGCTAAGATGCATGGTACAGCATATGGTTCTATTAAGTGCTGTCTGGCTTTGTCTTATCTTTATAGCTCTCTCAGCTGGGAAAACCCTTGAATGCTTTTGGAAAACATTTTCTCCAAGCCATTTCTCTTTGTCATATTATCTACTAGAGACAAAAAGCTGTTTACTAGAAAAAGGCCTTGTATTATTCAGTACTCTTTTTCATTTACTTCATTTCTCTTGAAACTTGTTACTAGATTAAGCTAATGGCTTTAACATAGTCATTGCCTTATGCAAGAATGAGAAAAAACATATTAACTTTTCTTTTGTCATGTGCTTTTAACCAGATCTTTTGTTTTACATTGCAGTGCCTACATTTCTTAAAACTAAACAAAGGGAAAGAGAGAAGAAGAGCAAAAAAAAAATCAGGAGCACCTATTTACATTGGTATTCACATTATACTTAAAAATAACTGAAAAAAATACTTCATAATATGCAAAGAAAATCATGCACTATTTAAATAGTATATTAAGAAAAAAAATTGTTTTACTTAAAGTTAACTTCTCCCTCCTCTTCCCCTCTCCTGAGTACTTTTATAAATATTAATGTTACAAAGTTGGACATATGCGTTAGAGTCCCCTACATATGCTTTAGAGTCCCCTACAAGTTTAATAAAGTCCAAAAATATCTAATATTTTGAAATTTTCTTGTTCTGTTATGTCTCACATATATAATTATTGCTTTGTAATCCCACATTTATCAGTTTCCAAGTTACCTATTTTATTCTCCAAACATTAATGACATGAAGTAGGGTATATGCTTTAGAGTCCTCTACAAATTTAACAAAGTCCAAGAAAGTCCAATATTTCCAGATTTTCTTGTTCTATTCCTGTTCATCTCCATCTCCCAAACCCTGTCTCTGCTTCATTTCTAATATACTCTCAGTTCTTGTAGTCAACTCTTATACATTTTCACTCTCTCAATCAATTTCCATTGAAATATTGGAAAAGGTTTTACTGGTACAATCTCTCTGTGGTCTTTATTACCAGAAGAACAGGAAGCAGAATCTCCTTCTGTTTTATAGCTTACTTTCTGTTGGACAAACCTTTGCAATTCTTCTTTAGCATGTACTTGATCAAAAATTATTTTGTTCCTCCAGGGAAAAGTATTTTGATGATAGCTGGGTACAGCAGTTTGAATCTCATGCCTGCTTCTTAACATTTCCTGAATAATGGAAGAAATTTACTCCTCTTTGGCCTGATGTACAATGAATAGTCATTCTCCACAAATGCTCTACTGTCTACCACTTTTAGTACTTTGTCCTTCTGCCACAGTTTTGTTAGAATCAACTCCTTCTGCTGGTAGATTGCATTTTTACTATTACAGGTCTAGGTTGTTTTCTCATAGCCAGGTATGGAGCATACACACAGTGTGTCCTTTCACTTAACAATTCCTGTTGTAGAATACCAGTCCAGTTGCTTATTTCTGCTTTCATAAAATGAATACAGTCTGTTCTTCCCAGCTTCTCAAGTTTAGCAGAAAATCTCAGGTTTTTCCTACATGTTCTGTCCTCTAATTCTATTATTTTTTAAACATCTCTTCTTGTGCAGTCTGTTATTCAGCCAGCCTTTTCTTCATTTCAACCTCTGAGTTTTGCAGTTTTATCACTTTATCTGAATATCTGTTTAAAGCTTCTTTCATTTTTTCCAGCCTTTTATTGTTTGAGTTGATATACTCCATCACCATTTCATTTATTTTAGTCAGGTCTGTGTGCCGTTTCCTTATAGTTTCCTCTAGGTTACTGGAAGTCATGCTGGAGCTTGCACTGATTTTTGCTGAATAGCTGCAGTACATTTCCCAGTCACTGTTTTTTGTTGCCTTTTGTAGCTGATTTTCCTTCAGGTCCTCTGTATTTATTTTTTCTTGGCATAACGGCAGTGCACTTACTAGCCAGTTACTGAAATGTACACAGAAATCTAAGTCCACTGGCTTTCTCTGCTAAGTTTCTGTTTTCACTTTGGCAGAGCTAGAATTAAGCTGTTACTCAATTTCAGCCATCTTGGAAGACCAAATAATTTCTTTACATTCTTATTCTTGTTGTTCTGTCCACTTCTGCTGCACTTGCCAGATTCAGAAACATGTAGACTGCAATGGAAGATGTCAAGGACACTTTGGACTAGTTAGTGTCTCTGTTTCTATTAGCCAGTTTGGTTTGGCAGAAAATGCTTTGTCACCTACTTTTTTAAGTAATACATTCACACTTCATTTATATGGTGGTTAAAAGTCATTAATGAAATCATCAGGTATTTTATCTTACTTACAATTGCTACTGATGCTGTGTATTGCCTTTGAGTATTACAGCTGTATATCATTTATACATTCTTCATGCAGTATAGCAGCAGTATTAATGTTTTTTTATGGAGATCCTGTGCAGAAATAAATATTCCTGTATATGTGAGTATCAACTTTTGGCAAATGTTAAGTGCTTTGAGGTGATAATGTGTGCCAAATGATGTTAGATGAGCAGGGATTATACTTCATGTTTGTGCCAGCTCATGCATATGTCTCCATTTTGCCTTTTCTAAACATTGCTTAGAGGATAACTGAGGATATCCACATGTTCCCACAACATTCTGGGGACTGCTATGGACTCTCCCACTATCTCCAGTGCATTCATGTGACCCAAGGCTGCGATCACAAATAGCAGAGACCTAAATATAGCATAAGCCTGCTTTTTTCTCACTTCGCATTGCTATTGATGTTTGTATTAGACTAACTGACTTTTAATTTCTCTATCAACTGACTAAAATTTCTCTAAATATTAAATCATTGTCATATAACTTGCATCTATTCTTAACCAATGTTTTCATATTATGTCTAACTTGGTATAATTATTTAAACTGCAGTTATTTTTTCTATTATTTTCAAAGATTGTAAAATTATTGTACCTAAAATATTTTGTAATACTTTAAAGCTTTGTTCCCAGGCCTTCACTAAAAATGGGCTCCCACCCAGTTGGACTTTCCTGGTAATCTAATGTTAATTAATTAATTAATTAATTAATTAATTACATGCATAAGTTGCCATGCACAATAGTGTATTACTGTGAATCATGGAGATAAATATAAAGGGGCCTAATTTGTATATAAAATGTGTAAATTACCCTAAACTTATATGAATAAGTTTAATATCACCATAATATCTTATGAATACTTGAGTTAGTAGATAAATGACTTAAGAAACTGTATACTTTCTGAAGTATAAAATAAAAATATTGCAAATTAATATGAAACAATTCAAAATGATGCAAGATTACTGAGTTTACTTCAATAAATGTTTTGTTTTTCCTCCTATGACAGGTATAGTACAATTGTCATTTGCAAATGGAAAATCATTACACAGCAGTGGAAATGATTAGAGAAAATAATTTACTTTGATATCATTTAGAGACTGTGCATACATGGAAGAAATGCAGTGATTTAACATACTGAAGTGGCAATGATGTTTTGTTGATTCAACTTACATGTGTGTTTATTGAGAAATTTCTGAATGTCACTGATGAATGAAAAATGACAGTATTTGATTACAAGAAAGTGGCATGGGTTCAAGGAAGGATGGCTGTGTTAACAAACTGCTTTCCTTACTGCTGTGAATATATTCATGATAGTACAACTTTATTTGACTGGACTGAGACTCTGCATGTGCATATAATTATGGGGTTTGTGTCACCTAACCTTTTTTTCCTGATCATGTCAGGCATGCTTTCATTATTGTGTTATTTATAGGTTCATAAGTTCATAGGTGTTTACTAGGCTAATGAACGCAAGAGCCTTTTTAAGCCTTGCCTAGACAAGTTCTGACACCCTTGATAAGTGTAAGCATGGGCCTGGGAGATGAACCATTTACAGGTTACCTGTTTGCATTAGAGATGTAGGTGCCAAAACAGGGACTAATTTCTGGTTTCCTATCCAATTGTCCAAGCTGCACTTGAATTGGGTTAGGGAGGAACTCTGCTTCACATGGATGGGGAGTCTGTTACATAGATGGGGTAGTCTCTGGGATACATACCTATCTCTCCAGCACATCCTATTTATATCACAGGCAAAGTTTAAGTCTTTAGAATGGGTAATTCTGGTACTGTTTGTTCTGTGGATATGCAGGATGTTCATCAGAGTGGGGTCTGGCAATGCTCTGTATGCCAGGCATAGATCTCCCCTCAAAAGCCTATAGGAGACAGAATACGGGGATAAGGCCTTGAGGAGGTCTGCATAGGACATATCACTTATGTCCTGTATTCTTTTAGTGAGGAACTTCTGTGAACAAATGTAGAAATACGTACACTCACTAATAAGGTAGCGACCAGCAAAAGAGAAAATACAAAGTCAAATCAAGTCGCTACTCCACGGCTATATTGATTACTGCAATATCTTGGTACAAAAACCCAGATGCAAATTTAAAATGTCATTACATTTATTGGAAAAAACCAACATAAAATGTGAACGAAGGTATAAAGTCTTCAGATATAAATGATTAGCTTTTCACGAATGAAAAATTCAGCTTATTGAGCGCTCTGATACAAATAGTTGGCTTTTCACGAATAAAAATTCAGGTTATTGAACGCTGCTACATTCATCAGCTGCTGGCTACAATGTCCCAAAAACAAACATTTCAAACAGAGATGCTAATATGAGCAGCTTATAATTGCTTCCATCAATACATTTATGTAAATATTGCTTGTCTCAAAAGCAGTAATGTTGCTGTGTCGCAGTTGGAATCAAGCAAACTCCAAACAGCTTAAACACGAAAGACTGCGAGATTCAAGCAATCAAACAACCATGATTTGTATCTTGCAGCATGTACTCCATCAAGTTGCTTCAATATACATACACGCCTTCTATGTTTCTGTGATGGTCCTGGTACTCCAACAAACCAACGTATATAGAATAAAACTTCAACAACAAATAATGAAATAGTCCCAGTTTTTTCACGATTAAGTGCAGTTTACGCAAGTAGCCAAATAAATCACATTCTGAGTTGTACATGTTGCTTTACAATTAAAAACAAAATCTTTGCCCATACTCGGATGTTTAAAAGTGTTACTAGAATCTATATATTCACATGCAGAACAATTTCTGCACTGGAAGGTACCTTTCTGCCCTACTATTTTAGATCTAGGAAATCCGTCCTTCATACATAAAAGTCTCTTAATATTTTTCTGATTTTTGTAAGAGAATTCCGGTTTATCACCTACTATTGTCCGTAACTTTGTGTCTTGCATCAAAATTGGCCAATACTTGTATATAACTTCCTTAACTTGTTTGTTGTCAGTACTAAAAGTAAGCATTAATCGAGAGACAGGCATCTTATCTTTACTCACTTGTCTAAGCCCCTCATGATTCTGTTCTTGATTAATAAAAAATTCCCGCATTGTTCTGTTCATATCCTTTTCAGAGTAGCCACGTGCTTGTAAGCGTTCTTTCAAGTCTGATATCTCTTTCTGTTTTAAATTCTCTTGTGTGCATCTTTTTGTAATTCTAACAAGTTCATTCTTCATTAAATTTTGTGTTATATGTCTAGGATGCATACTATTTTATACAAATAATGTTTTTTCCATGTCGATTTCCTATATAGAGAAGTTTGTATTCCTTCTTTTAATATAACATTAACATCCAGAAAGCTCAATGACTTATGAGAGTGCTGTCCTGTGAACTTGAGAAATGGAGTTGTCATATTAAGATATTCCATAAATGGGATAAGTTCATTTTCATCTCCTTCCCAAAGTATAAAAAGGTCGTCTACAAAATGACCATAATACTTTACATGATTAAACCATGGGTTTGTGGTACTTAATACATGCCTCTTTTCCCAATCAAAAAGAACTATATTTGCATAACTATTGGCACAGGGGGTGCCCATGGCAACCCCCCAACATTGCCAATATATTTTTGATCCATATAGAAAGAAATTATTGGTCAAAACCATCTCCAGTAGTATGCAAATAAGGTTGGCATTGCTTTTGTTAACTCCTTCTTCCCCAATGACTCGTCTTACTGCATGGATGCCATACTCATTGGGTATTGATGTAAAGAGACTCACAATATCCATTGTAACTAATAACAAGTTATTTTTATCCACCAACAGATCCATGGTCATTTTAAGTTTAACCAAAAAATCATCTGTGTCCCTCAAGACACTAGGTATATCAAATAGAACTTCTTTAGGTTCTCTTTCTATGAACATGGACATCAACTCCGTAATCCATCCTTGTCCCGCCACTATAGGACGTAAAGGTGGTTCCACCATACTCTTGTGTATCTTAGGCAGGCCACTAATAGATGGAATAGTAGGGTGCATGACATTAAGGAAGTTAAATTCATCTATGCTTAAAATTTCTTCTGATAGCATATTTTGTAACTTATGTTGTATCCTTTTCATGCTTACTTCTAATTTATAACAATTAACTTCCAAATAGGTGGCTGTATCGCTCAACATTTCTTGTATTTTGTTCCTATACCAATCTGAAGAGAGAATAACTATAGATCCTCCTTTGTCAGCTGGTTTGAGTACAATTTCCTCATGCCGTTGTAGATTAAACAATGCTAATTTCTCCTCTTGTGTAATATTATAATAATGCTTAGTATCTTTCTTTGTTCTTAGATGTTCAACTTCATCACTACACATACGGATAAAGAGATCCACAGCCGGATGGTTGATGGGTACAAATGTGCTGGGCTTCCTAAGTGTAGTCTTTTCTACTTTCTCATTCCCATATATAGTTTTTAAAGTTATATTTCTTGCAAAACATTTTAAGTCTGATACGAATTCACTTAAGTTAGATCTTAAGGATGGTATGAATGTAAGACCTTTTTCAAGTACACTGATTTCTTCAGCTGTTAAAGAATAATTCGATAAATTCACAACTAAAGAATTCTGTTTTAATTCATAAACTTCTTTCTTTTTCTGTCCTGACTCACATCTCTTGGATTTCTGTTCTGATTGTGCTTTAGGAAAACTGGCAAACTCTGGTTTAAAGGAGCATGACAAGCTCCTTTCTTAGGTAAAGTTCCAATTTCTGCAGATTTGTCTGCTCCTTCTAATATATCAGTGGTATCACTTCTTAAGACAATAGGAGGTTCAACGATGTGTATATTATCCAATGTCTCTTCTATAGACTCTGTTACCAAATCCACATTAGATCCATTCACATTATTACTTCTCTCTTTCAAAACTGTTTTTTGGGGTATAGTTCTCTGTGTGCATACTTCCATCCTCCTCTCTTCCCTAGGCCATTCAAAGATACGACCATTTTTAAAGTCCGCTATGTCCCTTGATAGTTTTTTTAATTTTCTGTTCATTTAACCTTGCCTCATACATGTTTAAATTCAATTGTAATGTTTCTAATTTATTAATTTGTGTATTAGTTAAATCAAATTTCTCAAGTTCAAGTTGTTTGTCTTGAATAAAAGCCATGGCTTTTTCTTCTTCAGGTTTAAAAAATTCTATGAGTAACCGCATATAGCGGAAACTGGTCTCCAAGTTTATCGCTTGCCACCTTGCTAAAAGTTCAGGAAACTGATTGCCATAACTAGGCATACATTTAATTCTCATTCCCCGTGGTATAACCTGGTTATGCATACTGGCTTCCATATGATACCTTTGCCAGGTTAATCTTTTAAGGCGATATGCAGTAGCTTCTACTTCATTTAGAATAATATCAAAAGTAACGTCATCTGTTGTCTCAGCCAACGCTGTGTTAGTTAAGCTTTCAAAATTGACATTCAACAAAGGATTGTTAGCTCCTCCTAACGGTTCAAGGCCCACAGTTGGTGTTACAAACGAAAATGCATTTTTTACCTTACTATTGCTCATCTTCTCAACAGAATTAGTTCTTTCTGTCATGTTTAGTGAGTAGATACTAAAAAGAACAAATGTAGAAATACGTACACTCACTAATAAGGTAGCGACCAGCAAGTCAAATCAAGTCGCTACTCCACGGCTATATTGATTACTGCAATATCTTGGTACAAAAACCCAGATGGAAATTTAAAATGTCATTACATTTATTGGATAAAACCAACATAAAATGTGAACGAAAGTATAAAGTCTTCTGATATAAATGATTAGCTTTTCACGAATGAAAAATTCAGCTTATTGAGCGCTCTGATACAAATAGTTGGCTTTTCACGAATAAAAATTCAGGTTATTGAACGCTGCTACATTCATCAGCTACTGGCTACAATGTCTCAAAAACAAACATTTCAAACAGAGATGCTAATATGAGCAGCTTATAATCGCTTCCATCAATACCTTTATGTAAAAATTGCTTGTCTCAAAAGCAGTAATGTTGCTGTGACACAGTTGGAATCAAGCAAACTCCAAACAGCTTAAACACGAAAGACTGCGAGATTCAAGCAATCAAACAACCATGATTTGTATCTTGCAGCATGTACTCCATCAAGTTGCTTCAATATACATACACGGCTTCTATGTTCCTGTGATGGTCCTGGTACTCCAACAAACCAACGTATATAGAATAAAACTTCAACAACAAATAATGAAATAGTCCCAGTTTTTTCATGACACTTTGGACTAGTTAGTGTCTCTGTTTCTATTAGCCAGTTTGGTTTGGCAGAAAATGCTTTGTCACCTACTTTTTTAAGTAATACATTCACACTTCATTTATATGGTGGTTAAAAGTCATTAATGAAATCATCAGGTATTTTATCTTACTTACAATTGCTACTGATGCTGTGTATTGCCTTTGAGTATTACAGCTGTATATCATTTATACATTCTTCATGCAGTATAGCAGCAGTATTAATGTTTTTTTATGGAGATCCTGTGCAGAAATAAATATTCCTGTGTATGTGAGTATCAACTTTTGGCAAATGTTAAGTGCTTTGAGGTGATAATGTGTGCCAAATGATGTTAGATGAGCAGGGATTATACTTCATGTTTGTGCCAGCTCATGCATATGTCTCCATTTTGCCTTTTCTAAACATTGCTTAGAGGATAACTGAGGATATCCACATGTTCCCACAACATTCTGGGGACTGCTATGGACTCTCCCACTATCTCCAGTGCATTCATGTGACCCCCAAGGCTGCGATCACAAATAGCAGAGACCTAAATATAGCATAAACCTGCTTTTCTCTCACTTCGTATTGCTATTCCTGTTTGTATTAGACTAACTGACTTTTAATTTCTCTATCAACTGACTAAAATTTCTCTAAATATTAAATCATTGTCATATAACTTGCATCTATTCTTAACCAATGTTTTCATATTATGTCTAACTTGGTATAATTATTTAAACTGCAGTTATTTTTTCTATTATTTTCAAAGATTGTAAAATTATTGTACCTAAAATATTTTGTAATACTTTAAAGCTTTGTTCCCAGGCCTACACTAAAAATGGGCTCCCACCCAGTTGGACTTTCCTGGTAATCTAATGTTAATTAATTAATTAATTAATTAATTAATTAATTAATTAATTAATTAATTACATGCATAAGTTGCCATGCACAATAGTGTATTACTGTGATTCATGGAGATAAATATAAAGGGGCCTAATTTGCGTATAAAATGTGTAAATTACCCTAAACTTATATGAATAAGTTTAATATCACCATAATATCTTATGAATACTTGAGTTAGTAGATAAATGACTTAAGAAACTGTATACTTTCTGAAGTATAAAATAAAAATATTGCAAATTAATATGAAACAATTCAAAATGATGCAAGATTACTGAGTTTACTTCAATAAATGTTTTGTTTTTCCTCCTATGACAGGTATAGTACAATGGCTTTAGTGAATGCTGTAAAGTTGTCATTTGCAAATGGAAAATCATTACACAGCAGTGGAAACGATTAGAGAAAATAATTTACTTTGATATAATTTAGTGACTATGCATACATGGAAGAAATGCAGTGATTTAACATACTGAAGTGGCAATGATGTTTTGCTGATTCAACTTACATGTGTGTTTATTGAGAAATTTCTGAATGTCACTGATGAATGAAAAATGACAGTATTTGATTACAAGAAAGTGGCATGGGTTCAAGGAAGGATGGCTGTGTTAACAAACTGCTTTCCTTACTACTGTGAATATATTCATGATAGTACAACTTTATTTGACTGGACTGAGACTCTGCATGTGCATATAATTATGGGGTTTGTGTCACCTAACCTTTTTTTCCTGATCATGTCAGGCATGCTTTCATTATTGTGTTATTTATAGGTTCATAAGTTCATAGGTGTTTACTAGGCTAATGAACGCAAGAGCCTTTTTAAGCCTTGCCTAGACAAGTTCTGACACCCTTGATAAGTGTAAGCATGGGCCTGGGAGATGAACCATTTACAGGTTACCTGTTTGCATTAGAGATGTACGTGCCAAACCAGGGATCAATTTCTGGTTTCCTATCCAGTTGTCCAAGCTGCACTTGAATTGGGTTAGGGAGGAACTCTGCTTCACATGGATGGGGAGTCTGTTACATAGATGGGGTAGTCTCTGGGATACATACCTATCTCTCCAGCACATCCTATTTATATCACAGGCAAAGTTTAAGTCTTTAGAATGGGTAATTCTGGTACTGTTTGTTCTGTGGATATGCAGGATGTTCATCAGAGTGGGGTCTGGGAATGCCCTGTATGCCAGGCATAGATCTCCCCTCAAAAGCCTATAGGAGACAGAATACGGGGATAGGGCCTTGAGGAGGTCTGCATAGGACATATTACTTACATCCTGTATTCTTTTAGTGAGGAACTTCTGTGAACATTCCACTTGTTGGATATGCCTGGTTAGGTACATACCAAAGGGTACATTGTGCTCAATGATAGGTCTGATAAATGCCCATAGGTATGACTGATGATTACATCAAACTTTTTTGTGTATGACTGTGTAATATTTTTATGTGCAATAATGATGCAAAACAAGGGACCAAGGTAAAGAAAAGACAACTTCAGCCATGAGGAAAACCATATCTTCATGGTAGCCCTAATGATATATGACAAATGTCTGTTTGGTAAAAGGGGGGGGGGGGTTAAACAAGCTCAGATGGAAAAAGCCTTTAATCAAGTTGTAATGAATATTAATGCAACTGGTGGAAGGTACCACATATTAACACCATACAAGAGAAGGGTAAATGATATGGAAGGACATGTTAAAGCCAAGATGAGGCCTTTGACTCCAGATGAGGAATATCTCCTCTCCATTTATGTGGGTGACTGTGACACAGAAGATGATGGCACTGGAATAATCAGAGGTGGTATGGATACTGGTTTTTACTAACATCTGCAGGACCAACACTCATCTGCTCAGAAAGGCTGGTTTAAAAACAGTAACATTTATATACAAAAAATTGAATGCTGACATGGAATGATTACTTTAAGCCTAAGCACACAATACTTATTATTAACAGGTGAACCTTCTGCATCTTTACAGAATAACAGTGAAGTCAGTGTGCATAGTAAATTTCATCCATACCGCCATACTCAACATAGACTAGTGTATGCTACTTTAAATTTAGGGGATATCAGTACAGAACTGCTGTTGAGGATGATGATGATGATAACATAGTTATATTTATGTGACAGCTTGAGGAAACTAACTGGCATGCAGTCTCCAAGTTTAATTGCAAGCTCTCACACCCTACAACATGTTAGTAACTCTGCAGGATGTGACTATGCATCACAAAGTCAAGCATCAAACACATGCTGATATTACACTCATGCTTATACTGAGGGAACCCATGCACCCTACACCAATATTACCAAACCAAATGAACACTTTTGGCATATGGCAGAAATTCAGAGGTAACAGTGTCCACAGTAACACCTTTACAAAGGGGAACCAGACATAAGAATTTGTTACAGCTATGCCACGGAACATGTAAAGCATTGGCTGCCAAGCAGCAAATGTGCTGTGACATTGTTAGAACTCATAGGACTGCCACAGAGAGTCAGCTATACATGGTCAGAGTCATCCAGTGTATAAATAAGGATTTCCAGTACTCCATGGAATTCTACATTGTGCAACTTATAAACAAAGGTATGGCAACTAGGTCCAAGGAAGTCACTGGATGGGGAAAAGGAAATTCTTTCCTGGTTTGACACCTATGTCTCTAATGGACACAGGGAGCCTATAATGGTTCATCTTCCAGGCCCCTGCTTGTAAATGTTTCATTTCCCAAGCCCCTGTTTACACTTATCAAGGGTACCAGAACTTGTCATATATTTGGGATGCATGGCTAGGCTTAAAATGGCCCTTATTAGCCTAATACATACCTATGAACTTATTAACTTATATGGGCATCAATCACAACAGATTTTATGCAGGCTGCATCAGTGTTCACCTACACCTAGTAGAACCTCTTATTTGAGGTTCCAGTCCAGCACCACTGTTAGATCAGTGCCTGTGGGATCAGTAGCATCTAGTAGGTCATCCAGGTATCATTACAGCCCCCCTTCAAAATCACTTGCACCATCACCTAGTCTATCTTTAAGAAATGTATATGATATATTTGACCTTGGCCTACTGAGTTTCAAGTGTGACATTTCTGTTACTTACAATCTGACCTTCACATGCACATGTCAATGTTTAACTCAAAGGGAAATAAGGTATTAAGCAAAGTAAAATAAAATAAAAAAGTAGGAAGACTTAGGACACTTTTCAACTGTATGCATTTCACACTTGTAATGGTACCGATTAAAACCCCATGGAACTGTGGAGAGAAAGTTGTATGTTATAACATAAAATTACTGTAATTAATGGCAGTGATGCTCTATGTGTTGCCATTGTTGCAGCTGGCAAGTATCTATAACTTAAAGGTAGTAATATACAATTATTCAGGGAATCACTAATATGAAATTAAAATTAAAGTGAGCACCCTGCCATGTAAACAAACTCTGCTGCCACTTCACCTTCACCACTGCACTCATGATTATGTTTTTTATCTCTGAGGCCACAAATTATTGTGTATGATAAAATGAAATAATCAGATGTGCAATACATTAACAGACAACATAGTTCAACCTGAGGAAACATATAAAAACAAAATGATATGTTTTCATTCAATTGCAAGGCATGAACTCATGTTAACTGAAGCAACACTTTTTACTAATTGTATCACTTCAGGACATTCAGTAACTGCATACTTAGGTACACCACCTCAGCAGAAATTATTGTGCAAAACAGTTTAAACTATGATTATTCTTTATATGATACCTTACAGAATCACTGAACAGAAGTTAATGAACACTCAGTCATGACTTTTACCAACAGTGAATACCTGTATTGAAATAAAAAAATATTATTTAAAGATGAGAAAGAATCTCAGATTAACAGTGACAGCAGACCATGCACCACATTGCATAGCATAACATAGCCCACAGATATCAATCCATGTATCAGTTATACTCTATGAGTGTATTTTACAAGAAAGGAAAGACTTACCTAAATGGCATGGTCCATATTTCTGGACTAGATGCCACCCTTTACCTGAGCAGCCATGTGCCATGCACTAGCTTGTCGCATGG
The DNA here is from genome assembly GCF_019279795.1 of Protopterus annectens. Taxonomy (NCBI): domain Eukaryota; kingdom Metazoa; phylum Chordata; order Ceratodontiformes; family Protopteridae; genus Protopterus; species Protopterus annectens. The sequence continues at coordinate 1,806,426,238 of NC_056735.1, forward strand.
GATCCCTTACTACTGCTGCTGGACGATCATCATTAGTCATAGTAGGACTGGAACTGAGAGCTGCAGTGACAGCATGGGTCACTTCACCACCAAACTGGTGCATGATCATGTTGTGCAGAATGGAGCATGCAATAAATATCCTGCATGAAGCAGATGGGTCATAGTGAAGTGCACCCCCAGACTCATTCAGGCACCTAAAATAAATCTTCAAGAGGCCAAAGTCCCTTTCAGTGACAATACAGGTTTAGGTCAGGCCTGTATTGAAGTTCTTTTCTACAGCTCCACTTGGATTTCTCACTGATTTCATGAGCTATGGCTCCAGTGGATATGCAGCATCATCTGAAAGAAAAAAAGAGAGTGGGGCTGACAAAACAAAGAAAAGTGCATTAGTATTCTGCAATTTATTTTACTATAAATAACTACTTAAATGAAACAGAAAAAATATTATACCATGACCCCCCATTAATATTCCAAAACGTGCACGCTGATTGGCCAGCATGCACGTTGTAAATCGACTTATACTAATGGGAAAAGTTCCAGTCGCCCGGACTTTTTCCATTAGTATAAGTCTTTTTTTAAAACACTGTCTTGCTATGTTAAAAGAGTTTAACATAGCGACACAGGTTTAAAAAAAGCAATGGAGATCTCCGTTGCTTTTTTTAAAGCTGTCTCGCTATGTTAAACTCCTTTAACATAGCGACACAGTGTGTAAAAAGCAACGGAGATCTTGCTTTCTCCATTGCTTTTTTTTTAAACCTGTCTCGCTATGTTAAACCCATTTAACATAGCAAGACAGTTTTAAAAAAAAAAGCAACGGAGAAAGCAAGATCTCCGTTGCTTTTTACTCTGTTTCGCTATGTTAAATGGGTTTAACATAGTGAGACAGCTTTAAAAAAAGCAACGGACATCTCCGTTGCTTATTTTAAAGCTGTCTCGCTATGTTAAACCCATTTAACATAGCGAAACAGTAAAAAGCAATGGAGATTTTGCTTTCTCCGTTGCTTTTGGCCACAGCTCTGATGTACTGCGTGGGCATGCGCAGTACATCAGATCTGCCGCGGATACCAGACAGCTGCGGAAGGGCAGCAAAGAGGCATTATATAATGCCATTATTTAAGAAAAGTAATTGTTTCTTTTCTTAAATAATGTCATAGTATAATAGGAATAACCCACTTCTGGGTGTGGGTAATGCGGGATTTACCCACGGTTGTCTTTGTTTGGTCCCTCGGGCTTCGCCCTCGGGACCAAACCACGCCAACTGTGGGTAAATCCCGCATTACCCACACCCAGGCATGGGTTATTGCTATATTATTCCACTTAACAATAAGATGACCACTGGGCATCCTACCTTGAATTAAGAGACAGTACAGTGAGTTAATGTGCCAAATATGGGAATCATGTGCATTGCCAAGATGCTGGGCAGAGACATTGGTGATGACCCACTTCATCACATACTAGCTGGATTAATGGAATGGTAGCTATTTTTATTGCAGTACTGCTCCATGCTTGTACGAGATGGAGCTTTAACTGTAACATGGGTGTAATCTACTGCACTGAGTACCACTGGGAAACATGCCATCCCATTAAAGGCATGTATAGTCTGGAGTGGTCCTAATTTGACACAGGGAAATAAATATACTGATCCACATGTCCCAAGAGTACGTCCAGGGACTGCCAGAGTATCCTCAAGGGAAAAGCCTGTGAGATGCCCAGCTTGTCCCCCGTCTGCTTCTGTAAGGTCCCCGTGGCAGGTATAGTGAGGGTTATATGTACCTTAGTATCAACAGGTATAGGAAGTTCATGCATCCACCCAGTACACGTGTGGAGTCCATGCATACTCACTAAGACCCCTCCACTATCTCTGTCCACTCTAAACCTATCAAGTATCTCCTGAGATTCAAAATTATAGTGAGTAATTTTCTGTCAATATTTCCACCTTCCTGGCCAGTATATGCCACTGGGCACAAGCAGTTTTGTCTTGGCCAAGACAAGCAGCTTACACCAAGAAATATCAAGGCTAGCAGCAAATGGAAGTATTATCATAGATTGCAAAATAGATGGAAAAGGCACAATTCTGCTTTTACAATGAATCTGTGGATAGCCTGGAAAAGTGCAAACGTGTGACTATAAATTGCAAGTAGGCAAGAAAAGGCTTCATTAGCATACTCTGTTTTACATAATTTCTTATTTGCATCTCATTATGATTTAATTTGCTTATGCTCATTCACAGCCATCACACATTAGCATAAGTGCCCTCTAAGAACTGAGGATTTACTGCTCTCATTTTAGGACAGCGCAAATAGCTTTTACGTGTTCACGAAATTACTATAAATACCACCCAAAATGTTATGATATGTGTATCAAAACTAAAAATGCTGAGGGGTGAAAAGAAATATGTGTTTTAAAATATGCAAGTAAAACACAAATTGATAGTGCAGTGAGTGTCATAAAAGTATTTTAAGTGACAAAATAAAATAATTTAACAAACAACAACAGCTGATTTTCCTGAATAGCACGATACAGTACATTTAGTGACAAAAGTAGTCAGCAATTGAGTGTGGCAAACATTTTCAAGCAAAGAACTATTAGACAGAACATGCCTTGATGCCAGAAAAGATTACCCAAAAACTTTGGGAACTCATCATATGTGCAAGTGTTCAGAAGACAACTGTATTTTGAATATAAAATACAGAACGTGCATACAGCATTCTCTGAAGAAGGGATTTGTCATACTGATAAAGAAGTTAGTTACTTCTGTACATCTGTCGACATTTTAAGTGAAATGGAAAATGTCAAGGCAGATAGGATATCTGTTTTAGCCACATGTACAGCTGAAAGAATTTAGCAGCCAGAAATGTCTGCCATCTTTACAAAGAACAAAAGACCTCAGTGTCAGGGTGGCAGGGCTCTCCTGTCTTGTCAAGTTAAAGATAATTTAAGTACAAAACAAAAGGAGTAAAGTAAAAACACAAGGTCCAAGAATTTTAAGTGGAGACTAGTGAACATTTTTGTTCTCTTAGCAGATACATTTCTGACTAAATGGCATGGTCCATTTGAGATACTAGAAAAAAGTAAGTGAGGTAATCTTCAGAATGGTAGGAGAAGGGCAGGACAGAGAGATCATATCACAATTCTGAAACCAGTTAGCATAGCAGTGAATCTGGTAAAGAAAGAAAACTAAATTCTGTGTATGCAGTTCAGGTAAATGGCATACAATGAAACAAGAACAAAGGATGTTTCTGCTACAGAGAAAGAAGATGCTTTCAGAACTGCCTGGCAGAGTAAATGTGGTTCAAACTTGTGGTAAGATTATTCCAAGGAAAATAGTTTACAACCTTGCATAATACCAGACCCCCCCCAAAAAAAAAGACATACAGGAGTTTTATTAAGGAAATGGCTTAAAGGAAATATAATAAAGGTGTTATAATGTGAGTGCAGCAATGTCACACTGTTGGTCTCAGGGCCTGAGGAAACGAATGTAAGCTGTGGTGATTGTGTGAAACAGAGCAGGACCATAAAAGGTGAGAGTAGCCCTGTGACTGAGGAAATTA
>NC_056735.1:1806434788-1806509788 GCF_019279795.1 Protopterus annectens
TGTCAATATGGTTTGTGATGTAAAATGCCTGCAACTAGGATTATGTCAGTGCAGTTTATTTTCATTTATATAAATGTATGATTGCCTAAGTGATGATTTAATAAAGCTGTTTCTTGTTTAAAAAAAGAGCAGGAATTGAATAATTTATGCAATGTTGCTTAGGTTATATCATATATAGCAATATATCTGAAGTATAATGTTTGTAAACATGAACTTGTTAATACAGTTTGATTATTTTTATATAAGTGTAACTTTGCCAGTGTCAAAAGTGATAATTAAATAAAGGTGCTTAAAAAAAGGAGGGTTCGATAGAATGCCACACACACAAAAAAATCTATTTTTTTCTCATTATAAATAATTATGTGGAAAGCTGAGGAACTGTGAAGTGTTTTCAGATCACTTGCACATTCAAATCCTCCATCTTGGTAGAGTTGTTTCGGATGACTGTGTTTCCTTAAAGATTTAGAAGGCATGCAAGCAGACTTCATGGGTACAGACAGCCTGCAACTATTCCTGGAAAAAATAGGGGTAAAAATGAACATCCTCTGCACATTAATTATACACCAAACCCTGCTTTCACATGCCATCGTCAAGTGGTAACAAATATAGTGGGAAGAGCAATGGTTTGTGGAATGAGGATGGATCCCTGTGGAATCCTGCATCAGACTGGCTCCACAAGAAGACAATATTCCTGAAATAACCCAAGATAAGTGCCCTAAAGAGTAAGAGGTAAAGTACCTGAGAACTGTGACAGTAAGACAACCATAGGAATGAACATGTTTGGTCAACACTTTATGCTATATGCTGTCAAATACCGCTGAGTGACCAAGAAAGATCAGGAAGATTGATTGATTGATTGATTGATTGATTGATTGATTGATTGATTGATTGATTGATTGATTTGTTAACTGGCTAGGTGGGCTGCTCATTGCAACCTTGTCAGTTGTGACTTGGGTACAATGGCAGCTCCAGCAATACTGAGAAGTTTAGAATATTACTAAGCAATATGATCATTACAGAACATAGCCTACAGTTTGATACAGAGTTTTGAAAAAAATCTTAAGTTCTTAACATATAAATAAACCTTGGAGCATGCACCTGAAGGCATTTATAAAACGTAAAAAGTGTAGTAGCACCATTTAAGTAAAATAAAGTAAAACATGAAAAAAATTACATATCTACAAATTTGGTTATCTACATTTGCTTGTTAAGAATTATTTTATGTACTCCTTACATTTGCTGCAGCAATTTACAGGCTGATAGCTTTATGCTGATGGGAGACTATCTGTCCCTTGTCCATAAGCACATGCAGTAGTAATTCCTTTTAAGTTCTGTAATAGGCTAGTAGGGAGAGGACATAACCATGGATCCTTCAGGCACTCTCACTGCTATGATAACTCCTGAAGCCACACTGACATGGATCTATGAGACCAATGGTGCCAAAAAAGATTCAGACTTTAATATAAACCTCTTTCTGTATAACCTGACTTGTAAGGAAATAGTTACATCAGAGTCAATATTTTTCAAATCATACAAACATGAAATGGGTTCTTAACTTATTACATCCTAGTGACGCCTCCAGTTTTTCTGCAATTACTTCCTGCTGACACATCTAGGCATCAAATATTGCTTGTTCATATTTGCATTAATAATTCCAAAACCATGCTATATACACATTATTATAATATTTCATTTTACAGTTTGCACAATGGCAAACACAGCTGCATTGATTTTTGACTTCTGTCTAGTGTGGGTAAAGAGATATTAATTGTTATTCATATAATATTTCTTTATATTGATTTGACTACTGCCTAGTGCAGGTAAAGAGATTTTAATTGTTATTCATATAATATTTATTTATATTGTTATACATGTCATGCTTCTCTAAATATTTCAACAACCAAGTAGCATACCTTTCAACTTTTTAGTGAAAGAAATCTGGACAAAGCCTAAAATAATGGGGTATAATGGCCCAAAAATAGGGACAGATTTTAAATATTGCTCCTTTTAATGTAGAAGTTTACTGGAATAACAGAATTTGTGTTAGCATGCATTTTTTCTGAAGGTTATAAAGTCTTAAACTCATATACACTTCATTATTTAGTGACTTCAGTTCTCGGTGATTTGCCAGGAAACTACACATTTTATGAGAAACAGACCAAAAATATGAGGCTAAATCTGGACATACTGCAAAAATCTGGACAGTTGAGAGGTATGCCAAGTAACTCAGACAGATCTGCTTAGCCTCGCATGAAAGCTCTCAGCTCAAAATGCTGCTGACAGTATGTGTGCAACTTGAGCGGTTGCTGAGATATTGTAAGTTGTTTACAAAATATTATAAATTCAATAGCTATTGTGTTTAGTGTGATTTATAACATACCATTTAAGACCTACAATCTAAAGAATACTAACACTATAAAATAGTTTATGCTGAAAAGTTTGACATTCACAATGCTTTAGTTACCCCCATAGTTCCAGAAAGGTGAACATTTATTTGAAATGTGAGAACATAATTTTGATTTTATCAAAAAGCTTAGGCTCCACCTATTGGAAGTTGCAGTGCAAATTTGCAAAGCTCTACTGGGTAGGATGGTGGTGTCTTTAAGTACTGATGAAAAATATCAGTCTTTACAGATAACTACTCATTCCAGAAAATAACTAGACCAAGGGAAATAAAAACATATAGATTAAGTCTGGCTCACCCAGAAACCAGTCTGCATATAGCAAGGCACAAGCCAGAAAAACATATTGTCTTGCTAGCTGTTTTCATCTGTTTTCCAGGTGTCATGATTGTTGGTGCCAGTGTCATCACCACTTACACATGCATTGTTCTCCTTGCTATAGCCTACTTTTGCATAGTGTTTATCATTGCTGTTACCATGCATCCTGCTCATTCGGCTATGCCTATCCTGGTCCCCGCTAACTGCACACATGGCTTTACATCTTTGCAATGCTCAGAGGTATTGATGCTGTATAATATTATGAATACCTCTAATTTCCATTCACTTTGCATCTGTCGTCTATAGTGTACAGTCCTCTTCTTTTATACTTCTGAAATTCATGCTGCAACTTTCCAACTATATGAGTGCACTCTCACCTGACATCTCCTGTCAATGTTATCTAGTCTTAACATGCCAGTTTATTTCTTTATGATATCATGCCTTGTCTTGACCATTTTCCTCAAATACTCTGCTAGCTGTTTCCTTTTTTCTGTGCACTCCGACCATAAATCTCACCTCTCTGTCTTAATGTTTTTGCTGCCAGTGTCCATCAGGCACAGCATTCCTCTTATTTTCAAGTACACTGATATGCAGAACATCTTTGCAGAGTCTGATGAAGTTTTTTTGAGTGGAATGAAAGCACTTGTTGGCTGGTTAATTTAATAAACGTCCGGGTCTTTGGAGTCTGTGGTCTGTATTTTTACTGCATATTTGCATATGCCTATGTACAGGATCATTTGTAGCTTAAAAACATATTTATCTGAATCATTGTCAGCCTTGTATGCAAATCACTGTATTTCTTATAGTGCATTGTTCCTTATCTTTGTATCTATATGGCTCAGAAGATGGCCTTTACTGAAGATGCATCACTCCAATGAGCATATTCGATTTATAAGTCACATTTTAATGCAGCCCAGCTTTGCTCGCATGGCTTTAAATATACATAATGTGCCTGTGCTCAGAGAAAATATTTTATGAATTTTGCCAGTCAGGTATTATAATGAATGCATAAGTGTTTCCAAAATGTATCTAAAGACAAAAAATAATGCTTCTTAAGTTCGATGAAATCAGTGGTAAAAATATATGGGTTAGGATTCGTAGATATTGGCACAGAAGTACAACTTGCACAGCACCGATGCGTTGAGTTGTGTCATTACATTCTTTTGTCATTCATACTTATGCACATGACTATTACTAGGAAATTTGCATTACTTTGAATTGCTCAATTATTCACTGCTCAGTTGAGTGCCCAACCAGCCTGCACTACAAACTCATGCAGGTCCTGTGGACCAAACACAGGTCTAGAATCTGCCCCAATGCACATACACACACACACAGACACACACACACACGCACGCACGCACACACACACACACACACACACACACACACACACACAATCACACACACACACACAATCACACACACACATGCACACACACACACACACACACACACACACACACACACACACACACAAACACACACACACAGACACACACACACACACACACACACACACACACACACACACACACACACACACACACACACACACACACACACACACACACACACACACACACACACACACACACACACACACACACACACACACGCACACACACACACACACACACACACACAATCACACACACACACATGCACACACACACACACACACACACACACACACACACACACACACACACACACACACACACACACACACACACACACACACACACACACACACACACGCACACTCACACATTTGATGTTTGAATTCTCATTTCCATACATAGCTACCTATGAACCTACAATACTTCTTACCTGGATCTGGTAATCTGTGCAGGGTAAAGCTCCCCTTCCCTTGCTGAAATGTTTAAGTGCACACCACACATTTTTAACACTGCTCCTTAGGGTAATTTGTGTCTTATGGAATCCAGGACTACTATACTACCCAAGTATATTATAGAGCAGCACACCAGACTAATTATGGGCCATCATCAGCATAGCCTATGCCCCAAACATTTGCATTTAAACACAGAGCCAATCCTTCACTGTCCAGTAGTGTGTAGCTGTGCTTTTAGGCAAAAGGGGGCTCTGTGACTCAAACAATCTTGCCTGGTGTCCAAGCCACCACTGCATGGCTTGATACTGCCTGTCTATGAATTCTAGCCATGATTTCTACATATTTAGAAGAGTTGGCTGGCTGATTGCATTTTATTATAGACAGTATCCTTTCCAGAAATACTCCATAAACTTCAAGTACACATAGTTGGAGAAATAGAACAATAAAGTAATCAGCAATATGAGTGGAAACAGCATTTAATATTACTACAGATAAAAATGAACTGCTAAAATGCAAAGCATTTTAAATAATGATCTGGGCTTATTAGGTAGACAGGTTACATTTAATTTATAATAAACAGCTCTAACTGTGCACTGCATGTTCCCTTCACATTGCCCATGAAAATATGCCTTTAATTATCTAACAGATAAAAACAGATATTTGACCAAGTCCAGATCTGGCTCATGCTTCATAATTTTATCACAAAATATGCATTCCAGAGAAGAAAAGTGAACAAAATGCAAAAGCTAGCATTTCCAAGTCTAGAAATCATCACAACACTTGACCATATTTTGCATGAGTTCAAATAGTTTTATTATTTTATTGAAGGACTTTTTAGAACTCTGTCTATCAACATGACTTAAAAAAGGACAGGAATGGAAATGAATGCCATTCAGAAACACAGCGAAAGCAAATGTACTTCCACACAAAAGGTTCATAATTGTGCTAGTCTTGCAGCTTCTGGAAGACTTCCCATACATCCTTGTCATACTATGCATGTTCAGAATTGTTTTTATGTGGAAATATACTCAACAAATCTTACCAAGCTTTCTCATGAGCACAGCAATACAGATACATATACAAATATTACTGCAGTATTCCTGCTAAAGTGCATATTAGCATACACAATAGTGCTAATGACTCACTAGGTTCAATTACAGCAAAAAATATGGTTTAAACAGCACTCTGACACTGACTGCCTCAGAGTCTAATGTCATCTTTCACTGGACATCAAAAGCACATTAACTTCAAATTTTGTTTTCTTTAGAAATTATCTCAAAAGCGAAGAATAACAAAATGTCCTGGAAACTTTATCTTATCTAAGGTAGGATGGCAAAGACAGGTGAAAATATATCACAGTCCTCTGTATGCGGTGATCCAAAATGACGTTACATTTTGTTATATGAGGTCAGAGATAACAGACTAGGCCATGTATCTTATATTAAATAAACCGATGGAGACAGGCAGAAGTATAAAATTGCATCTGAGGCTTATACATGCAGGGGGATATGAAGGGTGACCCCTTTTAGGAATAGAGATGCTGACAGCTAGGTAGACAGTACTGTGCAAGTTTAGAAAAAATGGCCATATAAGCTTATTCTTTACGAAGACATTCATTTGAATGCATTTAATAGTGAAAACCCATGTTTAATACTCTTAAGTTCAACTGTTGGCTAGGCTTATAAAGGCCTCAGGGCCAATAGCCTAGTAACCTCCTATGATCCTATAATTAGACGTAGCCCTGCAAACTCAGGTGTATACAGTTTGTGGTGTGTACAGCTCAAAGAAACAAACTTTACTTTTGAATTGCCTCTCACAGATTGTTTGTCGTTCATGAAGAAAGCAATGTCAGTACAGAACTAAACACCATTATAACATGCTCATCATGTCCCCTCAGAACTAAAACACCATTATAACACGCTCATCATGTCCCCTAAGAACTAAAACACCATTATAACACGCTCATCATGTCCCCTCAGAACTAAAACACCATTATAACACGCTCATCATGTCCCCTCAGAAGTAAAGCACCATTATAACACGCTCATCATGTCCCCTCAGAAATAAAACACCATTATAACACGCTCATCATGTCCCCTCAGAACTAAAACACCATTATAACACGCTCATCATATCCCCTCAGAACTAAAACACCATTATAACACGCTCATCATGTCCCCTCAGAACTAAAGCACCATTATAACACGCTCATCATGTACCCTCAGAACTAAAGCACCATTATAACACGCTCATCATGTCCCCTCAGAACTAAACCACCATTATAACACGCTCATCATGTCCCCTCAGAACTAAAGCACCATTATAACACGCTCATCATGTCCCCTCAGAACTAAAACACCATTATAATACGCTCATCATGTCCCCACAGAACTAAAACACCATTATAACACGCTCATCATGTCCCCTCAGAACTAAACCACCATTATAATATGCTCATCATGTCCCCTCAGAACTAAAACACCATTATAACACGCTCATCATGTCCCCTGAAAGCTTGAGCCCAGGTTAGTGACCCCTTTACCCCATCTTTGTTACAGCTCTTAATAGTCAAACATCAGGAAGAGCAGAAGTTTAATGCTGCATAAAACCAAATTAACAAACAATAGAAGGCATTTTCTAAAATGCAATAATCCCCATACACAAAGGATATTATACAGAAGTAATGGTCCTTTCAGGTCACTTCATTATTTCTCTATAATGACTAACTGTTTAGGCATTACTGGCATATATATATATATATATATATATATATATATATATATATATATATATATATGTGTGTGTGGGTGTGTGTGTGTGTGTCTGTGTGTGTGTGTGTCTGTGTACGATTATGATTTGTTTTAACTAAAGCACATTTAATTGAAAAACAACAGTTGCACAGTTTATCAAAAACACATTTCATCAAAACCACAAAACTAAATGTCACATTCACTAAATATTTCTCCAAAGGCTTTTTTGCAGGCAACATCTTGCACCTTGGAGGCTTCATCCACACATTCCCCTAAAATAAATATATTAACTCCATATAGGCACATGTGAGGAAGAAAAGACAATGCTGCTTATGGACTGACTCATTGCGGGTACTCATACACAAACATCTCTACATGAAGGCATAACATAACAGAGGGCATTAGCAAGAACAAATACTGATCAGCACCAATGTGCATTGTAATTACAGAAATCCAAAACCACATCAGCAGTCATTTTCTACAGGCTTGCCCTGTTTTCAGTGAAATGTAATTCAGTCATTTGTGGGTTTTGATGAAATGTGTTTTTGATCATATGTGCCACTTTTTTTTGTTATCAATTGCATCATAAGATCAAATGAAACATGGCCATATATATGTATATATGCATACACACACACACACACACACACACACACATATATATATATATATATATATATATATATATATATATATATATATATATATATATATATATATATAAAATATAGGTCCTTATCATATATATAATATAGGTCCTTATCATTTGATAGAGTTTTCAGAAACTCAAAATTCATATGGTTGAGACCATATGATCGAGTTTTTGAAAACTAAAACCTTTTCAGTGGAGATTGCAGTACAGTGAGGATTGGGAAATTTACCCTTTTCCTCACTGTAGTGCAATCTTGAAGTTGGTATGTATAATTTGCAGGGAGTGTTGGGTGCAGGGGGCTTTCCCTCCTGCAAAAATGTAAAAAAGGGTAGATTTTTGTCTTTTTTTGAGTTTTTTTTTTTATGTTCAAGTTTTTAGAAACTCGATCATATGGTTTCAAGCACATGAATTTCAAGTTTCTGAAAACTCAATCTTCGGACATAAACCTATATACATATATATATATATATATATATATATATATATATATATATGTACACACACACACACACACACACACACACACACACACACACACACACACACACACACACACACACATATCTACACAGATAGATAGATAGATAGACAGATAGATAGATAGATAGATAGATAGATAGATAGATAGATAGATAGATAGATAGATAGAGTGAGTTACCATGAGATTGTAATGTCAATCCATATTGGTCAATACTGCATAAGGCTGAAAGTTGCATGAGAAAGGATGATCCCCTTAGAAGGGGAATATGTCCCTTCCCCAGGGATTGTGCAATCTCTGACTTAGTATATATAATTAGCAGGGAGTGTGGAGGGATGCAGGAGGGCTTGTCTCCCTGCAAAACACTGTTTTTCAGCATGCTTATGTACAGACAGTACTGACATTTTCCAGTTCAGTGTTCTGGTGCCCACTGAATCAACTATTCCTACTAGATCCATATATGTATATAGATATAGGAGCACAACCTTCCATCAAAAGGAAAGTCACTCACTTCTGTTAGAGCCAGTTCAGCTAACTGAATATCAGATGATTAAAATTTATGGGTTTTGCTCGTACAAAATCAAAGTACATTGGGGATCAGGGAATATGCCTTTTTCCACACATAAGCTATTATTTTTATTTATTTATTATTTATTTTACATTTGTTTACCAGGATGGTCCAACTGGGCTAGTATCCTATTTTCAGCAGAGGCCCGAGGAGAAAAGCTCCATTGACAATTATTGTAACACAGACATAGCAGTTTAGAACAGTAATTACTAAAAAGAACAGTAAGGGCAATAATTACAATAAATACAGTTACAAACATCTTAAGAGTCAACAAATATTAATACAAGCAGAGCATAGTAGGTTAGGTTTATAATGGATGCAGATACAACATATACTGATTCTACAATAATACCTACTGGTAGGGCAAGACAAGCTTTACAATAACAGAGTAGACATGAGATATCAGGTGGCCAGAAGGTAGAGAACGTTAGTAGGAGGTTAGAGTGGAGAAATGTGGACTAAGGGTGAGGGGATAAGAACTTAACCAGGGGTGATACAGGAACAGAGCCATTTTCTGTTTAGGTATTCTTTAAGAAGGAGTTTAAAATTGGAGGTAGTGGAGGTATTAAGTATGTTTTGGGGAATGCTGTTCTATAGTTTTGCTATCTGGCTGGTGAATAAGGAGTCACCAAAAGAGTTGTTAGATTTATTAACTTTTAGAAGTAGTTTGTTAGATGAGTGGAGGGTACAGGTGATGTTACAAGGCTGAACAAGATTCTATAGAGCTGGACAGGCATCGGGTTGATGTATGATGTTGTGAGCAGTTGTAAGTTGGTTAAGTAATAGTAGGTTAGGTTGTTCGAGCAAGTGTAGCTGTTTCAGGGTTGTGCAATGGTGTGTTCTATTCTAGAAGCCAGGAGCAAATCAAGCCATTTTATGGTAATATATCTCTAGTTTAGACAGTTCAGATTTTCTAAGATTATTGAAGATGGGGGATGCATAAAGTAATGTGGACAGAAGGTACGTTCTTGCTATGGCTAGTCTAGTGGAAGAGGTGAAGAATGTTCTGGACCTGTACGGACTGCTGAGTTTAATATGTACCATTTTTATAGTTAGGGTTATGTGTTTATCATATTTTAGGGAGCTGTCTATAGTGACACCTAGTAACTTTGTGCTATCTACTGGTTCAATTTTAGTGCGGTTGTAGGAGAGGATATAAAACGGGCTAGTTGGTTTTGTGGATCTATTATTAGAGAATATTATTAGTTTTGTCTTGCTAGAATTTAGTATGAGCTGATTTTCTTTGAGGTACCGCTCTGTGTCTGAGAAGGCTTTCTGGGTGTTACATAGGAGTGTGGAGAGGGAGGGGGCTGTGCAGATAACAGTGGAATCATCTGCATATTGCATTATAGTAGCATGTGCAGATGCAGAACTAAGTTTGTTTGTAAAGATGGAAAAAAGTAAAGGCCCAAGAATGGAGCCTTGTGAGACTCCTACTGTAACAGGTAGTAGGGTAGAGATTTCATCCTTCCACTTGACAGCTTGTTGTCGGTTGGACAGATAGCTGCAAAACCAAGTGATAGATGATAGTGAGAGATGCAGGGATGCTAACTCTCGAAGTAGTTTTTGATGGGAGAAAGTGTCCAGTGTTATTGACATGTCAAGGAAAATGGAGGAGACAAAGTTATTATTTTTGTGGTGGTTAATAGAACCTGTGAAGCTTAAAAGGGCTGTTGTAGTGCTGTGTCTTGGTCAAAAACCAGGCTGTGAGTTGGAGAGAATATTGTTTTGTAGTAGATAGACCAATAGTTGAGAATGTATGCATTTTTCTAATATTTTGTTAAGGAGGGAGGGTATGGCAATATATAATTAGCAGGGGATGTGGTTGATGCAACAGGGCTTGTCCCCTGCAAAAATGATTTTTTTTTTGTTCCTTTGTGAATCTATGTTTTGGCTTTTGACAATTAAGTTTCAATCATTGTAGGATCATTAATTGTCATTTTTATGGTAGGTTATGTCTCCATAGATAGATAGATATCAGCAAGAGATACACAAACCAAAAAAAAATCAGGTGTATGGAGTCAACAATATACTACAGCAGTTCATCACTCACAACAGACTCAAGTTTCACCAACAGGCTTTATCAATGTTGTGAAGACATACAAACCACAGCATTTAAATATATACTATGAATCATGTAGACAACCTCCAAAATGACTCCATCTTAAAGAGAGCACATAAAATAAAAGACAGCAATCTGCACATGGAAAAATAAAATTATCTAGAAAAGGGGACAATCAAATTGATCAATCCTCATAAACCATTATGTACAAAGGTAAATATAGAATATAGACATATATATATATGTGTGTGTGTGTGTGTGTGTGTGTGTGTGTGTGTGTGTGTGTGTGTGTGTGTGCGCGCATGTACACAAAAAGGGGAAGCTTATTCCATAAATGAAGGGGGCACTGGGTAACACATGTATTTCTAAATCAGGACCTGCTGATATTTTGTTGTAAAACTAAGCATTTGGAATAAGTATTAAAAGAAGAGCTTTTCTTTCTGAGAGAAAAAGAAGTCACAGACGGCTGGGTTTGGCACAGTATGGAAGGCAAGGTAAAGACCACATTGCAGGAGTCTGTAGGTAAAAATATATAGGACAAGGTTTTTGAGTCTGCCCAGATAAGAGCATTTCTTTAAACTATGTTTTCTTTTTGTCATAAAACACTGACTCTTTTTTTTTTAGTTCTGAGAGCTAGATGGGGTGAATGAGGGCAGAGTAAAGTAGAATTATTATAGGATGGGAACTGGACAAGAATCCACAGCAGATTAGATGAGAGAGGTAGATGGATTTTCTGATGATACTGGAGATTTGTTGATTTAAGGATAGCTCATTTGTTTATGTAGGTTGCTAAATCCTGGATCATGGTATCAATCTTAAGGTAAATTATATTGGTAAATTCTATACATAGATATGAAGCTGTACAGGAACACTGATTTTACCAAACATGACCAGTTCATAGCTTTTTGGTTATACTAGAACACAATCTCCAAATCAGAGGAATGAACAGATTAAACCAGCCATGAATCTAATATTCTTTTAAATGCATCCAGACTCACACTACATTTTATATCTAGTGGCAGTTTATCCCAATTCCTTGCAATGAACTGCATTACAAAATTAGATCTTTTAACAGTCATGTTTTTACCACTAAATTATTATCTCTTAATGTTCTGTATTTAGGAACTTACTCATCATCATTATCATCAAACCCATTATTCTCATTTTCTACATGGTTTCAGTGTGTCAAATCAACTGTTGCCACATTTTTCAGCTCAATGCAACTCTCCAACCTTCCTCACCAGTCATGCCTGACATTTGCATGCAATCCACCAATCTTATTCATCGGGCATCCTCATTTAATCTTACCCTGTTCTTGTCTCTCCCAAATCTTTTTTATCAAATCATCTTCTGCTTTCCTGCACATGTGGCCAAACCACTGTAATCTGCTCTGTTTTGACATTCTCTGCAGTTAGAGCTACTTTGGCTTTTGTTCTGATGTCATCATTTTTTCATCTGTCCCACGGTGTGCATTCTACCACCCATCTTAAGCCCTTCATCTCTACGACCTCTAGCCTTCTCAACTGATCTACCTTCACGTCCCATGTTTCTCTACCATAAAGTAGTATTGGTTGCACCACTGTTTGTACCTCCTACAATTCAGCTTTTCTGGCATTACTCTATCACACTTTGCGCCTGGCACTCTATGCAATATGGCCTGCAGACCCTCGTATTCTAGCTTTCACGTCTTCATTCAGACTTCCCTTCTTTTCAGTCACCCATCCAGGATATGTGAAGCTGTTAACTTGTCCAGCTGCATTCTCTTATATCGCAGTTTTCATCTTCTCCTGGTTCCCCTCATTTGCTGTCATGACAGCTTTGTATTCCATTCCCTTAGCATTTGCTACAGTTTCTGTTTGGAGTCTACTTGTAATGGCACATTTTATTTATTTATTTATTTATTTGCAGTTGGTTTACCAGGATAGTCTATTGGGCCAAGAAGAACCCGTTTTCAATGGAGTCCTGGGGAGAAAAGCTCCAAAAAAATACAAAGTTACACATGTTTACATTTACATTTGAATTGAAGAGTTACAATAAAAATTATAGATCACAGCAGGTAGACATACTTATAATGACAATTATAGGTCACAGTGGGTAGTAATACTAAGTAAATCAATTCAATATAAGATACATTTGGATATGAAGTTAAAAGAAAAACATCATGCTGCAATAGTTACCAAAAGAAGTAATGCCAACTAGGCCAGAGAGTGAATTAGAGGAAATGGAATTATGTAGGGTGGAAACAGGAGCATTCCCATTGAGATGTTTGATGTGAGTGTAATGATTTTTTAAAGGCAGAGGGATTTGTGGTGGTACGGATGAATGATGGAAGGGAGTTCCATAGATGAGCAAGTGCAAAGGACAAGAGATGTTTACCAGGGGGACATTTAGGTTTATATAGTTTAATTGGGTTATGGTTGCTAGATCTTAAGAGTCTTTCTGGGAGGTGCATTTTAAAGGTTGAGGAAAGGGAGGGACAGAGGGAGGAGTTGAAAATACGTTTGTGTACCTGAGAAAGCTGTATATAGGAGAGATGGTTAGGGAGTTCTAACCACTGAAGTTTTTGAAGGGATACACAGTGATGTGAAGATGACTTGTGGCCAGTAGCAAATTTGGCAATTTTGTTATAACAGGAGGAGAGTTTTGCCTTAAGAGAAGATTGTAAATTGGATAAGAGTGGGGCAGTGAGCTTAGAAGGGGTGGTTAGGCAGTGATTATGGCTGTAGAGCATGCCTACTTTCTGGTGGTTTTTTATGTTAATCTGCAAGTGGGAGTTGAATTTAAGCTGATCATCAATGCGGACACCTAATAGTTTAGCCTCAGATACCAGCTTGAGAGATGTATTGTCCTGACTGGTGATGGAGAATGTATTTCTGTCTAATGTGAGGGTTTTAGAGGGGGTAAATACCATTAGTTTAGTTTTTTGAGGCATTGAGGGCTAGGTGGTTGTCTAACATCCATTTTTCAGTGGTTGTGAAAGCATCTTTGGTTAGTTTCAGTAGTGTAGGGATGGAGGTGGCAGTACAGATAATAGTTGAGTCATCAGCGTATTGGATAAGTTTTGTATTGGGGATTGAGTGGTGGAAATCATTTATGAAAATATTAAAGAGAAGGGGACCTAGTATGGATCCCTGGGGAACACCAGTGGGGGTGTTTAGGAATGAGGAGGTGGCATTTTTCCATTTAACTGATTGTCTATTGGAGAGGTAGCTAGTGAACCAATTGAGAGAGGAGAGAGACAGGTTTAGGTTGGAAAGTTTTGCAAGGAGAAGGTTGTGAGAGATAGTATTGAAAGCTTTAGAGAGATAGAGAAGGAGAGTAGACACTATGTGTCCTGAGTCCCGGGCTTTGTTCATGGTTTCAAGAAAGGAAAGAAGGGCAGTCGTGGTGCTATGATTGCATCTAAATCCATGTTGTGTGGGAGTTAGTAAGTTGTTATCTATAAGATATGGAAAAAGTTGGAGATGAACACATTTTTCTAGGAGTTTAGAGATAGGTGATAGGATAGCAATAGGACGGACGTTTGTTATATTATTGTTATTGCCACCTTTGTGCAAGGGTATGATAAAAGCTTTTTTCCAGAGTTGGGGTACGCAGCCTTCTTGAATACTGCGATTAATGAGAATACTGATGGGGAAGGCGGTAGCTTCGGCTGCTACACTGAGAAAGTAAGAGGGAATATTATCGGGGGCAGTGGAGCATGGTTTTAGTTTCT
This sequence comes from Protopterus annectens, assembly GCF_019279795.1. Lineage (NCBI taxonomy): Eukaryota > Metazoa > Chordata > Ceratodontiformes > Protopteridae > Protopterus > Protopterus annectens. Next base: position 1,806,449,589 of record NC_056735.1, read on the forward strand.
GAAGAAGTTTTTTTATGGTAGATATAGGTATGGGTTTTAAAGAGAAAGGTAGGGATTAAAAGGAAGGGGCTGAAGGGGGTAGCATGGGAGGATGAACAGATGTGGTGGCTGTTGTATTATTAGAGAAAGATGAGGTTAGTTTGGCTATTGCGTTGATAAAAAATGAATTGAATTGGGTGGCCAGGTCTATGGCTGATGCGTTAGGGTCTGGGCTGGGTGTATCTTTCTTGCCTGGATTAAGGAGAGTAGAGATACCTTTCCAAAATTTTTGTGGGATAGTTATATTGCTTTGTTGAAGAATAGAGAAATTATTTTGTCGGTTGATTGTAATAAGTTTTTTAACTTTATTGCGAAGGGTTTTGTATTCATTAAAGGTGGAAGGTGTCTTATTTTTGTGGTAGTGCACCCAGGCTTTATCTCTAAGGCACATGGTAGCTAGAGTATTTTTAGTTAGCCAAGGTGCAGTTTTGTTTTTTATTCTTTTAGATTTCATGGGTGCATAACTGTCTAAGAGATTTAAGAAAGTTGTGTTGAAGTAGGTAACAGCTGATTCCAGGGGCAGGATTTTCAAAGGGCTCCAGTCCATTGATTTTAGGAAATTGGATAAGTTAGTAGGATTAAAGTTCTTTAGATTACGAGTGGAAATATAGTTATGGGATAGTTAAAGGGGGGAAGGAAGACAGTGAGTGAAGATGAGGAGGTGATCGCTGAGCGAGTCAGGAAGGGTACCACTGTCAGAGAAGTAATGGGGATGATAAACTAAGATCCAATCTAGTGTGCTACCACTGGAGGAATTTTTGGAGGGTCAGGTTGTGGAGTTAATAAGTTGAGAAAAAGTATAGAGGTTAATGTTTAAGGGGGTTGTGGGAGATTTAATGGAGGTCCAATTAATATTTGTGCCTCCAAGTATAATAGTTTCATTACTAATGTTGCTTGAAAGCCATGAGAGGATGTCCTCGAGTATAGGGATATTATTGCCAGGGGAATATAAAGTGCAGCTATGCATATGTGTTTATGTATATTTATTTGAAGTACAGCCACAAGTAAGTTCTGCAATCGAAAATTGGGGAATAGGTTTATCATAGGGAGTAACTACTAAGGAGGATAAGTACATAAGAGCTACTCCTGCACCTTTTTTATGGGTTGTGTCTTTTCTAATGATTGAATATGTGGGTGGTGCTATTTCAGAGTTATGTATATGTGGCTTTAACCAGGTTTCAGAGATACATAGGATATCTGGTTTGTTGTGCGTAAGCCAAGCATGGAGGTGGAGGATTTTATTAAGTACACTTTGGGCATTAAGAGAGGTTAGTAGGATAATTTTAGATGTAGAAGAGGTAGTATGAGGGCCTGGGTTAGGGTGTATGTCACCGGATATAAGAATCGTAGTTAGGTGTTGAATTATGTTAGGGAAGATATTGTATTTCTTGGTATGAATGTTGAGTAATATTAAGTTTTTAAGTGTTTTGCTGCTTGGTGGAAGGGGGGTAGAGCGATTGTGCAAAGGGATGAATGTATAGGGAAAAAGTAGGTGATTATAGATAGGATAAAGACTAGGGAATCTATGGATACAAGAATGTGAATGTAATGAAGGAAAAGGAATAGTAGTATGAAAGGCTGGTGAGTGGTTGCTGGTTAAGGATTGAGTGTGATAGTATAGACAGGATAAATGTAGGAGTAGTAGCAATTGAGCTAAGAGGGGTATAGTTTTTGAGCAAATGATGGGATTGGAGGTAGTACGCTAGGTGTTCTGTTTGCTCCCAGCCAAGTTAGCCAGCAGCAAACCCCTTTGTTCCCCTATCTCCATTCCCCCCATTACCTAGACCCCTACTTCTCTTGCTCTCTACTCCCCTCAGTCTAGCTTAGTCCCGTGGAGCCCTGGTGTATTTAAGTGCATTTCCACTTTTGTCCACTAGATGTCACCCTTTCCCCAACAATATCTACTTCACTAATATAGGTTCATAGGTTCATAGGTTCATACTAGGCTATCTGCCCTAGGGCATTTATAAGCCTAGCCAGAATGTGTTTGGCTTTTGCCACCCATTTTAAATTTATTTTGCTATGCCCTTTTTCGAGGTTAGTATACTGTGCCTCTGTCTAACCGTGACACAGAAGTGATACCCGGGGTAAACCTACGATCTCCCATCCACTCATCAAGATTCCTCTTGAAGAGAGTCAATGAGGGACTCTGCCTAACCTGGACTGGGATTTTATTCCAGAGTGAAGGGAGCCTCTGGGTTATGAATCTGTCCCTCCAGCATGTCCTATTTATTTCAGTGCTGAGGTTCAAGTCTCTCGAGCACGTAGCTCGATGGGATTTGGATTTCCTGAGGTGCAGCATGTTCATTAATTCCGGGTTGGACATGGCTTTATACGTCAGGCACAGATCGCCTCTGAACAGGCGGTATGCCACTGAGTAGAGCTGAAGTTTCTTTAACCGGGCAGCATATGGCATCTGTTTGAGCCCTTTGATCCTCTTGGTGAGGTACTTTTGGGGTCTTTCCAGTTGCTGCAGGTGTCTGGTAAGGTACATCCCAAAAGGGGCATTGCACTCAATTATGGGCCTGATGAGGGATGAGTAAAGAGGCACGATGACCTCCCCTGATCTAGATGTGAATCCCTTCATGATTAGGTGGGCTATATAAAATTTTTTTCTAACCACTTTGGCCACGTGGTTGTCAAATGAGAGATTGCTATCAACTTGGTTCCCCAGGTCCCTAATTACTTCTTCTGTACTTAATGGATTACCACCTATGTGGTAATTTGTGGGCACTTTGTTTTTGCCAAAGGGGATGACTATACACTTTTTGGCATTTAGCTTGAGGCCATGGCTCTGGCACCAGTTGTCTGTTTCTATGAGGCCCTTTTGGAGGATGCTTGTGTCGGCTGGAGAGTCGATTATGGTGCCCAGTTTGCAGTCATCTGCGAACCTGGTCAGCCACAGTCCTTCCATGTTGGCCTGTACCTCTGAGAAATATATACCAAACAAGAGAGGTCCCAGGACTGAGCCTTGTGGGACACCACTTGTAACTGGTTTGGAGTCTGACATGGCTCCAGCAATTCTAACCATGTGGGTTCTGTCCTTGAGCCAGTTTGCAATCCATCTAGTGACATAGGGGTTTATATTTAAGCTGGTGAGCTTATCTATAATGCCCGAGTGGGGTATTGTATCGAAGGCTTTTGCGAGGTCCAGGTAGGCTGTGTGGACCACCTTCCCCTCATCAATGGCCTTGGTGACTGTTTCAAAGAAATCAACCAGGTTTAAGAGGCAGGATCTGCCCTTAACAAAGCCGAACTGGGTAGGATCCAGTGTCTGTAGGTCCCCAATATCTTTATTTATGAGGTCTATGATGATCCTTTCCATAGCTTTGCAGACCAAGCTAGTCAGGCTTATGGGGCGATAGTTTCCAGGATCTGTTGAGGCACCACCTTTATGGAGAGGGACCACTGTTGCTGTACGCCACTCTTTGGGCACATATCCTGTAGTAAGGCTGAGATTGAACAGTAGTGTTATGTTTGGGTTTAGCTCTTCTTGGAGTTCATGTAGGACGCAGCCCGGGACACCGTCTGGTCCCATTGATGCTGTGTTTTTTGCTTTGGAGAGGGTGGCTCTTACCTGAGCATCTGAGATGTCAGGGGGCAGCACTCTGCTGGGATAGATATTTGCCCTTTTGGTGGGTAGGGTGGAGGGAGTTTGCGCTGAACCTGTCAGCTAGGATGTTGGCAATGTCTGTGGGTTCAGTGTATTTTTTGTCATTTTGGACTATTTCTGAGCATATCTGGGAATTACCACCCAGGTTCCTAACATAATTAAAGAAAGCCTTGTGATTATCCTTAGTGTCCTGTGCAATTTTTCTCTTGAAGCTGGCCTTAGACAATTTTATGAGTGCCCGTAGTTTTTTGCTAATACTGATCAGTGATGCCTTCCCTTTCTGGGATTTTGCTCTATCATTTAGTAGCTTCCTCCTTCTGTTGTATAGTTTGTTTATGGCTGGGGTCCACCAGACAGGACGTCTGCCTTTGGAGGATTCGGTCTTGGTTTTATTTGGGATCGCATGATCCATGCATTCCTGAGGGTGTTCATAGAATGCGTTTATAAAGGATTCTGCAGTCTGGGCCGTATTTTCCACAGGCCCGGGGGCTTTGAAGGATTCCACCTCAGTTTTGAGGAGTGTGAAATTTGCTTTAGAGAAGTTTTTCACTGTGGTTTTCTGGGCAGAGGGTGGGGTCGGGATGTGAATATCCAGTGAGATTAGTTTATGGCCTGATCTTTCCAGTGAGGGATACACTTCTGGTCTGGAGCATAGAGTCCCCATGTTGGTGATGATCAGGTCCAGTATGTCTTCCCCTCTTGTGGGAGTGGTAACAAGTTGTTCCATAGCATTTGAGTTTATAAATTCTAGGAACCTTTGGGCTAGGGTGTTGGAGATAGAGTAATGCTCCCAGTCTATGTTTGGGTAGTTGAAGTCGCCCAATATAATGGTGTTTGGAGAGACCTTCATATTTTCCAGTGTTCTCAGAAAGGCTGAGTGGGGTTCCTGGGTTTGTGAGGGTGGTCTGTAGCAGGCTATAAACTGGAAGGCAGTTTTACCCACTGTTAGTTGCACATGGATAGTCTCTGATGCTTCGTGCTTTGCCACCAACCTGGAGGTGTGGGTATCTTTGATGAATATCGATACTCCCCCTCCTTTTGTGGTTTGGTACAAGTTTTGGGGCCGAAAAGAATGGTATGAGGTATAACCTGGTAGTGCTGGGATGCTCTTGGGATCCCTAAACCAGGTTTCTGTTACTGCACAGATATCGATGTTCTCCATGCTAAGGAGAGTTTCGAGTGCATGCATCTTGAGATTTAGACTTCTGGCATTGAGTAGCATTACTCTTAGTTTCTTATCCCTTGTGATACCTATGGAGGTGGGTTGTCTTTTGAGCCTTGCCTAAAAAAGGCACTATGGGGGTAGCAAGAGCCTTTGCCAATATCCGAAAGCCCAGGGGTGACAGGTGCAAGCCGTCCCTAGCAAAGCATCGTGGCTTGTCGAGCATATCATCCCAAGCTGACAGGCATTGGATCCCCTTTGAATGACACCAGTACTTAAGCCAATTGTTGAAATTGATCATCTTGTCTTCATATTGTGGCATCATTCTTGGTGAGGGTAAGATGCTACTCAAGGTCAGGGTCATACCGGCCTGGGCTACATGCTCAGAGAGCTCCTTTATGTCTCTTTTCATGTAGTCCAGGGAGGTACGTCTCAGGTCATTCACACCAGCATGGACAATGACTGAGTCATATTTGTACTTGCCTTGGAGTGACCTGAGTGCTTGTGTTATGTGGCGGATCCTAGCGCCCGACAATATCTACTTCTATTTTCACTTTCCCTTACATTTTCTTTAATTCCCATTGTTTCTTTTTCTCTCTCTCTCTTCTTTATTTCAATCCATTCCTACCCACTATTCCTAGGCCACCTCCACTTACCTTTGTGCTAGTCAGCATTCACTGATAGTTTTTCCATCCTCTACTGACCACTTTGTGTATCCCACTCCATTCGCCCTATGGGCTCACTCCGCTCCCCTACCCTGCCCCCAATTCCCACCCGCCCCCAGTACCTCTAACCTTCTACCCTCTTAACCACACACCCTTTACCAATCAACCACTCATTGAATCACTACTAGCCACACCCCATATCTATAACTCTACTCCCCTTATTTCTAAATCCCCTCCCTTCCACCTACTCTATCTTCTTAAACTAACACCTACACTTCTCCCTACATACATACTACACTTTCTTCTACCATGCCTTACAAATACCAATGTCTACTCTTACTCCTGATTACTCTTACCACAGCTTACCTCTTAACCTCCTATGAACAACCACTCCTATCTCCTGTTATCATCCCTTCCAAACAAACCCTAACACCTTTTTCTGTTTTATCTACAACCTTCCTAAATGCCACCATTAAGCCTAGTTTCTTTCAAGCTAAATATCACTGACTACATCATATTAAATACTCCATCTTAGGCAATAAAAAATTTCTTTACCACTATTGCAAGCCTCCCCATTATTACAATTTCATATTACTCTACTTATTAAAAGATGGAGACATCCACCCTGACCCTGTTCCAAGCCTTACCCCATCCCCCATTAACTAAAATCTCTACCATAAGATCCCATTACCAACTACCAATCCCTCCAAATCACTCTCAATAGCCCATCTCAACATACGTAGTATATGTAACAAAATACCACAAGTTCATGCCCTTCTGGATGTCCAGCAATTCGATATTCTCTGTTTAACCGAAACATGGCTTAAACCCACAATAAAAGATACAGAAATCATCCCCCCAGGTTATAGCATCATTCGACAAGACCGTTTGAATAAAAAATGCGGAGGGGTTGCAATTATCTATAAAACAGGACTACAAATCAGCAAAATGAATTATAACCTACCTTCTGATAACAACATAGAAATAATTACTTCTAAACTGTTGCTTAACTCCCATAAATCAGTTTGCATCATTTGCACCTACCTTCCCCCAGGTAAAAATCTAACTATATTAGAGGACCTCCTAAATTGGCTTTCTACCAATCTCCCTCAAGAAACAATTCTACTAGGAGACTTTAATATTGATTGGAATTTATGTAACAACACCAATCCTTCTTCCCTTATTAACCTGCATGGCTTTTCAGAAGCTATAAACTCTCCAACCAGAACAAACAAACATAACAATAAAAAAAATCTTAGACTGGATTCTAACAAATTGTTCACAACAAAACTATACAACAGGAACCCTCCCAGATGACCTTAGTGACCACTCTCTCATATATATTATTAGACATAAAACAAGCTTAAATATCCCCTCTTCAGTCAGAACCGTCCGCAGCAAAAAACACCTTGACCATGAACTGTTTCTAACCGAACTTAAACAATGTAACTGGTCTCCCCTTAAGTCTCTCCCTATAGATGAAGTGGTTAATTACTTTAATACCACCTTCCTAGCAATCCTAGACCAACATGCCCCAATCCGTTCCATAAGAATGAAAAATAAACCAGCTCCATGGCTCTCAAATCACACTAGGAAACTAATCCTCAATAGAAACAAATCTTGGGCTAAATGGCAGTCCACAAAGGACACAACTGATCACCAAACCTTTAAACAACAAAGAAATATTGCAAGAAAAGCTATCCTACAGGACAAAAAGAACTTTTATATACAATTACAACAAACATCCCTTCATCAACCGCATTTTGGTCTACTATTAACACACTACTATCCCCAGGCAGAGTGGAATCACCTAACCCACTAGGCTCCAACTCAGACTGTCCAATGCATACAGCTAATGCCTTCAATTCTTTCTTTACTACTACTATACTAAAACTAGCAAATCAGCAAAACCCAGACATATCTAACTTGCCCAGTCCAACTCCCGCTTTTCACCTTTAACCTATACCCACCTCCTATATCTCTTCCCTACTTCAAAAACTAAAACCTAATACCCCCTCAGCTGACCAACTACCAGCCGAATACCTCAAAATAGGAGCCAAAGCCATTGCCTACCCAATCTCCATATTAATCAACAGAACCTCAAAAGAAGGTTTAATCCCATCAATCTGAAAAATCTCATATATTATTCCTCTTCATAAAGGTGGCGACTCTACTGATTTCTCTAACTTTCATCCCATTGCTCTACTCTCCCCACTTGCTAAAATCATGGAGAAATGTATCCATAAACAACTTATAACCCACCTACTCCACCATCAGCTCCTAGCTAACTGTCAGCACGGTTTTTGGCCATTTCATAGTACCACCACAGCCTTACTATCCTTTACTAACTGTATCAACAAAAATCGTAACAATAATACTTTATCCTCTGCTTTCTTTGTAGACCTTTCTAAAGCCTTTGACATGGTTAATCATCAACTTCTTCTCCACCTACTGAAGTCCCTCTCCTTCGACTATTCTGCCATGAACTGGTTCACATCCTATCTGGATAACCAAAAACAAGCTGTTCTCTGGCAAAACCATCTTTCTGACCTTCTTCCTACCTCTCTAGGTGTCCCACAAGGCTCAATTTTAGGTCCACTACTGTTTTCCATTTTCATAAATGACCTTCACCTCTCTATTCCACAGTCTACCTGTATTCAATATGCTGATGATTCTACTATCATTTGTTCTGCCTTATCCCAAGCTGATCTTCATTCTCACACACAAAAAGCCTTCTCTACTATTGAAAAATGGTTCTCTAACCACTGTCTTCTCCTTAACCCTAAAAAAACCAAACTACTGCTCTTTACCCCATCTCATCTATCTTCCCCTCTCCATTTCACACTTACATCCGACGATGGCACAGTTATCTCACCTGACCCCACCACCAAACTCCTTGGAATTACTATTGACAATCAACTAAAGTTTGACACTCACATAAATTCTACAATTAAATCTACTAACAAAAAACTTGGATCCCTTTATCGCATTAAACCTTTCCTGACACCAGTAGCCAGAGCCACAATAGCTAGAACCCATTTAATCTCTACCCTGTTATATGCTTCCCCCATATATACCAATCTTTCTAAAAATAATCTTAACAATCTTACTAGATCATACAATAATATTGCTAGATTTGCTACTGTCAGAATCTAAAACAGCTAGGATGGCTTGAATTACCACTACTACTACAATTTAACCAACTTATAATCGCCCACAAAGCCCTACACCAACCCAATAACACCCCAATTCTCTCTACCCTTATAAGACCTTATAATAATTTGAAGAATCTGCGCTCTGCCAACAAAATGTTGATACACACTTCCTTCTCTAATAACTTAGCAGGTGATTCATTATTCTCAAACTCAGTTGGTAAAATATGGAATCAATTACCAAATGCCCTCACTACCCTTACCTCTCTCCCACTATTTAAAACTAACCTAAAACTTTTCCTCTCCAATCACTGGTTATGCTCTTGTAACAACCCTGACTAACCATTTGTTTTTTCTCTAACTACCTGTCACCAATCAAAATATTATTCTCTACCATAAATCTCTACTTCTAACCATTCCTTATAACTAACCCTCCTCCTTATTCTTTGTACTCTCCTCCCTGAGTATTACTTCTTATCTGTAACTCTATTAGCCATTTTTTTCTGTCTTATTCTAATTTTTGGTAACTGCAGAGGTATTATGCCATATTAATGTTATTGCCAAACTTTTTCCTTTCAATGTTCAAAATGTTGTTTTAAAATGTCTATTCTATAAATGTAAAATCTAAATGTTATTGAATGTTTTTGTATGTCTCTATGATGCTGTGTAACTGGAGTTTTTCTCCCCGGGCCTCCACTGAAAATGGACATGTATCCAGTTGGACTAGCCCGGTAAACAAATGTAAAATAAATAAAATAAATGATAGGAGGAGGGAAGTAGGTGAGAGGTGATAGAATTTGGTTAGACAGGGGAAGAGGTGGGAGTGGTTGGAAGAGTGGGTGGAGTGAAGTGTGTGGTTGGATAGGGAAGGGGGTGTGGTTAGCAGGAGTATAAGTCTACTGGACCTAGTGGTGGGTGGGATTTCACAAAATAAACAAGTGAAGTGGTAGGAGAAAGCTGGTGAAAAGGCTGGTAAAAAAGTCACGTTGTAATTACTGCAACCAAAATCATTTGGTGAAAAGGCTGGTAAAAAAGTCACGTTGTAATCACTGCAACCAAAATCGTAAATTTGGTTGCAGTGATTACAACGTGACTTTTTTACCAGCCTTTTCACCAGCTTTCTCCTACAACTTCACTTGTTTATTTTGTGCTTTCAAGTGGTTTTTGGCTTTCCTTTGTGGGTGGGATTTCGGAATAGGGTAGGGGAGCAGAGTAAGCCTGCAGGGCGAACGGAGCAGGAAGAGCGAAGGAAAGGTTGTCTGCCACAAACAATCAGGAAGATAGTGAAACAGGCACTGAAAATGCAAGCAAAGAAAGGTAAGGGAAGAATTGGGTTATGAGTTTGAGATGACTTTAGGTCTATGGTTTAATTATTGTAGGGTAAAACTATCGAAGTTAGAGCTAAAAGCAATGAAATGAGTGAGAGAAGTCTATCCCAAAGAGATCCTGATTAGGATAACATTAGGAACAGTAAGGTTATACTGCCACCTAGTGGCAAAGGTAGTTATGGCTAAAGAGATAGCTGAATGGGGAAAGGGATGGAAAGTATAGGGGAGGGAGACTGCTGCAGGCTGCTAGCAATGCACGTAAGGATTATACATTTATAATTGTGTTTAAACACCAGAATAATACAGAATTTTCTGTATACCGCAGCTTGTCTGATCTGCTCCTACCAACCTATTTGCTAAAGTAGGTCAACACCTGTATGTACAGCAGGGGCGCTCAGAACTGAGGCCTGATGTGCTGTCACCTCCAATGGGAACCCTTCTTTGAGTCCAAATACTGTTCATATTTGAGTCATTGGGTCTTGTTAATAGCCTGCACTAATTCTACCAAATGAGGAAGTTAGAGGTGATGGAAATGAAGTGCCTGAGAAGGGTGGTAGGATGCATACTGTGAGACAGATGAAGAAATGAGGACATAAGAACAGAAGCCAAAGTAGCTCCAATTGCAGAAAACATAAAAGAGAGCAGACTACAGTGGTTCAGACACATGCAAAAAAGCAGAAGACAATCCGGAGAAGAAAATTTGAGACAGACAAGAAGATGGTAAGAGGAAATTTATTTATTATTTATTTATTTATTTATTGTCGTTGGTTTACCAGGATAGTCCATTGGGCCTTAAAGAACCCGTTTTCAATGGAGTCCTGGGGAGAAAAGCTCCAACAGAATGTATTTTCAACATTTGACAGTAACAATTTTTGTACAGAGAATTATTAATAGTTCTATATACTAAAAAGTAGAACTAGTCACATTCAGGAAAGCAATCATAACAGTTAATACAATAAGAAGAAGCCTTCGAGTAATGAATAAATGTAAAACATTAAAACTGATTAGAGAACAAATTTCATAGCTACAGGTGTCGAGTAGAGCTAGTTATGTGGGGTGGGAACAAGAGCATTCCCACCGTGAGGCAAGATGAAGGTGGAGAGACTTTTTGAAGGCAGAGTGGTTAGAGGTGGTGCGGATGAGTGGTGGTAGGGAGTTCCACAGGTGAGCGAGGCTGAAGGAAAGAAGGTTTTTGCCAGGGGGATGAGTTGGTTTGTGTACTTTGAGTAGATTTTGATTATTTGACCTTAGAACTCTGTTAGGTTGGTGCATAGTAAAGGCAGAGGAAAGAGAGGGACAGAGGGAAGGGTTGAGAATGAGCTTGTGGGCTAGAGTTAGTTGAGTGTAAGTTAGTTGATTGGGAAGTTCTAGCCATTTTAGGTTATGGAGGGAGAGACAGTGGTGGGTGGAGGACTTTTGGCTGGTGGCAAATTTTGCAATTTTGTTATAGCAGGAAGTAAGTTGTTTTTTTAACAAGGACTGAAGATTAGTTAGTAGTGGGGCACCATATAGCAGGGATGGGATTAGGAAGGAGGTAGAGAGAGTGATTTTAGTGGCAGATGTGAGGTAGGCATTCTGTCTGTAAAGCATGCCAAGTTTTTGGTGTGTTTTTTTGATGTTAATTTGCAGGTGGGAGTTAAATTTGAGTAGGTTATCGATTTGGACCCCAAGTAGTTTGGTTTCTGACACAATTTCAAGAGGTGAGTTGTGTTGTGTAGTAATTGAGAAAGTACCAATGTCAGGAGGGATGACTTTAGAAGGGGTAAATAACATTAGTTTGGTCTTGGCAGCATTGAGAGCTAGATGATTACAAAGCATCCATTGTTCTGTGGAAGAGAAAGCATCTTGAGTAAGTTTTTGTAGTGTAGAGATAGAAGAGGCGGAACAGATAATAGTAGAATCATCTGCATATTGGATGATGCTAGAGAAAGGGATTGATTTGTGGAAGTCATTTATAAAGATATTGAAGAGAAGAGGACCCAGTATGGAGCCTTGGGGAACTCCTGTAGGGGTACTAAGGAAAGAAGAGGTAGCTTTTTTCCACTTTACAGCTTGACTTCTATTAGATAGGTAGCTAGAAAACCAGTTTAAAGAGGAGGAAGATAGGTGAAGATTAGAAAGTTTGTTTAAGAGCAGGCTGTGTGAGATGGTATCGAAGGCTTTGGACAGGTCAAGAAGTAAGGTGGAAACAATTTGTCCAGAGTCACGGGCTTTATTTACAGCCTCAAGGAAAGAGAGGAGGGCTGTCATGGTGCTATGATTGGGTCTGAAACCGTGTTGTGTGGGAGTTATAAGATGGTTGTCTAGGAGGTGGGGAAGGAGCTGAAGTTGGACACATTTTTCTAAGAGTTTAGAGATGGGGGACAGGATGGCTATTGGGCGGAAATTAGTAATGTTATTATTGTTACCACCTTTATGTAGAGGTATAATAAAGGCTTGTTTCCAGATTTGGGGAACTGTGTGTTCTAGTAGAGAGCAGTTAATTAAAATGCTAATGGGATAGGCAAGAGTTTCAGCAGCTATACTGAGAAAGTAAGAGGGATATTATCTGGAGCATTGGTACATGGTTTCAATTTCTGAAGGAGTTTTTAATAGTTGATGTTGGTATGGGATTTAGTGAGAAGAGGGGCAGTCAGGAGGGAAATTTTGGGGAGTAGGAAATGATGATAGAGTTTGTGTAGAAGAGGGGTGGGGGAGATAGTAGGTGGGGAGTAGGGTGAGGAAGTAGAGATAGTGGGGTGGATGAGGGGGTATTAGATAGTAGAGAGGAGTTAGAGAATGAGGAGGTCAATTTAGAGATAGAGTCAATAAAGAAGGAATTAAATTGGGTAGCTAATTCATGATCTGGAGTATTTGGGTCTGGGGTAGGAGTATCTGGTTTGCTGGGGTGGAGGAGAGTAGAGATCCCTTTCCAGAATTTCTGAGGGTTATTTTTATTTTGGTTTTGGAGTGTAGAGAAATAGTTTTGACGATCAGAAGTAGTGAGTTTCTTAGCTTTGTTTCGGAGCATTTTATATTCGTTAAGGAGTGGTGCTGTCTTGTGTTTATGGTAGCGTCTCCAGACTTTGTCTCTTTGTCTCATGATAGCAAGAGTAGTTTTGGAGAGCCATGGGGCTGATTTAGTTTTTATTCTTTTAGTCCGTACAGGGGCTTGGGAGTCAAGTAATTTTAAGAGAGTTGAGTTGAAGTATGAGACTGCATCATCTAGAGATAATGTTTTTAGACAGTTCCAATTAATTGCTTGTAGTGAGTTTGAAAAGATTAATGGGTTGAAGTTTTTATGGTCACGGATTGTAATGTAGTTATGAGTCTGCTGAAGGATAGTGGGAAGCCGGTGGGTAAAGGTGGGTAAGTGATCACCAAGTGGGTCGGGAAGAGTGCCACTGTTGTTGAAGTATTGAGGGTGGGAGACTAGAATCCAATCCAATGTACTCCCATTGGAGTTTTTTTTGGCAGGGTGGGTTACCAAAGTGATCAGTTGTGAGAAATTGTAAAGGTTGATGTTAGTGAGGTTTGTAGGAGACTGTATAAGGGCCCAGTTAATATTAACATCTCCTAGGATTATGGTTTCATTACTAATGTTACTGGATAGCCAGGAAAGGATCAGTTCAAGTGTGGAGATATTATTCCCTGGGGGAATGTAAAGGGAAGCTATACATATGTGTTTATGATTATTGATTTGTAGCATGGTAAGGAGAAGTTCGGCATTGTTAAAGTGTGGAGTAGGTTTGTTGTATGGGGTGACTACTAGGGAGGAAGTGTATAGGAGGGCTACACCTCCACCTTTCTTGTGAGGTCTGTCTTTTTGAATGATGGAGTAGTTAGGAGGAGCTATTTCAGAGTCTTTAATGTGTGGTTTTAGCCAGGTTTCTGAAATAGTGAGGATGTCAGGTTTATTGTGTATGAGCCATGCATGTAGGTTTGGGACTTTGTTTACTACACTTTGAGAGTTTAAGGAAGTGAATAATAGGGATTTATTTATAGTAGTAGCAGTGGTGGGGCCTGGGTTTGGATGGATGTTTCCAGATATGAGAGTGCTTGTAAGGTGTAGTATGTAATGGTTTATGTGGGTAGTTAGCAAGGAGATGAGATTAGGTTGTTTTGTGAATTGGAAGGGTTTGCTAAAAGTCATGGTGGAAAAGTTAGCATGATAGGAGATAAGTTTGTGTCGAAAGAGAAGGAGGTTTTCTGAGGAATATAAATAAGGGGAGATAAGAGAATATGAGGGTGAGAAAGAAGTGTTATGAGGATTAGTTATATGAAAGGGTTGGGAGTGGGTAGAAATTGTAGATTGGGAGAGATGATATAAAGAGGATAAAGAGAATAGTAGTAATAGTGGGAGGAAGGTGAAGGTGTGTTTAGAGAGCATAATGAGGAGGAGTAAAAACAACAGTGGACTTAGAGTAGTGGAGAACTGAATATAGTGGATAGTATATAAATTAACTGGATGTATCTGGGTAGAAGAAGTGTGTTAGATTGTTAAATATGTTGAGTGGTTATGTGGTAGATAGGATAAAAGAAAGCTAGAGAGATAAGTTACTGTAGGAGTAGTTAAGTATAGAGTATGAAGTTGGTAGTGGAATGTAGAGTTGGGATTGGAGTGGGTGGGAAGGATCCTAATGGTTAAGTGGTATAGGTGATGTAGGTAATTAGTAGTTAATGTGGGTGGGGATAGGGAGGGGTAGGAATTGGTAGTAATTGTATAATTGGATACGAGTGTCAGGGGGTGTGGCTATGAGGGAATAAAGCTAGATGCACTGGGGGTGGGTGGGATTTGGGGGTAGGGTAGGGGAGCGGAGTGAGCCCGCAGGGCGAACGGAGCGGGTAGAACCAAGAGGTCCAGAGAGGTTCTGGAGTCAATCAGTGAAAGAAGGTTTACAGTGGGGTAAGAAGGAAGGATTTTAAGGATCTAAGGAAATTAGGATGTCCAGCAAAGAAGTAGATGGATTATGTGAGAGAAGATCTGCCACGGTCAAGCATGAGTGGCAAAAAAGGTAGGAGTTTGGCATTGAATCAAGAGAGATTGCGACAGTTAACATAATACCCTGACACCATGTAGAAAAATGGGAAAAGGGGGGGGGTGATGATAATGATGAATTCTACAAATGCTTTTGGGACTTTGAACCATCACAAGACAACCCAAATTAGCTTTCTTGGGACCTTTTCAGATGCTTTATGCAAGTCTAAGAATGTCCATTTCGACACTTTCCTCATCTCTAGCTGCTTTTCCACTGTCTGTCTTACTGAAAACATCAGGTCAGTTGTATTGCATTCTGATCTGAATCTAAACTGTTCATCTCCTAGCTTATGTTCTACTATTCTGCATATTTGTTTGTCAATCACCCTCTGCAGCAGTTTAATGCAGTGTGACAAGAGTTTGACACCATTGTACTGCTTACAATTGTGAATGCCTCCTTTGTTATTGTCATGGTTGGCATAATGGCTAACATTTCTGCCTCCCATGCACAAGGTACAGAGTACTTCTGGACAATGCCTTTATGGAGTTTGCATTTTTCTCTGTGTCTCTGTGGGGGTTCCTCCCAAAAACATGCTGGGTGTTTCCCACTCAAATTCATTAAAAAAAATTGAATGAAGTCATAGGCAGCAGCACAGAATCTAGGTAGTGTCTAATGGGGGAAGAGATGTGTATACCAACCACTTTAGGTATCAAATGTGGTATGTAGTGGCCTCTAGACAGGAGAATGTGAATCACAGACTGAGCACTGCATCAGGGCTAGCCACTTGACAGTGTACAATTTGATGCTTTGGTTACATTGACTATTAAGAACTTTCGCAGTGTCCAATAATACCTGTTGCTTTTCATCAAAAAGTGCTGTAAATGGCAACCATACTCCGCCTTATTTAAAATGTTACTTTATTAAATATAGACTGCAAAATGGATGGTAGCCATTCCTCGTATGGTAGATTACAACACAATTGGATTATTTTAGAGAATTTTCTCTGTATTCCCTCACAAATATTATCCTAAGAATTTGAGCAGAGCAAAGAATGGTGATCATTTATGGGACTAACACAAGCAACATGTATCTTAGTTAATAATTCAGGAGAACTAGATGCTAGGCATTTAAATATAAGAACTTCTACCTTCAAGCTTTAGATTTTACACATCTGGCATTTTCTTTGAAATGCATATCACTGTTGATCAAAATTCCCATATCTTTGTATCTATCAACAATGTCAGTGACAGTCTTATAAATTGTAACAGGACTAAAAAAAACACAATATCACTTGTGATAAACTTGGAGTTGAGTTTTAATCTATTCCTTATCAACTAGTCATTAACTCAGAAATATAAGTTAGAAATGATGCATAATCATTATTTGATATCATAAAACATCCAATTTTAGTAGCGTTAGCCTACTTTGATAGACAACAGTTATTTAATAAGAGCAAAAAGGAAAATATCAAAGTAAAGACAAAGGTCCTAAGACAGAGCCCTAGGAGCACTGGAATATATGTTTGTCCAATCTGAAAAGGGGCAAGAATAACTCTTTGTTGTCTATTTTTTAACCAATGTAGCATTTCAACAATATAAAAGATGACGTTAAGATTAATCAAACTAACAACATAATCCAACCAGGACTCCAACTAAAATATGCCAGGGACAAAACCAAGTGGTAAATGAAGTGTAAAAAAAAACAGGTTTATTCCAAATTTATTATAAAATCATCTGTTTCAACTGTTAAGCATTGTCATCCCCTTAATATCCAGGACTTTATCAGAACTAAATTACAAAATATGTGAATTTGTAATTAGTCAGTTTTTAAAGCTGTACATACATCTTAAATATTAAAATCAACTTAGCAATAATTTATATAAAATGTAATAAATAAATGGTAATAATATTAAAGTACAGTATTTAAACAGTAATAAAAATGTAAAGGTATATAAATATCAAAACAAAAATATTACAATTTAGCTGCTCTTAACTGAAGTATTGCATTTATAGATATATTTTCATTTAGTCCATGGGTGGTGTGGGCACTTAATCTTAACTGCCATAAAAGTTCTTTATATTCCAAAATATTCTCCCACATACCACCCCTAGAACTACCTGTTCCAAAGTAACAAAAGTGAATTTCTGGAAATGATTACAACGAAACATATGTTTATATAATGCATTATTTTCATTGCCTCTGTTTATGTCATAGTTGTGTTCATAGAGCCTGCTCCTTGAGCCCATTCTTTTTGTCAACATAAAAACATGAGCATGTAGTACAAATAGCAAAATAAACAACCCATGAAGTTATGCAGTTACCTCGTTTAAGGTACACAGCCATTGTCCACGACAACTCTATCTTTTTCTAAAATGTATGGACATGGCTGACATACACCACACTTTCTTCTCCCATTAACCTTCTGAACTTTGTAGCTACTTAAGTTTTTTTTTTATCTCTAGCATACTGTTAATGTTGTGCCCTGTTTTGAAAATGTATTATGGATCCTTTCCTAAAATCTTAAATATTTTTCATCACATTTTAATATGTTCCATTTCTGCTTAATAATATTGATAATGCTTCCTGTATAATTATTATACGACAGAACAAGCACCCTCCCAAAAGATTTTTCTCTACCTTTATAATATTTATTTTCAAGAAGTTTGGTCCCTAAAGGTAAGGGGGGTATTTAGTACCTATACACGTTGTTGCTTATTTGCTAATATTGTTTATCATTGCTTTCAGGTATCCTCAGGATAGAAGCATATCTAGTATCTTTCCCTTTCAATCACAAATGTTTCATCATTGGAAACCATCTGGGATACCCTAATTAGCTTCCTTTTTACCAGGTTCATCTTTTGCCTGTGGAGGTGCAAGTTGATTGAATGGAAATATGTATTGCTAAAATCTGGTTTATGACAAATATTTGAGACAAAACCTTATTATTATTTACTTCAAGGGGGGATAACAGTTTCTGATTACAGTTTTTTGGAAAATAAACACCCATAGTTCCTACTATATTTGGTATTCCTAAGGTCCACAAATATGTGAGTAACCCCCCTTTTAAACTTACTACCTCAGCACAAAATTCTAAAACATATCCTCTGACAGTATTTATGGATTGTGAGCTTAACCCTGTTTTTGGAACCTTTAGACATATGTTGAAGGACTCTTGGGACCTGATAGAGAGGCTGAAGCAAGATATATGGGATAGTGAGTTTCATTTTTTGACTATAAATGTAGTCAGTTAATTTATCTGTATACCACAACACACAGGGTTGCACTTTTCATGATTCACTTATTGAATACAGTGTTTTAAATAATGATAAGGTAAATTTACTGGTAGACATGATGGGATTAGTGATGGACAACAACTTTATATTTTTGAAGCTGAAATATACAAGCAGATAAAAGGAGTAGCAACGGGGGCCAGCTGTACCCCAGTTTTTGCAAATTTAGTTCTATCATCATGTGAGGAGGATTATGTATTTAGTTTAGAATCTTATGGATATTGTAAAATTTATGTTAGATTTCTGGATGATATATTCATTCTGTGGAAAGGTCCCTTACATGAAATTGAAGTTTATTGATTACATTAACAGCTCCACAGATTTTTTAAACTTTACATATCATGTTGGTAAAACCACTAAAAATTAAATAGACTGTACCATCACTGAGGGGGAGCAAGATTTGTTTAAAATATGTATTATAAATCAGCATTCAGCTATATCTATTTGCATTTCAAGAGCTTACATCCACACAGGCAAAAGTTGAGCCTGGTAAAAGATCACTTAATTACGGTATCTCAGATGGCTTCCAATGATGAAACCTTTGCGGTTGAAAGGGAAAAGATATTAGATATGTTTCTCACCTGGGATACATGAAAGGAATGATAAACAATATTAACAAAGAAGTAACAAAACTTACAGGTACTAAATCCCCCCTTTTGGGAACCAAACATGTTAAAAATAAGGATGATAAAGATAGAGAGGGTGCTTGTTATATCATATAATAATTACTCCAGGTAATTTCAGAACTTCAGAAATTGTTTATTTAGCTATTTGAATTGGATGTTCATGTTTTTTGTGTTGTAAAAACAGAAAGGGCTTTAAGGGTCAGAATCTATTAACACAACTATGAATAAACACAGATACAGTGAAAATAATGCATTATATGTTATAATAATTTACATAAATTCAGTTTTGTTATTTTGGAACAAGTAGTTATATATCTTAGGGGTGATATGTGGGAGACTATATTGGAATATAAGGAACCTTTATGACAGCTGAAATTAAGTGCCCACACCACCCCTGGACTAAATGAAAATGTATCTATAAATGCAGTACTTCAGTTAAGGGCAGCTATATTGTAATATTTTTATTTTTATATTTATATACCTTTAAGCATTTTTACTACTGTTTAAGCACTGCACTTTAATATTATTACCATTTATTATTTATTACTTTTTATGTAAATTGTTGTTAGGTTGATTTCAATATTTAAGATGTATGTGCACCTTTAAAAAACAACTATTCAAATACGAATTCACACATTTTGTAATTTAGTTCTGATGAAGTCCCACATATCAAGGGAACAAAAGTGCTTAACAATTAAAACAGCTGATTTTGTAATAATTTTAGAATAAACTTGGTTCTTTCATTCTTTATTTACAAGTCGGTTTAGTCACTGGCATCATTTAGTTATGGCCCTGGTTGGATTATGTTGATTGTTGTTCAAGGTTACTGGAGTTTGAACACCTTTTTAGGTTATTAATCAAGCTAACAATTATAGTACAATGAGATACACTACTGAAACTCTTCCATACCCAAACATACTACAACCACAAATATTCTTCTCATCTAACACCATACTAAAATGTATATAATAGTGTACTAAATTTGAAAAGTAAGACTTATTCTTTCTAAAAGTATGAAGGTTTTCCTAGACAAGAATGTCAGACTGACATGTAGTTACAAACTAGGCCACAATTACCATCTTTGTGAATTGGCACAATCAGAGATAATCGATAATCTTCATGAGAGAGATCCAGGGACAGCTCCCCATTATAGGATATTATTAAACAAGGATGTTAACATTGCATTGACATTTCTACATAAATTATGAACAAACATGCCAAGGATACCATCTAGACCCCCTCTGTTACTTATATTAACCTTCTTTAAATATGACACCACCGTGTCAGTGGTTATTAAAGGGTGCAAATGATTGATATTATTGTTCATTATAACATCATGAACACCATTATGAGAAGGGGCAACTAATTCTGAGAAATAATAATTAAATATGATTACTACTTCTTAGGGGTTATTCACAACTAGATCTTTTTAATTGTATGACTTGGGTGCTCCTACCATTAACACTTTTTACATAGTTGTAGAACTGTTTACATGTGGCATCTTCTTTAACTAAGTTTGCTTCATAATTTGCCATGGCAAATTCAATAGCAAGCTTCTCCTTTATACATGTTCTGTTGTAAGAAGATTTTAAACACTCAGTTCTATACCTTCTACATGTTTTATATATTCTATTTTTATACTTCACTAGTTCGCCTAATCTAGAATTTCACAATGGCAGGGAAACAACATTGATACCAACTTTCCTATATGTTTTACAACTAACTAACAGTCTAACACAAGTAGATTCTATTTTTTTCCAAATGTAGTAAGTTGGATACATATACTTCTTACCAACATTTTTAATCAAAGCTTGTACTCATGTCTAAAGAATTTATTTTAAAAAGGGCATATCCAATCATTTTTATTTTGCAAGACAGCATTACATATGTAAAAGTGAAAGGCCATATGGTCAGAGTTGGCTAAGGGGGTGACTAGATTGATATTAGATACTCTCTCAGGAATATGTATTAAAACAAAACCAAGATATTAGTGTTTATTGTTGCAGATTAAATTAACTGAGAAATAGTGTACATTTTTCAGCTGGTCAAGGAATTCACCTGCCATTATGGATACATTGCTGCACAGAATCTGATTAATATGTGAGAAATGAAAAACATATAATAAAACCGTGTTTTAATGGTCCAGATTTTCATCTAGGGCATCTAGAAACTGAGACTGTATAGCAATAATCCTTCTTGGCCTTCTAAAACAGTCACTGAGTTTTAATTCCTTATACTTTAAGAGATCATCAATTACAATAACAAGAATTTCCAGTTCTGTGTTGACATACAGTAATTTGACGGGTCTACATTAGAAGACTGACTGTTTAGGTGATTGAACACCTAAACATCAATCTTCTAATATCGAACTGCACAATGTTGAACATCCCAGAGGAACACGTCCCTCGGCCACAACACAAAAAACATTACTTTACATATACATTAAGTGGGGGGTGTGGGGCCACCCCCCTAACTAAATATACCAACTCCGAGATCGCTCAACAGTAGGAAAATAGCAAACTCCGGCGAACAGCCAAGGGAAATCTTTCCCTGTATTAAATCGGCCGTTCGCTGTTTTTTTGCTTTTGATATTAGAAGATCGATGTTTAGATGTTCGATCACCTGAACATTCGGTCTTCTAATGTAGACCCTAATTTGACAGAAAGGATTTCATGTACAAAAATAACAATGTCCCTCTAGTGGTATTTGTGTATAGACAAGCAAATTAATGATATCCATGGACATTGTCAAGCTTTATTGATGACCAGAACTTTATACCCATCCATAGAAGTGGTCAAATATAACTAATCAGCCTTTTCTGTCAAGCTAAAAGGCATTATATAATATCTGGTTACAGAGTGATTAGTTCTGCTGCAAAGGGTGTTGGTGCTTTCTCACTAAAGCATGTACCTAAAAATGTTTAACAATTTCCTGCAAATTATTTTCTTCTGTTACAGCTCAAATTATATTAGTTTTCTTAAAGGCATCCTAGTTTTTTTTTTTTTTTGCAATTACTAAAATATTCTTCAATCAAATAGTATTCAACCAAATGTTAAAAATAATAACCTTTGAAAACTGATTATGGTCATCCTAGCTGAAGGAATAATCTCACTAAAAAAAAAAATTCCATGGTTTGTGTACAGCAGAGCAACTTCAACTATTCTACACAAACTGTATAATGGTGTGCTGTACAGATCATTAATACTTGCATGCACCGTAATAGAATCAAAGGACCAACATTTGTTTAGTAACTTCTATCCTAGTTTGGGGATAGCACAAGGTTTTATGGCCTTCTAAACAGGAGACTGTGCTTTTGTCTTTATCGTGAGATGAAAATGGCCTAATAGTTTTATTAAACATGGAGTCTCCAGTGATAAGCACAATATGGAAAACAGCAGTGTGACTGATATCAGTAAACTGAACAGATGGAGGTGTAACATTCCCCCTTAGGCTCTTCCTTTCAGTTTGTCAGAATTACAGTTGTTATTATGATTCTTTTTAGAACCTCTTTCAATTGTAATAAACAGTATGTGTATCTATCACTGAAGCACAATAGGGCAACACATTGTGAGACAAAGAATTGGGATCACTAACTACAGAAGCACTCAAGGAGTCAAGAAATAGTGGTGCAGAGTATAAATTACACTGTGTTCAAGAGTCTGATTTATGTTGGGTAATGTTTGTGTAGAAGTGCTTGTCCCATTTCATTAATATAATTGATTATTACACATTTAGTCTGCACTGAAATTCATCTGTCTGCACATTTATGTGTTTCTTTAATCCTAATTACTGTGCATCTGTTTTTCCATTCTAACACACTTAGTGAACAGACTGGCATGCCCTGATTAGAAAACATCTCTTTACTTAAGCCAAACATGCTGTATTTATGACACAGGAATATAGCATTTTTTCCAGTATTTAAGATACTCAAACCTGAACTAGTCAAACCATTATGCTAAACTTTCATAAACTCAGTTCACAAAAACACAGAAATGCAAAATCTTTGGCTGACCATCTCCTTTCACAGCTGTCATGCACAAAATGCTAAGATGTCATATACATCTTCTCATTTTAGTGTCTTTGCTTCATGCACAGAGCACACTACCAATGATATAGTTGCAGCAGAGATAAACAATACAAGGCCCCCCTTGGAACTTAACCAGTTTCTGCCCTGATCAGACACAACAGAAAAATAAATAAAGTACAAAGAAAATAAAAAGTTTCCCTCTTCTTGCCTACACCACAGGATACGGTAAGCATACCATGCAGTTCCAAAAGCTACCTACTTGCATTCATAGGTTCATAGGTAGGTACTAGGCTATCGGCCCAAGGGCCTAAGTAAGCTTAGCCAACAAGGTTCCCTGGCTTACGCCACCCAAGAAAGTTAATTTCCTGTGCCCCTGTTGAGCAGAGCCACAGAAGTGATCCCCGGGGTGTATTTCCTATTTCCCATCCACTCATCAAGATATTTCTTGAAGAGTGCTAATGAGAAACTTTTCTTGGCATAGATGGGTAGCTTGTTGCAGAGTCTAGGAAGTCCCTGGGACAGGAATCTATCCCTCCAGCATGTCCTATTTATTGTGGGGACAAGGTTTAGCTCCCTAGAGTGTCTAGCCAGGAGGGATTGGGATTTCTTTAGGTGTAGCATGTCGAACAGCTCTGGGTTTGACATAGCTTTATATGTTAGGCAGAAATCTCCTTGGAGTAGGTGATATGCTACAGAGTAAAGCTAGACTTTTTGAGACGGTCAGTGTAGGGCATCTGTTTGAGGCCAGTAATCCTCTTTGTGAGGTACTTCTGTGGACTTTCCAGCTGCTGCAGATGTCTTGTGAGGTACATTCCAAAAGGGGCATTATACTCTATAATGGGTCTAATGAGTGCTGAGTAGAGGGGAACATTGACATCTTTTTTCCTAGATGAGAAGCCTTTTGTGATAAGGTGTGACACATAGAAGGATTTCCTGACTACTGTGGTGATGTGATTATCAAAGGAGAGACTACTGTCCACCTGGGTCCCAAGGTCTCTTATCACACAATCGGCATTAAGTACACTGCCGTTTATGTGGTAGTTCATGGGGGGATGACAATGCACTTTTTGGCATTGAGCTTGAGGCCATGCCTCTGACACCAGGCATCTGTCTCAGTCAGGCCCTTCTGTAGGATGTCCACATCATTTGGGGACTTGACTATAGCTCCTAGTTTGCAGTCATCTGTGAACTTCACTAGCCAGAGGCCTTCTGTGTTAGCCTGTACTTCAGAGAAGTAGATACCAAACAGGAGAGGTCCCAGGACAGAACCCAGTGGTACTCCACTTGTCACTGGTTTGAAGTCAGATTTGGAGCCTACAACTTTTACAGTGTGGGTTCTGTCAGTGAGCCAGGTGGCAACCCATCTTGTGATTTAGGAATTTATACCTAGTTTAGTGCATTTAGCTATAATTCCAGAATGAGGGATGGTGTTGAAAGCCTTGGAAAGGTCAAGATAGGCTGTGTGAACCACCTTACCCTCATCTACGGCTTTGGTGACTGCCTCAAAGAAGTCAATCAGGATCAGAAGGCATGATCTGCCTTTCACAAACCCGAACTGGGTGGGGTCCAGAGTTTGGAGGTTATCAATGTCTTTGTTTATGAGATCCATGATGATACATTCCATGGCCTTGCAGGCCAGGCTCATCAGGCTAATAGGGCAATAGTTCCCAGGATCAGTGGTGGCTCCCACTTTGTGGAGTGGGATAACTGCTTCTGTGCACCATTCAGTGGGCACAAAGCCTGACATGAGACTATGATTGAATATGGTGGTTAGGTGGGGAGTCAGTTTGTTCTGAAGTTCATGTAAAACGCAGCTTGGTATGTTGCCCGTCCCATGGATGCTGTGTTTTTGGTTTTAAAGACTGCAGATTTTACTTGCATAGATGTGATTACAGGGAGTCTGCATTCTTCCTGTATAGATATGGGCCCTTTAGGTGGTGAGAGGGGGTAAAGTTAGCACTGAACCTATCTGCTAGGATGTTGGCAATATCAGTTGGTTCTGTAATTTTCGTGCCATTGTGCTATAACTCAGAGCAGATCTGGGTGTTTAAATTAAGATTCTTGGCATAGGTATAGAATGCTTTGTGGTTGCCCTTAGAATCAGTGGCGATTTTGCTTTCGTAGCTAGCTTTGGAGGATCTTATAAGGGATCTCAGCTTCTTACTGAGGCTGACCAGGGAGCTCCTACACTCGTGGGATTTTACTCTCTTTTGCAACTGTTTCTTCCTTCTGTTGTACAGTTTGTTTATGGCAGGGGGCCACCAGATTAGCTTCCGTTTTTTGGAGGATAGCGTCTTAGTTCTGTTTGGGATATCATGATCCATGCACTCGTGTAAGTGCTTATAGAGTGCATTTGTGCAGGATTCAGCAGTCGTAACTGTATTGTCCATCTGCATGGGTGTCATGAAGTTCGCCATTTCTGTCTTAAGAAGCATGAAGTTGGCTTTGGCGAAAATTTTTACCATGGTTTCCTTAATGGTGGGTGGGGGCGGGATGCAGATATCTAGGGTGATTAACTTATGGTCGGATCTAACCAACAAGGAGTTTACTTCAGGTGTGGAACACCGGTCACTCATATTGGTAATGACTAGGTCTAGGATATTGTTGCCCCTGGTAGGGGTGTGGATAAGTTGATCCAGGGCATTGGGAATTTATGAATTCCAGAAAGCATTGAGTGAAGGAGTTGGTACATGAGTAGTTTTCCCAGTTAATGGTGGGGTAGTTGAAATTGCCCATTATTAGTGTGTTTGGTTGAACCGTAATATTTTCCAGTATATATCAAGAAAAGAGGAGTGGGAATCCTGGGACATGGTGGGGGATCTGTAGCAAGCTACAATTTGGATTGCAGTTTTGCCCAGAGTTAGTTGCATGTGGATTACCTTGGATGCATTATGCTGCGCAACAAGCATGGAGGTGTGGATATCCTTAATGAATATGGACACGCCTCCGCCTTTGATGTTCTGGTCCAGGTTAGATGGCCGAAACATGTGGTATGAGTTATAGCCTGGTAATGCAGGGGTGCTCTCTAGAGCCTTGAACCAGGTCTCAGTCACTGCACACATATTGATGTTCTCCATTTTAAGGAGTGCCTCAAGTGAGTGCATTTTGAGATTTAGACTGCTAGCATTGAGTAGCATTACCCTCAGTTTTTGCTTGCCTGTTCCTGTTACGGTGGTGAATTTGTCATTTGAACCTTGCCTTAAGAAGGCACTATAGGGGCAGCAAGACTCTTAGCCAGTATCTGGAATCCCAGGGGTGACAGGTGCAGACCCTCACTGGCAAAGCATTGAGGTCTGTCAAACATCTCGTCCCAGGCAGACAGATAATGGATCCCCTTAGAATGACACCAAAAGCTTAGCCAATTGTTGAAGTCAATCATTTTGTCCTTGTACTGCGGTATCATTCTGGGCAATGGCAGGATGCTACTCAGGGCTAGGGTCATACCTGCCTGGGTTACAAGATTGGAGAGCTCTTCCATGTCTCTTTTCATGTAGTCCAGGGAGATACATCTCAGGTCGTTCACACCAACATGGACAATGACAGAGTAATATTTGTACTTGTTGTGAAGTGACCTGAGTGCGTGGACTATGTGGCAGATCCTGGCACCTGACAGGCAGCTGACAGTAACCTTCTCCTTGTTTAGCCTGGTGAGTGGGACATCAGTGTGCCTGACTGTATAGAGTCACCTATGACTAGTGTGTTGGGTACATTGTTTTGCCTTATGGGCTGTGATTTATTGGCACACTGAGTCTGTGGGCTATGTGTCATTTGGGTTGTGTTGGGGGGATGGAGGTTGCTTGTGTTTCTGCTTTGGAGGTCTCTGTTGCTTGACCAGATTACTATTGAGAGCCTCTGTGAATGTTTTTGTGTTTCTATGTGTGGAGTTTGGTGGTGTAGGTTTAATGGGACTATGTGATGAGTGTGGTGTGGTGCAAGTGTTTACCTTCTCCTCTTGACTGTCAAGTTCAGTCTTGGTTGGAGGGAGCTTTACCTCCAGTTTGGCTAGATAAGTGCATCTCTCACAGGTTGTGGTGTTGGGTGGTAGGAGGAGATAGTTGTCTGTGTACATGAGGCGATTTCTACATTGTTCCAAGATGCCCAGATTCATCAGATCAACAGGAGAGAACACTGGGAGCTGACCCTTGGGCATGCCTGAATAAAAACCTACTTTCCTCTAGACAAGTGAGGAAAGTGAGTATTGAGCTATTTTTCTCTAAGCAAGTGAGGAATGTAAGTACAAAAACTGTTTTCCTCTAGGTAAAGAGGAAGGTTGAGTGCTGTAATAATTTGTAGCTTATTTAGTGCTAACAACAAGTTCTGAACAAGTGCTGAGCACAAATAAGCAAATTCAAGTGCCAAAACTAAGAATTTGTACCTGGATCTTGTGGTAGATAAGCTACCTACTCCCACTGATAAGTTAGAATGCTTGCCTCCAACACAGAAAGGCTTGGGGAGCTCAGAAGCTTACAAAGAGTCCTGGATACAGCAAATCAGTATCTGGACTAGACTAGTTACAGGAAAGGTGGGAAACAAGTGCAAATGGGGGCTTTTAAACCAGAAAGTTGAAAGAGATGGAAAAACTGCCCAAACGGCCAATAAACTACACTTTCTGGACCAGAAACCACTATTGTGGTAGATAGGCTACCTAGTGCTTACCACTCCCACTGATAAACTAGTAGGCTTCCCTCCAACACAGAAAGGCTTTGAGGGCTCAGAAGCTTACAAACAGTCCTAGATACAGCAAATATGTATCTGGACCAGACTAGTTACAGGAAAGATGGGAAACAAGTGCAAACATGAGCTTTTAAACCAGTAAGTTGAAAGAGATGGAAAAACTGCCAAACACCCAATAAACTACAATTTCTGGGCCAGAAACCACTCTTGTGGTAGATAGGCTACCTAGTGCTGATAAACTAGAAGGCTAAATCAGAAAGATGAAAGAGATGGAAAAACTGCCCAAACAGCCAATAAACTACAATTTCTGGGCCAGAAGCCACTCTTGTGGTAGATAGGCTACCTAGTGCTTACCACTCCCACTGATAAGCTAGAATGTTTCCCTCCAACACAGAAAGGCTTTGGAGGCTCAGAAGTTTACAAACAGTCCTGGTTACAGCAAATCTGTATCTGGACTATACTAGTTACAGGAAAGGCAGAAAACAAGCTTAGAAATGTTTTTTTTTCTTTTAGAAAGTGGAAAGGGAGAAAGGAGAAACAGAAGATAATTCAAAATTAAGGACCTAAGTGGCTTGCCCTTCACAAATGTTTTCTCTGTATTAGGTAGAATGAGCTAGTGACACTAGACTGGAATAGAACTGGGGTAGAGCTGAACAGATGGGACTGGTAGGAGTGTCTGAAGTCAAAATATGATCTCACTGTACTCGGTTGAGTGAGCAAATGAGATAGACCCAGGAGGAGTGTTCAAACACAAATTTACAAAAGGGGTTGGTAATTCCAAAGCCACCAAGATTAATACCAAAACAAGAACAGGGAGCGTGGGTGGGAAACTAACTGCAGAGACAGAGAGAGACCACAGTATTCTATGAAACAATTAAATAGAAAAATAAATAACTACAGAGAGACACAGATCACAATATTCAATGAAACAATTAAATTGAAAAATAAAATGCAGTACAATATTTAAAACTGCAAGTTTGTACTTAACTCAGCTAGTAATGCAGTTGATTGTAGGTATGTAGCAGAGGCCAAACAACTCATATATTGAGCAGTAATAAATTCAAAGATATGTGACTAACACTTATAAATACAGAGAAACCCTCTAGGCTAAGAGTTTAACACTAAATATCAATGAAGTGGAACACAATAGCCCCCACTAACTGCAGAGACAGAGAGAGACCACAGTATTCTATGAAACAATTAAACAGAAAAATTAATAACTACAGAGAGACACAGACCACAATATTCAATGAAACAATTAAACAGAAAAATAAAATGCAGTACAATCTTTAACACTGCAAGTTTGTACTTAACTCAGCTAGTAATGCAGTTGACTGTAGGTAAGCAGGTATAAACAATACAAGGCCCCTTTTGCACCCTAAACAGTGTCTGCCCTAATCACACACAGCAGTGATATAAAAATAAATGAAATTAGCACCTCATCATTTGAGATACATGATAGATTTAAAGTGAAAAGAAAAAAAAGTTTATCTCTTCTTGCTTACACAACCATAAGAAAGTAAACAAAGCACACTACACTGTAAATTTCTTTGTATTTAGAATGAGGCAGTGATCACAGCACTAGTGTTTGGTGTAATCAAGGCCCCGATGAACTATTAATGAATCTAAGGAAGAGTTTAGGATGATTCTTAGCTTGCAGTCACCTGCATATTTACTTAACTAAAGGTTATTAGCATTTTCCTGTACTTCCAAGGATTATATTCCAAAACGGAGAAGGCCTAAAACAGAACTTTGAGGGATGCCACTAGTCACAATTTGCTTTTCTGAGATGATAGTATTTATTCTGCTCAAGTGAGTTATTTTTGATAGCCAGTTAACAATCAAGTAAATATCAAAGTGATTGAAGCTTACTTGGGTTAGCTTATTTATGATGCCAGAGTGGAGAATAGTGTCAAATATTTTGTCTCATTTCAGATAAATTGTGTGAATAGGTAGTCCTTCAGCTAGGGATGTGGTAAGTTTTTAAAAATCTTAACAAGATTAGGAAGGCATGATCTGTCCTTGAGTAGACTGAATTACAAAGTTATGAAGTATGCAGATCTTGTATGTCCTTACAATTACTGTTACAATATAATGTTTTATGGCTTTACAGGTAAGATTGATGAGACTGATGGGTCTGTAGTTCCCTGGGTCAGCAGAGGGGCTATCATACGGTGGGAGATGACTGTGGTGTTTCCCATTCTTCAGACACATATCCTAGCAAGAGAATTTGAGAAATGTTTAATTGCGGCAAAACTTTAAATTCCTCTGCCAAATAAGGTGAGTAAAGAACCTAAATAAACACATTAATAGAAATGAATAGTTTCAAACAAAGGTAAAGCCTTTGCTGACCCCCTAGTGCCTTATTAAGCAGAGGGTAGTTGATAGCCATTCCAATGTAACTAACATATCTAGCCCAAAATCAGATCACATTAAGGCAACTCTCCTCGATGCTAGAAGTCTAAATAATAACTTGCCTGATCCTGAGGCCATCCTGCATTTGGAAAACGTCTATGCCTGCTTAGCTACTGAAACTTGGTTTACATTTAAAGACGCCACTCCCTCTATAGTAGGATTTTGTATTTTCATGCCTTAAGATCCAATGGCAAGTGGGATGGAGTTTCCATATTTATTAAGGAACATATTACCTCTTGGCAGTTCTCTAAGGGCTCAAAAACTGAAGTTATTGAACTACAGATCTCTCTAGATAGGACTAATTATCAACTAACAGTTTGTCACAGAACACCTTTTAGTCCCCTTGGTGACCATGTAAGATTCCTCAGCGTTCTAAATGATCGCCCCGTTATCAAACAAATTTTCTTATTTTGGGTCAGTTTCATTGTCTTTCAATAAACTGAGGCACCTATACCTCCAATGTAGGTTATGCCAAAAAAATTCCTAGACATTGTTTCATATGGGTGCTGGACCCTCCTGTGCCTTTAATGTGGTGGCATTGCCCCACAATCCCAGTCTTTAAGTATATTGCCCCCATGCAGCAACTTGAGTAAAAGTGAAAAATGGTATTTCCATTTACTCTGAGTTTGTGTGGCCTTAACAATACTATAGACATTGAAGTAAGAGTGCATAATCCCCAGTTTGAGAGATGCACACTAGTACAACTCCCTGGGAAAATGTTAGCAGGAATGCTTTAATACGTTTTTGTAGAGGTCAAATGGTGCTGTGAGATAGTGAGATTATCAAAATGGGCTATGAGACATCAGGCTTGAAGATAAGAAAATGAATCTGAAGAAATATAATAATAGTTAACAAGGAATGTGGAACAAGTAATCTCAATCTGCTAATCACTTTTATGTTTCAAGCAAATCCTCCATCTTACTCTGACTAAAATGTATACAGGACTGACTCAGCATTCATTTGGGTAGACCTTTACTTCAATCCCTTAAGTGGGAAGCTTCATTCATAGGTAACTGCTAGGCTAACTGCCCTTATGGGCCATCTTAAGCATCGACAATTTCCCTTTCAAATGTGAAAATCAAACTCTGTATTTTCTGCATGTGAAGTAAACTCCTTAACCATTATACCAACCCCCAACCCAAACTTTTTTTGCAGGGCAAAGGAGTGAAAGAGAGAGAGAGAGTATAACAGTGATGGGACAGAAGCTTCAGAATTAATATGAAACAAGAAAAAAATTGTTATATATTCACCATTTGTTCTTTGTCAGGGCAGAAAGCCCAGTAGAATGTGTAGCTACATATGTTACAGAATTAAAGAATTGAACCAAGAGTTTAGTGACTTACATAACTTGTTTATATTAGATTAAACAAGGAAAAAGTGAGCAGAAGAATCACTGCAGAAGGGTCCTTCTGGCTGTGGCAAATGCTAGTGAAGCAATACTGGGTGTGACCAATGCTAATTAGCCATGTGCTCTGTTCCAGAAGTAGCCGCAGCTACCAATTTTTACTGCTGGCCAATTCAGAGAATTGGTAAGCTACATAAATTACCATAGCTGGACAAGATCTTTAACTCAGCCAAAATATGGTGATCACCCACTGAAGCAAAAGATGAAGCTGCAGGTAAGTTCATCAAGGTTTGGCACAGGTGCAGTTGTTGGATCAGTGAGAATATGTGTGTGTCTGGCAGTGTGTTTGCATGCCTGCAGTGGTATAAATGGATTTAGATGACTGTGTATGTGAGCATATGTGTGTGTTTGTGTGACTGCCCAGATAGTCATAGTATGGGGTAATAAGTAGGGGATCAAGAGTGTGTGTGTGTGTGGGGGTTCCTGTCACACCTATCAATGTTGTTATTCAAGAATTGTGGATAAAACCAACAATAATGGGAGGATGAATGACTGAGATCATTTAATTTTTTTAAATAGTATTCTAATTCAATGAAAAAGTTAATACAACAACAGGATTTGCATCAGCATTCATTTTCTAAACAATAAGAGGTATAGAACTGTAATAACTAGCATTAGTAATGGACTGTAATCCTCAGCGGTTTAGCAAAAAGTTTAAAATATCTCTAAAGACAGATCAAATATAGGTGGGGATATCGGAAACATTCTGCATACTTCTGGACAGTTGAGTGGCATGATGTCTGTGACAAAATGATGCATGGGCAGCTATGGGACACTACCACCATGAAGAGAGTAGCATAACTCAGAGGCATGTAGTTCAATTGGTAATGAGGTCTTCCTCGATGTGGTTAAAGCTGAATACAGGACTGACTCAGCATTCCTTTGGGTAGACATTTACTCAAATACGTTAAGTGGGAAGCTTCATTCATAGGTAACTTGTAGGCTAACTGCCCTTATGAGCCATCTTAAGCATCAACAATTTCCCTTTCAAATGTGAAACTCAAACTCTGTATCTTCTGCATGTGAAGTAAGCTCCTTAACCATTATAGCAACCCCCAACCCAAACATTTTTTGCAATTGTGCAAATTGACCTACCTGCAGTAAATACTTTGCATGACCGCAGCCCTGTCTTTCTGAGTCCCAGCCTAAGGGAAATTATTTTGTCTCAAAGGAAATAGTTAACATTAGGCTTAAAAGTGTGTCAAGTTGCATATAGCAGCAAACATAAGAAATATGACAATACAAAGTGAAAATGACCAGGATGCCATGAAAAGCATGAAACCATATCATTGATAAGTTCTGGATGAAGAGTGACTATAAACACGATAACAGAAAATGTACCAAATTCTGTTAGTTATGTAAAAGGAATGACAAAGAATCCATTGAACTAATGTGTGAAAAATGTGAACATCAACTTAAAAACCAAAAGAATACCTGTATTTGCAAATTATTTATTTATGGGTACAGTTATTTGTTTACTGGGAAAGTCTGACTAAGTAGTTCCCTTTTCCAGCAGAGGTCCTGGGTGAAAAGTTTCATTATACAGACATCATGGACATCATTTGCATTGTTTCATTATTTGCAGACAGTTTCATTCAGAAGCAACAGTTCCATTATAAAGGCATATTTGACATCAGTTACATCATTTACACACAGTTTTAATTAAAATAACAGTTACATGGGTTGTATATGAATATTTTTTAAACACAAATTGGTTAATGCATTGTCACATTACATTATGCATATATTGTCAAATTTTATGTAAGATTATTTGTTACTGTACAGACTTGCTCAAAATCTAAGATTTGGGAAGATATGGTAAAGAGTTAGAGCATCTCAAAGAAAGGAAGGAGGGGAGGAAGCTCAGGAAAGATAAAGGAGACGAGATCAAACGATACAGGAGGGAACAGTTGTAAAATAATACATTTAGTTTTGTACAACAGAGAGATATAGCACCAATTCATATAGCTATATCAGTACCAGATTAACAAGGGATGGTGTAGGTGCAGAGCCATTTGTTTCTGTCAGGCATTGCTTCAGGTGACATTTAAACTCTTTCAGGTTGCAGACTGTTCTTAAGTGGAATGGGTTGGTATTCCAGATATTAGCAATGCAGAGTGAATACAGGGAGTATCCTGCATTATAATGCAGTGTAGTTGCTTTAGAGAGAGAGGCAGTGATGTGATCTATATTGTTGGATGGCTGCAAATTTGGCTACTTTATTGTAGCATTGTTCTAGACTAAGGCTGATGTCACGTGTCTAAAACATAACTACACTATAAAACTAACAAATCCTTTCATAAAATGCTGCACATGCATTTTGACACACAAAATAAACTATTTCAAACTGGTAATCTCTAATTATTTGTTTCTATAATAATTCATATTTATCAACAAAGTTAATGGCAAAAAGCAGTTAGCTTTTGAAGGAGATTATATATAAACAGGAAACAAAGTTCTTGGACCTGGAAAATACAAGAGGAGAAGATCAGCAACTTTTAGAGATGAATCATTGCAGCAAATTAGGACCAACAGATATTAAGGCTGTAGGGCAAATCAACAGAGGAGTCAGGCTCTCAGGACAGGTAGTGTGAGTGAAATACTGAGATCACCAGTGTTACTATACTCAACACTGTGAGTGAAATACTGAGATCACCAGTGTTACTATACTCAACACTGTGAGTGAAATACTGAGATCACCAGTGTTACTATACTCAACACTGAGTGAAATACTGAGATCACCGGTGTTACTATACTCAACACTGTGAGTGAAATATTGAGATCACCAGTGTTACTATACTCTACACTGTGAGTGAAATACTCAGATCATTAGTGTTCCTATACTCATCACTGTGAGTGAAATACTGAGATCACCAGTGTTACTATACTCAACACTGTGAGTGAAATACTGAGATCATTAGTGTTCTTATACTCAACACTGTGAGTGAAATACTGAGATCACCGGTGTTACTATACTCATCACTGTGAGTGAAATACTGAGATCACCAGTGTTACTATACTCAACAGCAATCTGACAGAACGTAGTGCTGCATTTCAACTAGCAGTCAGGAGGAATAATAGGCCTGGCACTTTCCTGAGGAGCAAACTTTTAATTTTTTTTATTACGCCATCCAGAATGTCAGTAAATAGAAGAGATCACAACAGGCTGCTCACAAATGGTTTCAGTTACTCGTTGAAAGTATTTATTTATCCCAGTCATTTTGGTTTTCAAAGAACATCACTTTCTTTATTGTGAAGTATAAAAACATACATCAAAAACATTGTGCATAGTATCTTGATGAACAAAATATGGTGTGAATCATTTCAAAATTGTTTCAAATACTGCACAATGATGTCATCTAAGTGGCTGCTACAGTCTTAAATTATATTTTAACTTGGTATTAGCTGTGCCAAGGCTTAAAAATGAAATAATGCACTTCAGAATGCCATATGTAAAGCACAGGTTATTTGTTTCAGCTGCTGAAATCTCCCCTGAAATCTAAAACATTTCAGGATTACAAATGAATGGATGAGACAGAAACAAGCAAAAATAAACTGTTTTTAAAATGCTTCTGAAAGTGAGTGAACAGTAAGTTCTTAGTGCCACCTAGAGGCCGAAGAGTACAATTCTATGTAACAACTAGCTTTATAATAGCAAGATTGATACACTGGAAATAGACATATTGGCATGTGCACATGTGCTCGTGTGCACACACACACACACACACACACACACACACACACACACACACACACACACTCAAAACATATTTGCTAGATAGTAAGTTTCAGGCTGTTAGCATAAAAAGAAGACAATGATGTTTAGAAGTGTGAACACATATATTGCACTTTTACAACTAATTTATTTATTTAGTTTTTATTTTTCATTTGTTTACTGGGAGAGTCCGACTGGGCATTTAACCTTTTTTCAGCAGAGGCCCAGCGAGAAAAGCTCCATGGTTAGTAGACAATTTTGTTACTAAAGAATTTCATAATACAATGAAGAAGTATAGTAACAGAAATTCATAATGAAAAAAGAATAGCTGGTCTAGTGGAAGACAAGACCAATTATCTTAGTTTACATTTCATCTGGAAGACAGTTTTTATAATAGTACCAGATAGTGACACTGTATACACTGAGTGCACAATTAAATTTGTTAGTCTTATATATAGTTACATAGCAAATTGAAGACTTAAAATCTGCTTGATATTTACATTGAAAAAGATGAAAGTAACATGATAGTCATATGACTTAATTTTCTAAGCTCATTACATATGCAAGTAAATTTTAACATCAGCTAGTACCATGGTTTGGCTACCCATACTCATCACATATGCAAGTCCAGGAATTGGTGAGGTGGACTTTCGTGAAATGCTTGAAGTTTTTTAAGCTAGTTGCTGTTCTGATGTCAAGTGGCAAGGCATTCTACTTTTTAGCAATGTAGTAGGAGTATAGAGAGTCACCTGAGCTAGTTTAACTTCTGGTTACTTCAATTAGAGCTTTATTAGTGGATCTTAGTGGACAGGAAGTCGTATGGGGGATGAGGAGACCTTGTAGAGCGGGAGATTTTTCGGGTTTATAGAACATTTGGTGGGTGGTAGAGTTGTGTGCTTTTCTATCACTCTGGCACACTAAATGCCACAGCTGGCCACCTTATATTTAGGTTTTTAATGGCTAAAAAACTGAGCAGAACTGAACAAACCTGAACATCATAAAAACAGTATGAATCTGCAGAAGAAATGAGACTGTGAAAATGGAAGCATCCTGCCATCACTGTTCATTGTTTATAATTCTGCTACTTAAAGTTTGATTTCTTACTTTCTTTCATTCTTCTTTCTCTCTTTCTTTCTTTTATTTGATTTCTTTCTCATTTTTACTGTGAATTTCTGGATCCTCAATATTTTATTGGCAAAAAAGTATTACTAGCTAATTCCTCACAACCTCAGCACAAAAACTCTGGACAAAAAACAAAAATAATGGGGGGAACAATGGCCCTTAATCAGGGAAGAGGTTTTAATTAAACTTCTTATAAACTTAGAAATTTGGTAGAATAACAGGTTTTCCATTAGTATGCATTTTCTGAAGGATGTGAAGTCTGAAATTCATATGACTGTAATTATTTAATGACTTCAGTCCTTAACAATTTACCAAAAAAAAAACACAAACTTTATAAGGAGCAGACCAAAAATACAAGGCAAAAATCTGGACATTCTGCAAAATTCAGGAGAGATAAGAGATATGCTGGCAATTATTTTCTGCATTTGTTGTGGTACACTAGAGCATTGTCTCTGTACTAAGGCCTGTAGCACTCTTGCAAGTTTCTACTCATAGTGCGCCTTAAAAGGTCTTCCTTAACGGACACTTTCACACCATTAGTATAGTAAATCCTATTTCATGACATCAGCCTTTCTTTCTACAGTCTGTATTTATTTATTTGTTTATTTATTTTATGATTAGCCATCTATATATATATATATATATATATATATATATATATATATATATATATATATATATATTTATGTGGGTGTACTATATATAAGAGAAAACACCCAATGTTGACTATGAAAACATTGACCTGATAAGGTCAAAAACACCAGCATTGACATGCCAGCTGAGAAACATACTTGGTGCATGCAAAACCTTATTTTTATAAACATAAAAAATGTTTTTTTGCAGGTGGCAAGCACTCTTGCACCCCTATTTAGAGGGCTATGCCCTCACACTCCCTGCTAATTATATGTACTAGCTATGAGATCATACAAAAATGGGTCAAGGACATATTCCCCAACCCAGAGAATTGTGCAGTCTTGCACACCTGTCTACTATCTGCTTAGTCAGCCAAATGCTGTCGACTACACACTCACACATTTGACAGAATCAAGTACTCACATAGTTTGTATATCTATATATCTGTATATCCATATTCATCTATATACAAATGTATATATATATATATATATATATATATATATATATATATATATATATATATATATATATAAAAATCACATCTTACATTGCCTTAGCTATAGTTTTTAAATAGTGCTTGTGTCTATAGTAGACCCACCCCTTTCCAAATACCACTCCTGAAATGTATATCTAGATATTCCCTCGGATTTACTAAACTTCTGTGGCAGGACTACCTTAGTCCTGCATGGAAGCGCCCGTGTAGGAGCAGTCCGGCAGCGCTCCATGCATAATAATAAGGTGCACTGTCTGAGCTCCTAGGCTTACACGGAGCATGTACGAGTGCAGAGGGTATGTCTGAGAACAAAGCTCTTACAATAAACACGCCCTGCAGTGTAGAACAGGAGAAAGGGGTAAGGAATGAGCAAGACCACTTAGAGGTGTCTGCATATCCCCACCAACAGTCCCCATGTGTACAACAGCAACAGTACATAAAACTAAAATGAAGAAACATGTTTTTTTTTTGTTTTTTTTTAAATATCCGATTAAAGCTAACCGTAGGTGCATGGGTGTGCCCATCGCTTAGTTACGGTTAAATCAGATTAAAAGGCTGAAGAGGATACCAAGGAATATATATTCAAATGAAGCAGCACAGCAATAGTGTAGTGGGCAGAGCATTTGCCTGATGAGCAAGCATTCCCAGTTTGAGTCCCACTGTAACACATTCCATTTTCCATGGCAAACCACGTTATGGCCAATATTTTTGTTGCAAAACCCACTAAATAACATCTATTTATGAACTGGAGTACTGCAGGAAATGCACATGTGAAGTGTCATTGTCATAATGAGTAAGGCACTAGTAAGCTGGTTTAAGCACAAATAAGCAGTAGTAAGCATATTTAAGCACTAGTAAGTGGGCTTAAGCCCGTTTGCATGGCAGTAAGCAATGTGCACACAGGTGAAGCAATATTGAAGCTAACTCTCTGTAAGTATCATTAAGCGGAGGTTAGCAGTGTGCAAACTCATACAAACCAACTTAAAACTGCTTTAAAGTGCCTTAATCACTCTGTATCCAATGGCCCATGTTCTGGCCAGCAACAAAATAAACAGCCTCTGGAAGCCTTATATATAGTACACCCACAGTCACAGTAGTTAACCACTAAGCCATTGTAGCAGTACATAAGATTGAGGTTTCAACAAACAAATCCTCACTACAGGAAAATCAAATTGAACATGTGAAAGGAATCTATGTACAGTGGGATGCTGTATAACCTGCTACATAACATAAATATGTGAACTGGAGTACTGCAGTAAGGCCAGATGTGAGGTGTTATTGTAATAAAGTGTTAAAGTCCCCAGGACTCCATACAGTGTATGTACACATGAATCACGGATCCAGACACATATATAACATGTAACGAATAATAAATCAATGCCAAAAGGAAAATATAATGCAAATTAAATATGAAGCAATGCTAAGCATTGCACAGCTCAGCTTAGTTGGTGTAAGCAATGTGTAGGCTGGCTAACTCAATCTGCCCAGTGGTATACCCCTTTAAGCAATGCCAATATTAGGTAAGCAGGTGTGCCCATAGTTTAACCTTTTCAAAACCATCCAATCACAGAAACGTATGGGAAATCGGACGCATTTAAACCCCACAGGCATGAATAATTCCCATAACTGGTTGCAGCTTCCTACTGTAGGCAGAATGGCTGGAGTGGGGGAAGGCACTCAATTTGGAATGCAGCACTGGGTCATCCAGGAGTCCAGATTCATGGTATGGCTCCTGGTAAAACACCATGAGCATACTGCAGGGCCAGCACCAGGGCTCTCAGTATAAAGTGGAGGTCTGGGACAGTCTCACCCGTGACCTCACCAGTGCCACTGGTATCCCCTGGACTGGTGAGCAGGTCAGGCATCACCATGCTGACCTGAAGCGGTGGAGGGGGAGATCTCTTGGAGCAGTGGATCCAAGA
The DNA here is from genome assembly GCF_019279795.1 of Protopterus annectens. Classification (NCBI taxonomy): domain Eukaryota; kingdom Metazoa; phylum Chordata; order Ceratodontiformes; family Protopteridae; genus Protopterus; species Protopterus annectens. The sequence goes on from NC_056735.1 coordinate 1,806,488,831, forward strand.
ATCAAGGCAGATGGCTGATAGCACTAAGTACTCATTTTACTACGTAGATAATGATTGCCTAGCTTGTGTATACTATGGATAGGTAATGGATAAATATCACTGTATTTCCCTGACAGCTGCAGATGAGCAGGCTGCGAACCAGCAAGCCCATGCTGCTAGGTTCCAAAGGCTGTGTCGCAAGGCAGGTTAGTAATAATCTTGCATGTACTGTCATAACAAATAAATATAACAGTTCTAGAAAGTGTTGTACCAGTATAAAAATGTACTGTGTATGGAATGTACTGAATAAACTAGACAATATGGCTGAGAGGCTGTCATATAGGTTGTGTGTAAATAAAGGTGTAATATCTTGTGAATTAAAGTATAACCCCTGGAGTGCTTGTGTACATTCTGCTTTCATATGTTGTTGTAGTGTTGCATTCTATAAATAGTACTGTTGGATTAAGCAGTGTTACCCACACTGTTAAACGCAGATAATATGTGTAGGAAGTTCAGTATAACAATGTTGGAAGTCCCAAGAGGTCAGTCATATTGTACAACTGAGGGAGACTTAGACAGAAAACACTGGAATACTTTACACCAATTCCCTGATAGCACAGTGTACTGTGATGTCAACTGTAACATTTTTACCACACACAGCAGGCGTTTGAATCCCGTGAGTGGTAGTTGTATACATAATCATACCCCACAACTGTACAGAGTTTGTGAAAATTTCTTGATAGAAAGCTGTATGCATAATTAGACCCAACAACTGTACAGAATTTGCTAGAATGTTCATGTAGTAAGCTGTATGCATAGTCATACTCCTCAACTGTTCTGATTTGTCCAGCATGTCCAGATAAATGGCCCAAATCTGCTGCTCGGTAACCTGTTCCCCTGACAGTGTGATGATATAGGAAATGTAGGCAGCTTTTACTGACATATAACTGATAGTTAGATGTGTACATAGTCAGAGAATTTATATAAAAACAAATCTGTCATTGTAGCATCTCACCCAAAGTGTATGACAGCAATTCTCAAAATATGTCGCAGTAACACCTGCATCCTGTCAAGCCTTGACCAGAGTGTGTGCAATAACAGATTGTTAGGTATGTGTATAACATCAGCATGGACTCTGGGAGTATGTGTAGAATTTGTCAGGTAATGTTGACAAAGAATTTCTCCACAGCTATACCAGGTAAGAGGTGCAGACTGTAGGTACAACACAGTTCACTTATATACTTGTCTACAAGCATGGAATCTGGGAGTATGTGTAGAAATTGATGGTAGTGTTAATGATTTTCTCAACAGCTATAACAGGTAAGAGGTGTAGACTATACATAAGACACAGTCCATTTATATACTAATCTACAAACATACCATTGTACAAAGTAAAGCCACTGGGTAGTGTAATAATACATGTAAGGGACAGATCACTGCAGTGACTAAGAAAGCTGTGAAAACTGCAGGGATATATTAGTTGTTAATTGACGTCTCTCTCACCCCCACCATATGTGCAACAATAACCTAATTACACACCTTAATGGGTATGTGTACACTCCAAACTTTTGTTGGGACATATGTCCTATTGGTTTATAAATATTCAGATTTAGTTCTATGCATGTGCCATGTTAAAATACTCCCATATCAGTGGTCTGTTGCCATCAATAAAATGTACATGCTGTTGTAATGGCCACTGTTGTCCCATATATGTATGTGTTTTACTTGCTCTGCAACTGTTGTAATTCTGGTGTCTTGGGTTAATGGGAATACCTATGCATGCTGTTATAATTAATCCTGAATCCTGTTGACTATTATTAACCGATATCTTTCTTAAAACTGCAACACCACAGCTCATATGGGAAGGCCAGTCCCAGCAGACCCACCTGTCCCACTTCACCTGGCCATTGCACCGGGCACCAGCATGTCTGGGGCCCAGCCTGGGACCTCCTCCTCTGTTGGCTCTGCACCACCTTCGGGTGGAACCACCACAGGGGAAGGGGCTCGGTCCCCCCCTGGGAGCGGGAGCAGAGAGGTACCTGTCACCCGCCATCAGGTCCAGGCCGTGGTGAGTAGGGAGCTTGACAAGGAGATTCGAGACCAGCTACGCCAGCTTGAGGGCCGCATTGTGCAATTAGAGGGTGAGCCTGCCCCTCCTACCTAGCCCCCAGCACAGCCACCTTTAGGGCCGTGAAGGTGCAGTGGTGACTGCCCATGGGTGGGGACCTCAGTCCCACTGTCTCCATTTGGGGGTTCATGGGCTTGCGACTTGCAAACACCCACTCCCAGTCCAAGGTGTTTACCCCCCACATTCTTGTATACCACCCCTGTATGTGTCTTGTTTGACTTGTCTGTTAACCTACCCAACCTACCTCCCCAAATATACCTACTACCCCTCCCCAACATCCCACTCTCACCTGAAAAAAAAAGGGCAATCTGTTCCCACAAAAAAAATCTCGCCCCATACATAGCTGTCCATTTCACAAACTTGTCCACTGGACACATGTAATCGGGTCTAATTGGCATCACAATGAATTATTGTTGTCCTCACCCCCACCCAGGGGTTTGAGTGTCTAAATCTACCTCCAAATTCAGTGTATATGCACAGCTGTTTCTGTAGAAGAAATGGCCAGCTATGGACCTTCCCTACACCCTTCCTGCACATCCCTGGCTATTTTCCCTACTGTCTTTCCCTCTTTGTGCCCCTTTTTTCACCACTTTCCTATCAACCACTTTTTCTATTCTTTTAAAGAAATTAGCACGGGAGTAAGCAGGAGTAAGCACTTTTAAGCAGCAGTAAGGGGGTTTAAGCCTGTTTGCGCAGGAGTAAGCAATGCCTCCACACCTTAAGCACTTTAGAAGCTAACTGGGTGTAAGAAACTGCAACCGGAAGTTAGCAGTGCTTACCTCCGCTCAAACACAGGCAAACCCACTTACAACTGCTTTAAAGTGCCTTAATCACTCTGTATCCAACAGCTCGTGTTCTACCCAGCAACAAAATAAACAGCCTCTGCAAGGCTCAAAACCAGAACCCTGCACACCATAGCCAAAGTGATTTACCACTAAGCCATGACAGATATACATAAATCTGATGTTTTCAGAAACATATCATCCAGCCCAGTCATGCAACAGTACAGAGAATGTATACCAACATCTAGATGTATGTGTGTGTGTAAATATATTAATATCTAAACAGATACAACATATTTATATATGTAGATATATATATAGATATAGATATATATATATATATATATATATATATATATATATATATATAAATATATACATATATAGAAATATATATATGAACATATATACATGCAAATGCCTACATCGACACATATATATGTCTACACCTATATGTCTACATATACACAGCAAGGTACATGTATGTACGCAGATGTATATCTATGTAGGTATATACGGACATAATTTTATATATGTAAGCAGATATATATATATATATATATATATATATATATATATATATATATATATATATATATAGGTATATGTGAACTGTGGTGGAGGTGCTGCGGTAGCATTGTTGCCTCACAGTAAGACGTTGTCCTGTTCGATTCTCAGCTAGTGCGTCTTCTGTGTGGAGACATGCATGAATGGGCGTACCTTCGTTGAAAGTTGTGTGTCAGGGCCGGCAACTTGGCATGTAAAAATCTACTGCCAATCATTAGCGGACTGGAGTTCCACTGTGGCGACCCCTAACCGGGAAAAGCCGAAAGACACAATATATAGGTATATGTGGCTATACATCTGTAGATAGCAATGGTAGATTAACAAAACAAATATGTCCACGTGCACCGTTAATAGAGTTGAGAGGTCCCAAACAATATATGTCATGTACAAATTGGCATACCCCCCCACAGCCAAACACGTTCACCCTGCAATACATTGCCAAGTGTTGCAGATCCCATAACCAGGACCTGTCATGACATGGGCACAAGATGTTAACAGTACTACATCCCACCTGTATGATGTCAGGCTGGTATTGATAACATATCATGCAGTACAGTCTGGCTCCCATAGAAAATGTAAAATGTGGAAGCTGTCAGCATCCCCAGAATACATATACACAGACACATATATGCAGATACAGATATATATATATATATATATATATATATATATATATATATATATATATATATATATATATATATACCCCTATGACTACACATACACATGCAGAGACATGTACAGTAAGATACTTATGTAGTAGGTGCATACAATATGGTACAGCCACTATGCCTACAGTTAACACCCTAACTACTGGACACTGGATGAGCCACCCATACAAATACCATTCGTTGCCTTCAACATATACCCACAGAGACGTCATAGGATAAACACCACACACAGGTTTGCAGAAATGGAATAGCTTTATTTGTGTACTATTACAGTTTTATATGCCATGTCATATAGCTGTTCAGACACTGACATCCATATCAACAGAGCAATGCAAGTGTGAAACAGTTATACTAATACAGTAGTCTGTAAAGGTCCACAATCGTTGCTGTCCAGGCCAAGCCCTTCAAATCGTACAATAGTAAAGACAGACTGGGCCACAATCAACAGTAAGTGATGCAGGTGTATAGTCCAGCAGCCTCTATCTACACTCTGTACACAATCACTAGGTGGTAAAGACTTCAGTTGACCAAATGGGATGTAACTGTTACATAACAAGGCATAACTGACACCATCACAGTCACACTGGCAAAGAGAATAGTCTGTATGGCAGGAGGCAGTAGGCCTGCAGTAACCCACTTTATGTAAGTAATGTCAAGATAGGTGACATGTATGGTACTGTACATCCAGATACCTTAAGGCAGCTCACCCCTGATACACCCACATTTTGTAACAGCCTAGGTTATGTATGGTGCATCCCCCCTAGACTCAATAATATAGGGCCATATACCACTGTTACATACACTGGCCTCTGGAGTGCATATGAGCACACATGTATTGTGTTGGTGAAGCCCACACATATATGGCCCCAGCCCCACCATATGTGTGGGGGATACAACAGCAGTGGACTGCTGGCAGGCATGGCAGTGTGGTATATGTATATGTGCATATGTATCTCTATCTGTATATGTGTAGACATATACTGCTCTGTATATGCATATATCCGGGTGTGTATATGCATATCTATGTACAGATACACACCCATCTACACATGTCAATATGTACATGTGTAATTATTTATATAGATATCTGGATAATCATATGTACATATATATTCACCATATGTCCTGAACATGGGGTGTAGCCCTACCTCAGCCCCTATAGTCCCACCTTCGTAGTGCAAGGGGATGCCAGGCATGTATAGCAGGTATATTAGCAGACTATTGCCACTGTAATAGGGATTGTCTGCACAAACATGGTGTGTGTGGGAGGTCACATCTGCTTTTCACATGTGCGCCATTGGCTACTGACAGACATCCTAAGGACATCATAGTACAGTACCGCTGCAAGCACATAATGCTCCTGTGGACTACAGCAGAGATATTGGCCAATTGATGTGGACATTCTGACACACTCTGTACAGTCCAGAGGTATACATAGAACCCCTTAGTGCAGAACATGTGGACCAAGCCTGACAATATGGATGTTAACAGCCATGTAGATGGGTATAACACATAACGACTGGTATACAGTCACCCCCATAGGTTATGCATTCACACATCCCTGTCTGTCCTGACACATAATAACTGCTGGTACAGAGGTGCCATGGCCACATACTACCCAGTAGTTATTGACATACATCTGTACAGCATCCAACCGCTCTGTCTGACATACACAACTGTTAAGGGAGGCCCGGCAGCAGTACATCTGACAAGTATCTGGACATGACACCTCACTGGGTAAGTACACTAAGCTGCTAGGCATGTAAGAAAGCACTGTGTAGGCTACAGGCAGACTGGCTCAATACTGGCCTACATCTCCTATGGGGGAATACACCTGTACCTGCATACATAGCAGGCTCTACAGGCATGTCACAGCAAAGGGTAAGATACACCTGTGTGAAAGTGCATAACCACAACCAGTGTGAACACAGCCACAGCCACATATGGTAACCTAGCATAATATTACAGTGTATGGACTATCTGTTCAACACCATCCTCATGTGTGCCACTCACACACTAACCCTACATATACTGGGCCACTACACAGTGTGGTCTGATGCCCAGCTGTGGTATGGGACATGTGTGCGTGTATGGCCCTACAAACATGTAAGCCAATACGGTAACATACAGTGGAGCAGCATGTAACATCAGATAGGACGGGACCTAGGACGATGACTACCACAGTCTGTACACAGGCCAAGGTACATCTTAACAATACACACACTGTTGACATTCACCATAAGTACACAGACCTCAGTACTGTACAAACAACCACAGTATGTCCAGGTTATGTCATCAAATATAACCCCTACTGTACATAACATGTGTAGCAGTCTGATATCTCACTGGCTTGTTATCAGATACGATGACACTAATTATGGTGTACAGCACATATGCACCTCTTAATGCATGACATATGTACAAAGGTTGACTGAGTTGTGGCTGGAAGCACATACACAGGGCCAATATTGACATGCTGCTGTGATAACATCATGCATTTACTGTTGTAACAGGGTTTGTTGTAACATATGTCTTATGAGGGATATGAAGTTTGTAACTGTCACAGCTTTCACCATCTACAGACTGCAATTCTCACACTACCTTCTGCAGTTCACAGATACATCTTCTGTCGGTAACACATGACACCAAAGGCACCACACACTGCCCAGTCTGCAGATGACCCTACAGATGGGGAGTCCTCATAAACATACAACTGACATGGCAGGTATTAATACATGTAGGACAGCTATATCTGCACAAACCCTGTTAAACCAACATTACTCTGAATGCAGTATAGCAGCACTTACAGTCTGTAGTCAGGTCAGGCACATCCCCCTCCTGTGTGTTGGCCTGTTTCCACAGTGTATGTTGTCAGAGGTAAATCCCTAATCCATCTGAGATGCTGTTTGCCAAACAACAGAATGAGTTCCTGCTCACAGTGAATGAAAATGACCAACATAAACATGATGTTCCAAGATATTGGAGTGTGTTTCCATGCAATTGGCTATGGGAATGTTACCACAGTTGTTCCACATGCAATCAGCTAGGGGAGGGCTGCAATTCGTGCAGAGGCCATCAGCTGATCATGAGCTACACTTCAAATACACATGCTGCTGCCTAAGCAAAGCAGGTGTAGGTCTCCATATCCATCTGTGAGGGAGTGAGAGAGGCAGACAGAGGCAAAGACAAGTCAGGGAGGGGTGGGAGAGTAAAACTTAAGAATGTCTGTGTCACACACCTACCAGCACAAGGTATCAAACCCCAGATTGACTATGTAGTGCTATCACAGTTCTATGCAGTTATTGGATGCACCACATAGGTTACCTGTTGCGGACCCCTCAGAACATATATGTGATGGTGAGTGACATCTGCAACAGGGATCTGGTAGCTATACGGTAGGTAAAGTACACATGCCTGGCCGCATAAACAGGTGCAGGCGTTAACACAGTTACACTATCACAGGGACGCACACATATTGACACCCTTGGCAGGGCCAGGATTATAACTCATCACTAGTGAGAGTGCCACAACACATTACTGCACAGGTATTACATGCACCACATGGGCCATACGGATGTTATATGGGCAAAGGGTCTGGGGAGGTGTCTTACATCAGACAGCATGCTTCAGTATGCCAATGTGGGTTGCAGTGAATGTGGATGTGATCATACTCATCATGCAACACACACACAAACACACAGGGTGCCAGTACTGACATGCATGGGTGCGTGTCTGCAACGGGTGTGTGGTGGTCGACTGTGCCAGATGGCTATACAAGGCTAAGTGATGGGTATACCTTGGCATCAGGCCACATGACAGTGGTCTGCATTGTGACTCAGGGCTGTAGTTTATGCATTTGCCCACACAGGTGGGTATTGTAACCACCATCCAGTCACCTGGGGATTATTGCGTGCGGCCAATGCTGTGCATCACTTGCCATGTATGTGTTCCTTAGTCCATGACCTGGACGGTGTCTGGGATGTGCACACCTCCCACAAGCATGTACAGTGACATGTGGAACTGTACTTGAGGTGTCTGGCCCATGTTGTGTACACAGATTATCATCAGATGTGCCAGTCTTGGCCACCTGTGGTGGACACTGGTAATGGACAGCAGGTTTACCCTGCACCTACATTGATAGCATGCTAATGGCATTCCCTGGTGTCAGTGGCATCTGTCCACACAGGGCATGTTTTCAGGCATGGTATGTCCTTTGTAGGTCACATGTGATGGCACCACAGGCATTGCAGGTCTCCAGTGGGGAACATAGGGAAGGTGCACTGTCTGCATTTGCATGCCTATTGGACAGATGGACAGAGTGCCATGCCCTCGGTAGCCCACTGCAATCACTCCATAGCTACTATCAGTGCCCAATATGCAGTGTACTACTCACATATTGGCTGTTGCCTAGGCATGTGAGTGTGTGTATGAGACATGGGTTGAGAGTGTGGTAATACTGGGGGTTGCTAACTGTGATTGCCTGGCCTTGATGTCACATGTGTGGGTATGGATTTGCACCCCATCCTCTCAGCTATTTCACATATGCTATCCCTGTACAGTGGACATTGTGATATTTACTATAGCCACCTTATAAGAAATGTGCAAAACCCACTCCATATTGGGCCCAGGTGTCACACACTCACACCCACCTCTACACAGGACATGAGTTACAAACACACACACCTGTCATGTTTGGGAGTAGAACCTCTAGCTAACTAGGTTATTACACTACAGTACTATGCAGTTATTGTACATGCCACAGAGATTACTGAAGTGCTCCTTCCCCAAAGGTCTATATCACATTGGATGACATCAGCAGGATTGCCAAGGTAGGGCATTTGAACATTCAAATTGTAGTGAGTCTGGCTAGGCTAAAATGCATTGCTCCCTACACAGACAGCAACACACGCACAAAACATCTGCAACTGACATGTGTGGGTATAGAACCCTCAACAGAGGCCTATATCACACTTCAGCATGGAGCTGTTATATGACGCACCACAGGGATTACTGGAGAGCTCCTTCCCCAATGGTGTATTTCACAATGAATGAAATCAACAGGATTGCCAAAGTAAGGCATTTGAATTGTACTGAGTGTAACTAGCCTAAAATGCATTGCTCCCTACACAGACACTGCAACACACACAAAACATCCAGAACTGCCAAGGGTGAGAATAGAACCCTACCAGAGCTGTAAATCACACTACAGCAGAACACAGTCTTGGCACGCATAATGGATATTACAAGGCTACAAACTTCCCGGAGGTGTATTTCTAGGTGGATGACATCAGCAGCCTTGCCAAAGTTGAGCATTTGAAGTGTAGGTAGTGTGACTACCCTAAAAAGCATTGTTGTCTACACAGAGTCAGACAGACACACACTTGCCATGTCTGGGATTAGAACACCTAACTACTTTATCACACTACAGAAGTACGCAGTTACAGGACCCACTATGGAGATTACTGGGCTATAACCTTCCCAGAGGTGTATTTCTAGGTGGATGACATCAGCAGCCTTGCCAAAGTTGAACATTTGAATTGTAGGAAGTGTGACTACCCTAAAAAGCATTGCTGTCTACACAGACAGAGTCAGACAGGCACACACTTGCTATGTCTGGGATTAGAACACCTACCTAACTACGTTATCACACTACAGCCATATGCACTTGCAGGACGTGCTATGGAGATTACGGAGCTACAGCCTTCCCAGAGGTGTATTTCTAGGTGGATGACATCAGCAGCCTTGCCAAAATTGAGCATTTGAATTGTAGGGAGTGTAACTACCCTAAAAATCATATCTGTCTGCACAGACAGTGACAAACAGACACACACACAAACACACAGTTGCCACGGCTGGGGTTAGAACTCCTACCTAACTACTTACTTTCTCACACTACAGCAGTACACAGTTACAGGATGCACTATGGAGATTACAAGGCTGCAATTTTCCCAGAGGTGTATTTCTAGGTGGATGACATCAGCACCCTTGCCAAAGGTGAGCATATAAATTGTAGGGGGTGTGACTACCCTAAAAAGCATTGCTCTCTACACAGACAGACAAACACACAGAAACACATACACACACACACACACACACACACACACACACACACACACACACACAAAGTTGCCACAACTGGAGTTAGAACTCCTACCTAACTATTTTATCACACCACAGTACGCAGTTATGGGACACGCCACGGAGATTACTGGGCTAAAACTCTCTCAAAGGTGTATTTCACAGTGGATGACTTCAGCATGCTTGTCATAGTGGGGCTATGGTGAAGGCAGTGTGTGTGCATGGGCCATAACCCAGTCATCTAGGGGTTGACACGCCACATGTGGGCACAACCTGGGTCATATTTCACAGGTACGTGTATACAGCTGCTAGATGACAACTTCCTTGTACAGTCATGTTGCACAGCTGGCACGTACACCACACATTCTTTAATGCTGACAGATACCGGTGGCTAGTATCTGCAGTGAGTGACATCTGACCCTTGTGAGGTTATGGCCCTTTGGCTGTGTGCTGGGTGGGACATGCCTGGATGGCTCCTTGTCACTGTCACCCTCTTCCACAGATCTATGTACGTCTACCTTTGGCTTATTATAATGTGTTGTCCTTACATATATGCCTGTATTCCTATCCACTGTGTGTGTGCAAAGCATGAGTGGTGCATACTGAGGGGTGTCTGCACTAACTTCTGTGGCTGCCAGATATGTCTGGTCCACTGGTGTTTGCAGACATGGCCTTCATGTGTTTAAGTGTGTGAGCATGCCCAGTATGACCTTTCAGTATGTTGTTGACTGACATTGCCTTCATTTCTCTAAGTGTTTGGGCATGCCCAGTATGCCCGTCTGTACTGAATGTGTGGATCATGTCCAGGTAGTTTGTACTGCAGTGCTAACCTTTGTGTTGTACACCTACAGGTAGCATGCTGTCTCTGCAGGGTATCCGTCAATCATTTGGCATTGACTGTTACTACATTTCTGCATAGGATGGGGGGCACACCTGACTATTTCTACATTCCTACACAGGATTGGGGGGGCACACCTGACTGTTACTAAATTTCTATGTAGTATGGGGGGCACACCTGGCTATTTCTACATTTCTACACAGGATTGGGGGGGGCACACCTGGCTGTGACTACCTTTCTACATAGGGTGGGGGGGGGACATCTGACTATTTCTACATTTCTACACAGGATTGAGGGGGGCACACCTGACTGTGACTACATTTCTCTGTAGGATGGGGGGGCACACCTGACACTTGTACATATTTGCTAGGACTGTACTGGTATGTCAGGTACTCCATTTCATTCTGTAGTCGTACCTATCATGCTGACTAGAGGCATAAAAGTGTACTACAAGTCGTAGCTTTTAATTACCTACATATCAGTTTCTGACTTCCTACCCTTCAGAACTGACATCTCCCTGCCTGATCTGCTGTAGTCTGTCTGTGTAGGCCTGGGGGGGTGGTTAGCCATAGGCCTCATTCAGAGGCCATAGCACAGCTTTTGTTTTTGCTTGTCTACACCTGTCCTGCTGGCTGTGACTGTTGTATATGTGAACTCTCCTGACTGGCATGTGTGAGTTACTTACCTTGTGTCTTTGTAATGTTGTCTATCTTTTTTCCTTCATACTAAATCAGGAGTTGCCATCATCATTTCCTCCCTATCCCTTTGCTCCAACTACCACTATCAACACAATCTCACCACTTTCTCAATTAGTGTTTTCCATCATCCTGTTCAAATTATATAAAATACTCCTCATGTCCATATGACTACCCTAGAGCTGAAACATTACCTTGTTTTTATAGCTTCCCTCTGCCAGTATCCAATGCAGATAGTCATTTTCCAGCTTCATTTTGTCCCCCTTTCCCTTATTCATGTAAATACTGCCTGCTGATCAGTCCTCTATCTCTTTTTTCCTCCATTGTAATGCTTCCATGAATCTATTGGCAAGTTGGGTACCGAAGAGGCTATACAATTAATGCAGGAACTGAAGGAGCAAGAACTGGCCATTTTAAAAGAGAAGAATATCAAATACTATAGGACAAAATGGTTACTCTGGAATAGGACATAAAGTGTTTAGTGGGATAGGCAAAGATTAAGTGAAATACCGTCTGAACTCTGCTAACAAATGGTTGAAAAGGGGAAAATGGGAAAGAGAAATGTAATAGCTGTCTTCCGAAATGGTCTCAGGTAATTGGTTGTACTGGCTGTTTAAAAGTGAAAAGATTCTAGTGGTCATAAGAACAAGGACAACCACTTGAAGTAAATGACAACAAGATTATGTAATGATATTTTTGGTGAATTAAAAAAATTGTGTCACTAAAGCTGTTATATAAAAAAATAAATGTGTCATCCTCCTTAACATCCTTCTCTTGGATGTGCCCTCCTTACTTAGTGTCACTCTTACTTCTTGGCATTTCCTTTTCTCATTATGGATGTTTAGTGCAGTTTATAACTGTGATATGCTAAAAATCTACATCTTGTAGTTTTGGGTTTGCTTTTTTTCTTCATTTTCCATTTTGCCCAACACCTTTCCAAGATCACCCCTGGAAAAAGAGGTGGCTGCACCTAGTAGCTTTTGCTGGATTGCAAACACTTTTTTATTATTCTGACAAAGTAATAAATGAAATCCCCCAAACATAGCAGACCAAAAGGAACTTGTAAAAACAGTCACATAATGGAAATAGTTGTGTCTTCCCATAGGAGTTGCAGAAACATAAATACTGCAAAGTCTAGCTTTCTCATCGCTTGCCACAATTCTATACTCACACAGCCCTCCCAAGCTTTATAATTAAGTCTGTCCAGTTTAGTCTTTCCTATAATATAACCACTATCACCGAAAACGTTTGCTCCCCATCATCTCGCTTTCTCTTTCTTTGTCTATCTGCCTCTCCCTCTCTCTCTTTCTTACAGTATAACTGAAGTGTACTGAGCAGATGTAGATATGCTGTGTAGAAACTATCAACAATACCACTGCAAATGGCTTAATTTTAGAGTCACATCTTTTGATTGAGGTGGTCTCTATCCTTTAATGGAGTTATCCATCATGGAGGCTCTGGGCAAGTGTTGGGATATTCACAAGCCCACAGATGGATGCCATATAGTTGGCATTTATGCCAGTAGATGAGAAGGTCAGCTCAATGTGACTGCAAGTCGCACTACAAAACTGTATTTCTGTTGTTTGCGCACATGCACCTAACAATTATCCAAAATATTCAGCCTTTCTGAAGACTGTATATGCAGTGCTAGAAAGGGTGTTATGTACTGATGCTTTAGTCCTGCTGGGAGACTTCAGTGCTTATTGTGAAATGTTGAAGAGTCTGAGAGATACATGATTGGCTTTTCTGATCTGTACATGAATAGTTGTTCCTACACTTCTGTGCTAGTTATAAACTGAACTTTCCATAACAAAGACATCTGATGCAAGATGTTTCATAAGAGGATTTGGTACTGGTGTGTCTTTGAGCAAAACTGACAATTGAGTATGTAATCTTATCTAAACTAAGTCCACTTGTTCTGGTCACGTAGGTCAAAAGAAGTTCTGAGCTATCAGTTTATCATCTTTTGATGGTGAGTTGAGTCATACAGCTGATTTAATAGATAGGAAGCTTCTTTGCTGGAAGTGTTCATACACATTCAAAAAATCATCCTCCATTAAATGTGAATTAAAGAAGTATGGAGGGTGAATGTACCTTATTAAGATACCTCATTAGATGAAGTAATGGGAAGAAACTATTGCTGAACTGTTGTCTGTGCTTATCATGCTGGTACCTGCTGGTAGATACTAGTACAGTGGGAAGTCATCAGAATAAAGAAATAGGCCTTCCCAGCAATGGTAGTAGTGTTTATCTGGATTTGGCTGACAGGTGGTGACACACCTAGAAAGCAACAACTGTTTCAGTCAAGGAAATGAAGACATAAAAGTGTAATAATTGTGACCTGGTCAAAGAAAATGACTTTCTAGTGGCCTCAAATTATTTTAGCAAATCATTCATGAGTTCTGGAAGTAGGGTTGCAGGACACTCCCCAAGCTGTTCTCAGCAGACATGAAGAAATACTGATCTCAGCAGGGAATACTGTCTAGAGGTAAAATAAAAATGTTAGGAGCTCCAAAACCCAAAATGCCTGCCATGCTCTGATGAGGCACTAGCAGAATCAGCTGGGGGATTAATTAAGTAGCTTCTCAGTAGTAATAGTTTGGAAGTAGATAAGATCTAGCAGGAAATGCTGAAGGTGCTAGATATTGTTTTTCCCTGTTGCTTCATACCTTCCAGTCATCCCAGTAGTCTCATACATCCCTGGGTCTGCCAGCCCCTCTTTTCACCCATGGGCTTTCTGCTTAATTCCAGGCTGAGGTTAAGGATGTCCTGGAAGGGTCATGTTTACAACTGCTTCTGCTGGGAGAGGGATTTTGTCTTTAATGGCCTACCCTCTTGTTTCTACCCCTGTGCTCCTTGACACATTGTCTCAGAGCTACGTCCCTCTTTGGACCATGCTTTCCTTCAGGAAGCATCATTGATGAGCACCCTTCCTCCCAGGATGGGTATACCTGTCCCTTCCTGTCAGCATCTCAGATGCCCAAGCCGCTAATTGAAACCATATCACCTGGGCCATAGTTTGGGCTTTATCCTTCTATGCTACGGTGCTGGCTTTAAGCATTAGTCAGATATTGTTGGGGTGTATCGGCTGATGCACTTTTTCAATATTACATAGAAGACAAGGACGACACTCTTGAATTTGCAAAATGGAGTAGTCGCATGTTCTAAAAGGGGACAGAAGGGTGTGATTCACTTTCAGTGGGATCATGCTCTTATATTTGTTCAATATTTCACTACTCAGCTATGTATAGCAAAGCTATTCTAATGTATAACTCACAGAAATGTATTATGAAACCTATCAGTAATGTACAATCCTCTACTTTGCCCCACTATTCATCTTGCATTTTATCCTAATTTATGTTGTCCAATTGTCATACCTCTTCCTCGCCTATCAACATTACCAAAGATTTTACTTTTCTCGCACCTCTCTTGATTCAGTCACAATGCTTTCTGCCTTCCTATCCTTCCTGTTTTCATGCTGGCTTTTCTTCCCATGTTACACCAAGACTCCACCTTCTTCCATCCTTAAACTCCAATCCCTACCCATTTTCTCTCTTCTAATCCTTTTGCATTATATTACACCTCTTTATATCTGTCTGTCAGGCTCTTCATGGCTTTGATATTCCCAGCCCTCACTTCTTCATCTTTCTTTTCATTCTCTTCTTTCCAGTTCATTAATAAAGCTCTTACCTGACTCTACCTGCATCATCATGCAATCATCTGTGTCCTCTGCAGCTTATGGCACCTAATGCATTCATCTATTCCATTACTTTAGTTTTTTTTCTGAAAATGGATTAAATCTTGCCAATATACTTCAAGGAGCATAACGACCACTGGTTACAGGCCCTGTGCCTTAGCAAGCCTCTGAAGTCTGGAATAAACTTCATTGATATTGTCATATCTTACTCTGTAAAGTACAAGTGTGTGTGGTGGTGGGGGGGTGCATGCCCGTGCATGTGACTGTGCAACGCTGAAGTCAAATCTTTGCTGCAACCTGAAGTGGTGAGAACAACTTCCATAATGCATGCTCACTCAGTAGGGCACCTATAAGAATAACGTAGTGAAATAGTGTTGTGGAAATTAATTGTAGCCTTTAAATGTGAGCAAGTCCCAAAACCTTACTGAAAGTAGTACAAGACAAAAGCAACATCATTTACAGTAAGTGTGTGTTAAAACAATATATCACCAGTATAACCATGGGATCTATAGCAGCAGCAGTCATAATAAACAAACCAGACATAATGCAATCATTATACAATAATATTGAGATGTTTTTTCACTTAATTTGATTTGTATGTGTGTCATGTCAGATGTAAACCATTACAAACATCTTCCCTTCACCAGCAATAATCACCCATGGCAGAAAAATGTGTTTGAGTACTTAGCAGCTGCTGTCATCCTGTTAAATGTCAATCATTACTCATCACTGTGACATATGTATATATCCTGCCCCCTCTGTTTATATCTTCTGGCTTCTGTGGTTTGCTATGCCATGTTTTGACTATCATGGATGCTCTTTACACCCAGCTTTCAGGCAATGCCTTTCAAAACTAATGCAATTTAAAAGCATCTATGTAAATGAGGCTCAGGGTGCACATTCTGTCTACTTTAAAATCCATCATAAAGATGGTGTTTGCTATCCATGAAGAAACAGAAGTCCACCAAACAAGAGCTTTGATTCATAAAGGGCTACTGCCATTACTAAGTCCTAACATGGGCAACCAACCACTCAAAGGCACCCTTCTAATTCAGTGACAGGCCCACCATGGTGATTCTGCTTGGTTGATAGAATCAATATGGGCATTGCTACATGCTAATGAGGCATGCTGGGTAGCAACTAATGCAAAATAATCATGTGCTTTCCCCAGAAAATGCCTACATAAATCTGAACACCCAGCTGTGTTAACATGACAAAAATGCTGCCTTCCCCCATTAGTTCCAATGGGGAGACCACAGCATAGGTAAGTGTTAGGATGTTTAGCAGAGAAGTAATGGGGGTAGTATTAGTGTATGTGTTTGGTACTGCATGTGCATGTCTGCAAGGTTATGTATTGTGCCCAATAACTGAGTGTGCATGTCTGCATGTGTGTGTGCGTGTGTTTATAGGTAAAGCGATGAGTATGTCCTTGAGTGCAATCGAGTGGGGTGTGTCATATACAGTGAGTGCCTGCGGGAGCATGTCTTTGTGTGTGTGTGTGTGTGTGTGTGTGTGTGTGTGTGTGTGTGTGTGTGTGTGTGTGTGTGTGTGTGTGTGTGTGCACGTGTGCGTATTTAGGAGAGTGAATGAGGGGAGTTCTTGTGCCAACATGACAGGTGCCGGAACCATAGGGCGAGGGGGAGGGGAAGCCCCCCATACTTTTACAGCTGCGGAGGGAGGAGGACGCAACAGAGGACTCATGCATGCTTTGCATGCTAACATGAAGAATTTTGCTTTGCACACTAATGTGAAGAATTTAAAAACAAAAGTGCATGGAACTATACAACGCTGCCAGAGTAAGAAGATGTTTTATGTGCTCCATTCAGCTATTATGGTGCTCGTTCTGTATTTAGCTCTTATGTGGGTGTGTGATGGCTGGTGGTTAGAATTACCCAAGCTCAAACCTTGTACCTTAGATGCAAGGGTCTGTATTCTCTACCCATACCACCACTTGTAATTCAGGGAGTTGTGTTAGCTCTCAACTGTCTATATTTTCACAGAATATTTGGCTCAAAATTTGTGGTTGTCTGGCAAATCAGTGAGAACAGAATTCACTAAATAATGATAGCTCTTTTACTTTTCAGTCTTCCTATCTTTTTGGAAACACATGGTAGCACAAAACACTATTTTAGCAACTTTCTAAGATTATACAAACAATATTTAAAATATGTCCCTGGTTTTGGGCCATTGCCCTCCCCCCAAATAAATGTTGGCTTTTTCCTGATTTCTTCTGCTGTGAAATTCAGTGATTTATTTTTGGCAAGTGGGTGGTGCAGTGGTAGTGCTGTTGCCTCACAGCAAGAAGTTCTCTGGTTCAATTCTCAGCTGGGGTGCTTTGTTTGTGGGAGTCTCGTATGGGTGCTCTGGTTTCCTCCCATGTTACAAAGATGTGTCTGGTGCATTTCTCCCTGAGCCTCTGCTGAAAATTGGCTTTATTCCAAGACAGACTTTCCTGGTAAATAAATAAAAGAAAGTTATAAGGGGCTGAGAGCTTCAGGGGAAGAGAAGTTTAGTGCTGCTTATTCCAAGTCTGTATGCATTGTTAGTAGCACAACTGGTAGTAGCCTTACTTTTGGTGCAGAAAGCTGTAGGTTCTACTCCCACAGTATGCAGATGGATTGCTGATACTGTACTGCATTATACTTTAAAGGGAGTGGATGCTGCAGTCCTGTGAATGTCCTCCTTTGGAGGAGTTACCTAGTAACTATGAACCTGTTATCAGTTTGCCATCCATTCCCTATTGCAATATTACTAGCTTATCATTTTTTTAATGTAACATAGGCAATTTATTCTCCAAGGGCAGCAGACACTTTATTTGTTGATGAAACAATGAAATATAAAGTTGTTTCCTAGCAGCAACCTCTTCATTAGTTAGAGATCTCTTTAATGTGGAATTATTTAGATGACTTACTTCTGCAGAGATTTTGCATATTTACTGATATTGGTGGATTGTAATGACAGAAGTTTGAGTGGCCTTTTACGGTTGAAATTTTCTGAAATGTGTAGTTTTGTCATTATTGGTTCATACATTTTGTTTCATTGCTTACTAGAAGACTGTTCAAAATTACAAATTTAAAACACATTCTAATAACTGGTGCTGTATTATACAAGGAATATAATTTAATACAACCAGGAAGGCGAATCAAAGAATGCATACATGTATGCATGGCCCTAAAAATGTGTTTGAAAACAGCCCAGTGGAAAGTGTGAAAGGTCCAAAATCATGGGCAAATTTTAAGCTTTACTCTTGTTACCAAAGCAATGGATGAAGGTAAAATAGTTCACGCCACATTACCTTGATCTGGCCAACCCTTTTGACACAATCACTCAGGTGTAGTACAAAATATGAATAATGTAGGAGCAAACACATCACTAGCTGGATTGCCAGCTTGCTCACAGGATGCAGGAGATCAAAATAGGGGAAGAGACTAGTCATCAATGGAGTCGCCCAGGGTTCGGTGCTGAGACTTTTTCTGTTTGGCATATACATCTCAAAAGTAAAAGGAAATACCAAAAGGCTTTGGCCGGCTAAGTTTGAGATGACTGCAAGCTAGGAGCAGTTATTGAATCCCCAAATGACTTAACCATCATGCAGGAAGGTTTGTCCCAAATAATAACTGGTGTCAAATCATGACAATGCCCTCTGTGAACTGACCCAATTGTTTGGCATTTGGGAACTTGTGTGTACAGCGACCTAACTTTTCACCAACATGTGCCCAGAGTCATAAGAAAATCTTTCTATATTGCGCAGCTTATAAATAAATTGATTGTGACTAGATCTAGAGATGTTGTTGTCTCCCTTTACAAAGCTTTCATTAGGCCAATCATTTTGTATAATGCCTACTTTGGCATGTATCTGTCCAGCCCCATGCAACAATTGGAATACCTTCAGAGATTCCTTACTAAAAGGATACAAGTCCTAAACAATAATTCTTGCATGGACCACTTCAAAGATTTATTACTATACTCAGTATCCTTCAGAGTGCTTAGAGGTGACGTGTCTGGCATACAAGGCATCCTCTGACCTAATACAGATGGACCTACTGAACATCAGCAAGTCAAATGGCATCAGAAATACTCAGTCCAGGTATCTAAATTGAATGTTGTGGAGAGATGGATATATATCACCGAGGCTACCACTGTTGCAGAACAGGCTATCCATAAAAATAAAACAAAGCTCATCCTCTCATATTCAAATGCAACTTGGATCTAAGAATGGGTAATAGAAAATGTACTCCAGGATTGGGCTTCATGCCACTAATGGATAGAGGCAGTTCCTAAATGCTGCATCCCTTACATGGGTCCCCTCAAATTATCTATGGTATGATCACAGTTATCGGCCGTGGGATAGGTAAGACCAATCAGAAAATGTTAAGTCAAGCACCAAAAGGGACTTGGATAAGCGTAAAATATCCTCCAAGTGAACCTATGTTGTGGTAGTAAATAGTTATAAAAAATTGCCCTTTTTAGATCACTAAGTGCCCCTCTCACCATCCACCCCCACCCCCCACCCCAGTCTTCAACAGCTTCCAGCACCTATGCAACATGAAGCATGGACTGTCAGTGGAAATTACCTCAGAAAAGTGCTATGTATCAGAGACATGCTAATTAGCCAATAATGAGGTCTTTCTCATTGTGGCTTAACGTATCTTTGAATTATGTTTTACACAGTCTCATAAACTGCAGAGTTTGGCCTCTGCAGTTTGAATGAGCACAGAGCTTCTTTCTGAATCCCAGCCAAGATTTTCTAATATAACTGAATAATACATAACACTGCTACATAAGCAGAGCTCTCATATTTTTAACAACACTTTTAATGTATTACAATGTATAACAAATACTGCAATGTATTGGCTTAGTTTTGTTAGATACTGGGCAGTCAGATATTGTATTCTTGAAAAATGTATTGTTTGGCATATTGAATAGTTCCCCACAATCACATGACTGTCATAATATGACTGTGAAAACTTAATTTACTAAACATTATTAAACACAATAGTGTGTGCGTATATAAAATATATTGATTTTAAGATATCTGTACCTGGCCAGAGGATATGGCATGATCACTTTCAACTTCTCCCTTTGCTGCTTTGCAACACCATGCCCATGAGAAGCATGTTGTCTTAATATCTCAGGTAAGTATGTCAGTCTCTACAAGTTAAAAGTGATCATGCCATAGCCTCTGGCCAGGTACAGACATCTTAAAATCAATATATTTATATACACATACCCTTTTGCTATCATAAGAACTGGGCTACACCTAAAAAGGATTAAGGACCAATGCACTTATACAGTTAACAAATCAATAAACTAATAAAAAAATGTGCAAACTAAACTAAAACCAAACACTAATCATTTGAACGTAAGGACCTTTTTATTGAACTTCTAGTACCTTCATCCACATATATTGTTTACAGACATCATCTTTTATGTTCAAATGAAAAGAAGTTGTGAAAATAAGTACAAACTAACAGTGGTTTAACAGTGACAAGAATGTCAGTGTACATATTTATATGAAGCACA
>NC_056735.1:1806514788-1806579788 GCF_019279795.1 Protopterus annectens
TGTGGAAGTTTGGAAGCTAGGAGGAAAAAAATGACAAATGCCGTAGATATAGCAAACCTGCTGGCTGACAGATTCAGCGAAAATTTTACCCGTCTGTCCCCCCCATCAGTAAAGCAGGACATCTCCAGTACCTGTCCCCTTCCCCTTATATCTAGGGAACAGGTCATCACTGATTTCTCTAAGGCAAAAAATACAGCCCCGATAACATCTCAGGCTGCATCCTACGTAAACTCAGGCAGGAACTTGCAGCACCATTAGGCACCCTATTCAACCAAAGTTTGAGTGCTGGCTTCATCCTAACTGAGTGGAGGACAGCTGCTGTCATCCCTTTACACAACAATGGAGCATTCACTGATCTGGGAAATTATAGACCCTTCAGCCTAACTAGCCTGATCTGCAAGGCCATGGAACGGATTATCATGGACCTCATTAACAAGGACACTGGCAACCTCCAAACATTTGATCCCACACAGTTTGGCTTTATTAAAGGAAGGTCATGTCTGCTAAATTTGGTTGACTTCTTTGAGACTGTCACCAAAGCCAGGGATGATGGGAAGACTGTGCACACCGCCTACCTTGACCTGGCCAAAGCCTTTGACATTATTCCCCACTCGGGCATAATAGATAAACTCTCTCAACTAGGCATCAGTCCATATGTTACCAGATGGGTAGCTAACTGGCTCAGTGATAGAACCCACATAGTCAAAATAGGGGAAGCCACCTCAAGCAGTAGACCCGTAACAAGCAGTGTACCCCAGGGTTCAGTCTTGGGGCCTCTGTTATTTGGGATATACTTTTCTGAGGTGCAGGCCAAAACCAGTGGGCTATTGTTGACCAAGTTTGCAGATGACTGCAAGCTGGGTGCTGTCATCAATTCCCCTAGTGATGTGGACATCCTCCAAGAGGGTCTCACTCAGGCAAATGACTGGTGTCAGAAACATGGCCTCAAGCTGAATACCAAAAAATGTATCATCATCCCCTTTGGGGAGAGTGACATCCCCACAAATTATCACATTAATAACAATGTCCTAAGCACTCAACCAGTCGTGAGGGATTTGGGCACCCAGGTTGATAGCAACCTGACTTTTGACCACCATGTTGCTTTTGTGGTACGGAAAGCCTTCTACATGGCCCACCTCATAAGTAAGGGTATCCCATCCAGGAACAAGGAGGTCATAACATCCCTGTATTCTTCCCTTATAAGACCAATTATTGAGTACAATGCACCTTTTAGCATGTACCTCACAAAGCACATGCAGCAGCTGGAGAGACAACAGAGGTTCCTCACCAGGAGAATCCAGGGCCTCATACATCTACCATACACAGATAGGCTAAAAGCCCTATCCCTCTACTCAGTTTCATATAGACTCCTCAAAGGTGACCTCTGTCTGGCATACAAGGCAATCATGGACCCCAACTTGCATATCCGCAAGTCAAGCTCCACTTGAGTAACCCACACACGTGGCCTCAACCTGGTCTGTGACATCAACAGGACTTGTTGGTGGGACATATTTGTGTCCCAGAGACTCCCTCATCTATTGAATAGACTACCTCTTCACATCACGCAGAATACCTCTTTACTCCTTTTTAAGTGCTACCTGGATAACTGGATAGGAAACAAAAAATATACCCCTGGGATTCCACCCATGGCCCTGCTGGACAGAGACATTGAGTGCTGATTTGTCTAAACATGGGCTAATCCCTTGGCTAGGCTTATAAGGGCTTCAGAGCCAATAGCCTAGTAACCTCCTATGATCCTATGATAAAGACCTGGAAGGTTTTGTTTAATAGTATTTTAGGAGGAGAAGTACCAACATCCTGGAAGAAAGTGGTGGTAGCCATAATACCTAAAGAGGGAAAAGATCCATCAGATCCAGCTTCATACAGGCCCATTTCAATACTAAACCATAATTATAAAGTGTTCATGTCTATAACAGCTAAAAGAATGGCAAACGTGATGCCAAAATTGATAGATGTGGATCAATGTGGTTTTGTAGAGGGGAGGCAAACACCTGATAACATTAACAGAACACTAATGATCCAGCAGGAAGTAGAACATAAGAAAATACCACATTTGTTGGTGGGTCCTGATGCAGAGAAAGCATTTGACAGAGTAAGTTGGGTGAAAATTAAAGTGGGTGGGATCCTCTCTGATATTTTCTGCTTGAGCAGAAGAAGCAGGCAGGGATGCCCTCTCTCCCCTTTGTTATTTGCACTATATTTTGAACCATTGGAAAATAAAATGAGGAACTCAGAAATTCAAAGATATAATTGGTATGGTAGCCAAGAAAAGCTGTCTCTATTTGAAGATGATATTATTTTATACTCAACAAAAGCCAGAATGGGATATTACAGTGCTGTGAACATATTGAGACAGTTTCAAATCTTTTTGGGATAAAAAAGATTAATGAAGCTGAAACAAAGGCAATAACAGTAAATTATGTACCCACACACAAATTGCTTCAGCAATATCCATATTTATAGAGACATGATAAAATGAAGTATTTAGAAGCATGGGTTAAAAATGATTCCAGTGAGGCTGCTAAGGATATGTGGGAAGAGACTAAACAAAAGATAATACAAAAACTGAGAAAACAGAAGCTCTGTTATATGGATATCGATAGTAAGATACAAGCATTACAATGTTTTTTTTGTTGTTGTTGCTTTAGTCTTCTACACAGGTCAGGCATATTTTTATCAACCAGAGGAGAAGTTGTGGATAGCAATTAATAAAGAGCTGAAGGATTTTATCTGGGAAGGGAAGACAGCAAGAGTCAAATGGGATAAGCTGATTCTTCCAATAGAACAAGACACATTGGGATTACCTGATTTGATTGGGTATTTTAGAACAACAGAGTTAAGGCTCCTATACATAGCACAAGCAGGAAACTACAATTCAAAGTGGAAAGAGATAATAATGAAGTGAGGGGGGCTCAAGAAACATGGAGAGACTGGGATTTTGGATGTAGACCTTTAAGGAAAACAACAATAATCATACAGAATATTATATTTATAAAGTAGCAGAAAGCATTATAAGAACTAAGCCGATATGGGAATGGAAAGGAGATTCTGCCAACAGGGATGACTGCAATTAGGCATACAGACAACAAAAGATGGGACAGAATTTATTGGAAGAAACTGGCAAAGGAACCAAGGTATTGGGAGCAAATAACTAGAGAGGGAAAGGTAACAGAATGGGAAGACACCAAGAACGTATTCTGACTACAGGTTAGAGATTGCCTTCTCTATCAAGGATCGATATCAGAGTATAGGCAAAGAGAAAGAAACAGGGGGTCCTAAATGAAAGACCAGCACTGGTAGAGTTTTTAGTAGAATCTAGAAGAGAAGCTGCTAAGAAAGGAATAATTAGTAGAACATATAAAATATTACATGATAACTATAATAATCAATCAGAGGAGGTTAAATAGGATTGGGAAGAGAGATTGAATAAGCAATTCACAAAGAAACAATGGGGACTATATGTATGTCTCCCAAATATGCAACAAAGTCTTGAAGATTTAGAATCTTTGCTTGGAGGTGTTTACACATAGGTATTTTTATACCCCAAGTAGACTCCAAAGAATTTTTCCTCAGGTAGACAACAAATGTTGGAGATGTGATGGGGAAGAAAGCGGTAACTGGGGACATATTTTCTGGGATTGTAATAAGTTGGCAGACTTTAAAAATTCCCTGAAGACTGCTCTGTCAGATACTGGGTGAGCAAACTGGCATAACTAAGGAAATTATCCTTTTGAGCTATGAAACATAATCGGAATTATCTAAACATAGTAAGGCCTTGCTGAGTCTAATTATGGTGGCTGACAAAAAAAGCAATTACTAGAAAATGGAAATCAAAGACTAAACCGACTTTACTAGAAGTACTGATTATAGTAACAGAGTTAAAGCAACTGGAATTGGGATCTTTACAAAAAGGAATGAGCAAACTACATAGGAAAAATGGGAACTGTGGGAATATTATATGCAGAAGAGGAACAAGGTTTAAATGAAGACAAGATTTGAATGAGCTATGTAATACTTAATGCCAATGACTGGATAAATTATAAGTGATGTATAATGTTTGAAACTACAGTTGTCTCTGACATCCACTGTTATGAAATGTTTTGACTGGCTGATCAGAAAGCATCTTTCATCATGCCTGCCTCCTGATTTTGACCCTCTGCAGTTTGTGTACAGAGCTAACCGATCCATGCTGATGCCATATCAGTAGCACAACACATCTCCCTTGAGCATTTAGAGGGCAAAGACAACTATGTGACGATACTGTTCATAGACTTCAGCTCTGCATTTAATATGGTAGGACCAATGCAGCTAATAGAAAAACTGGCACATTTAAAAATCAGTAAACATCTCTGTAAATGGATCCTGGACTTCCTGTTTGAGAGACCACAGAGAGTGTGTTCAGGTAAGAACACATCAAAGTGCATCATGATTAACACCGGGGTACCACAGGGATGTGTTCTCAGCCCACTGTCATTCACCATCCTGATCCACAACTGCTATGCTAAGCACAAGTCCAACCATAATATCAAGTTTGCTGATGACACCACTTATATACGCGAAAAAACATTGTCGAAACTTATGATAATGACCAAGGATGAGAATGAATGAAAAAAATGAATTGTCAACATTTTTCAAACATACCACCACATCCAGTGTCAGACAATACACATTTTGTTGAGCCCCCCACACTCCCTGCTACTTATATATACAAACTCCAAGATCGCACTACAGTGAGGGAAAGGGTACATTTCCCAATCCCCACTATTGTGCGATCTCGACTCAGTATGCCGATTTTACAAAAGCGAACGTATAATACCATTCGCACATACAAACCTGTGCAAACTTACTTTTGGATATCCATTGTCATACACTTCAGCCACAACATTTTGATGGTACATCATAAATATATATATATATATATATATATATATATATATATATATATATATATATATATATATATATATTTATATGTATGTATAAATATTGGCATAAGGAAGACAGTGGAGGCTGCTGAAACCAGGGTGCATTTAGAAAGAAACAGTAAACAAAATGCTTAGCAATGGCCGATTCCCAATGGAGAGAAAGACAGAAGGAGTCTCCAGGGCTGCAAAGAGCAAGGTGTTCTTCACCTGTACTAAAAAAAGGTGTTACTAGAAGTCTGAGGAATTGTTCTCTGCTGGAAAGAGAAGGAACGGTTTTAGGAACAAACGCTGCTAAAGTTGGAAGGAAGAGATTAAATGTTATTTTATGGTCGTAAATAAAGAACTGGTTGTTTTGAGAAGGAATGAACTACACTGCTTATTTTCCTGATGGAACTGTTTTCTGTTATCCCAAGCTGAAGAAAAACATTTGCTTAGTGCCATCATTTGTAAATAAACTTAAGTTCTATAAGAAGACAGAACTGGCTTAATAAATGGTTTATACCGCACACTACATTAGTGGCTTTCAGCAGGCAACAAAATACAGCCTCTGCTAGTAAACAAATAAAAAGCATTACATTCTGAAGTCATTTTTAAAGTAAGGACTATGATTCTGTGTTTCCTATGGTCTACCAAAATAATATTCCTACAGCAGTTTGCACCAGAAATGGAACTTACTACTGCTGCTATGACTTAAAGAGACAATTATGGACTTTGGAAACTAAACTTGCCTTTGGTTATTTTTTTTCTATCTGGATGCTTGACTCCTCTATCCCTCTGCAGGTCAAATTGCAATGTATTACCCTTTGCTCACATGGGATTCAACTTTGGGGATATGATTCTTGTGGCAGTGATTTTTTTCTTTTCTCTTTACTAGAGACTGCCCTCCTGCAGTTACCACTACTAGTGTCCAAGTAGAAATGCTCCCTGAGATTTTTGTGACAAACAAGCATCCTGTGAACCTGCAGCAGCAGCTCATTGCACCAGTAAACTAGCAGTCCATCTTTCTAGTAGAGCTGAAAACTGTCATTCCACTGAATAAGCTTAGATCAGATGATGATGACACTGAAGACTTCTGTGTGGCATTCAAATAATATGCAACCAGAGAAAACTCTCTTGTGAAGAGTTGGCTACAATGTTATCTTCACACCTGACTGGGGGCTCCATACCAGCCTTTATGGTTCTAAAATGGGCTAATGCACATAATTATCAAAAAATGAAAAAAAATACTAACTAGTGTTTCATCAGAGGCACAGAGGCACAGGCTTTCAAGTTTCATAATTGGGAATTCATTATAGACAGATCTGTAAGGTCACAAATGGCTGATTTACTGCATATTTTAAATTTATGAAATAGAGCCTGGTATAAATTATGAAAAAAATAAAAATACCCACTCTTGATAAATGTAAGAGAGGATTCCCTAATAACTTAAAAAGGAGGGTGCCTCAGGGTGATCATAAATATTCTGAAATGAAAGTTATCTCAGTGGAATGCTTGTTTTTATTAGAAATAGTAAACTCTAAATGCGACTTGCATGTACCGAGATCTAATAGCAAACCCCCCACCCCCTAGAGTGTGAATGTCTCTTTGCCTATAAACAAATAAAAGGCATTACAGTTTGGACTAGATTGTATTTATGGTTCTGTGACAGGACACATAGCAAACTACTGCAGAATTAATGGTTTAACACTGATGTTTCTGTGAAATCTAGTTTTGTTAGCCCTCAGGCTAAAAAGTGTGTGCCTGAAAATGTGCTTATGAAATGTGATACTGCTGAATTTTTGCCAGCTTACAAGAACTGTTTCATCTGCTTTTTGTTATTGTGCCATAATCAAACTTGCGAAATATACTTATGTTAGTTACATCTCAATATATGTTTAAGTGCAAAATTGTTACCAAATATTGAACCAATGTGGATGTGAGTATGTCTGTGTGTGTGTGTGTGTGTGTGTGTGTGTGTGTGTGTGTGTGTGTGTGTACATGAGAACAAAAAAGAGAACCCTTTATCCCAAGCAGAAATGTAAACTCTTAAGAAAAATATTAGAGCCAGTGACTTTAGTATCTACCTTAACACATGATTTGATAATTAAACAAGACCTCCCCAAATTCTAAGAACTTTGCAGATGTGGCAGTGGGTGAGGCCCACAACCAGACAAGCTGTTACAGATACATAAACTCAGCAAAGAAAAATGCTGTTATATTATGAACCTGAAAAACAGCTGAAATTTGGGGCAGAAAGAATTAGTAAGACAACATTTTCTACCAGAAAGCTATCAAGAAATGTCAATACGGACACTTAAAAGAAAACACTGTTAGTTCAGAATAGACTAAGAGAGAAATTAGGAGATAAGACAGCAAAAGAAGTTAGTATATAAACTCCAAGTACTGGGCACATAGTTAGAAGCACCCTGAGAGAATGGGAATCAAAACTAGGACACAAACAGAAGAATCACACTAAGACAGCGGAGAAAAGGTGACCAGAACAGAATAGTGTGTTTATCCCTGCTGTGGCAGAGCAGAAAGCAACACAGAAAAACAAGACTTAGGGGGCGGAGCCTGAATGGCTATCTGAAAGCAGCAGTATTTTAGAGCTCCATATAACTAGTTAAATAAGACATGACAAAATGTTCTTTTTTTCTTCAAAGTTTAAAATATTATAGATAAAGGACTAATTTATATAATTAGAAACTTTGGTGAAGTTTTACAAATAATTTCCTGTCAAAAAGCTTGGAGATATATTCACTTGTTAAAATGAGCAACTCAAATCATTCTCACCAGGATGCTACCTTAAAGAAGGAACTACAACAGATGGCATCTACCCTGCAGGAGTTGTCTTTGAAGATGGATGATTTTAAAGAGAATCTGGAAAATCTTAAAACAAGCAGTCAAAAACAGGCTGACACCCTCAAGAAAATGCTACAACAACACCAGACAAGGATAACAGGAATATGGTTTCTCTACATGACTTAGAAAACAGACTTAAGGAAGAGGAAACACAGAAAGTACTGCTTCTTAAACAAAATACTTGGTTGGTTAATAAAGCAGATGACTTAGAAAATAGGGGAGAGGAGAAATAACTTCAGGATTTTTGGATTACCTGAAAACACAGAAGGTGAGGATATTATTTCCTTTTTATCAAGCTGGATCCCTGACTTTTTAAATTTAAAAGAAGGACTTTCCTTTGGCATTGAAAGGGCACACAGAGCTCTTGAGAAACCTGTCACTAACTCAAACTCTCCTCCTAGATCAATAATTATCAAATTTCTTTCATACTTGGACAAGGAACTGATTTTAAGATCTGCTTGGAAGAAGGCACCTCTAAAATATAAACAGAGTCTGATAATATGTGATAATGACTATTCATCTAGAATAATGGAACAGAGGAAAAAAAGTCTGGCCAATGATAAAGTTTCTGAAACAAAATAACATCAAGACAAAACTTGCATATCCAGCTAAGATAAGAATACTATTTGCCAATGACATGAGGACTTTTATTGACTTAGAGGAAGCCTTTTCATTTATTAAAACTAATAATGTGATTACTTTACCAGAAGATATGGATTGGATATCACCTTCTCTCAAGAGAACAAAAGAAACCAATGCCTGGACAGATAGACTGATACTGTTACTGCCAAATCTCTCAAATCATCTACTATGATATGAATTCTTTTAATATTACTTTAAATGACCAATTTTACTGCTTGGAATTTTAAAAAAAGGTAACTAACTACTGGAATCTTTATCTATATTTTTTGAAAATAGATGACACATGAGAGTTTTCACATTACCTCAGGTATGTAAAACAGGGTACTTTTCTTTCACAGAAGGAGGGTTATATAGCACATAAAATATTTATACTGTAAATCAACAAACATAGTATATGTGTATTTGCTCTTAATTTTATCTTTTCTTTCTCTCCTCTCTTTTCTCATTATTTATTTTAACTGCATCTTGTCTCCCTTTCTAAATTCTCTCCTATTTACTATACTAATATAGTCTGTATATATTTAATAGCTCACTATCTATACATAGAAAAATAATAGTCTAAAATAATTTAGTTTTAAGGTAGACTAATTGGAATAGTGAACGTAATTAATTGTTATTACAATATTTATTAGATTAATGATAGTCACTCTTATGCTTATTGAGATTGGGGACATGTTCGTGATTAACTCTGAAATGTTCCATTCATGTACATATGTCCTTTGAATTATTTCCTTTTAGTATTAACAAATACATAAAAAAGGAGGGAAAAATGTACTGTTGGTTAAGAGAAGTGAAGCTTTCTTCACATTCTATTTGTGTTGCCATAGCAACAGTAAACAATTGCTGCAGTTTCTAAGGACATTGTGAATCTGTGAAGTGCATTTAGCCTCACAAATAACAAATAATAAGAAAAAGTAATGTTGTTTAGTTATTAAAATGAAAAACAACCTAAACAAGGTAAAATAAATACATAATAGGACTATTTGTATATATTTTATGATTTATCCTCATAGGATTAAATATTCCTGGAAATATAACTGAAATGTTCCCAAACTACATGTGCACTGACAGGGGTGTAGCCAGGATTTTCAAATTTGTACTCACAACTCCCAGACTGCTGCCCCCTCAACAAGCCACACCCATATTAATACTGTTGACCAAGCCATGCCCCCTTTATATTGCTGATCTCTGAACAGATCACTTGGAAGTATATGCCAGGGTAGTAATTACACGATGCATGAACATTTTCATTCCAAATGTACATCTTCCGTAAGTCAAAAAACAAAATACCTTTCCATTTACACTAGGACAGATCAGTTTACCACCCCCCCAAGATTACTCTTCTTCCCCTTGCAGCCGCTAACCCCTGTAGTGGCTTATTACACCTCCAGTGATGCTGCTGACTAAAGGACTGTCAGGGTCTAGGCATCACATGCTCCTCAGTGTTGTATAGTGCTCTACCTAGGTAACATCCAAGCTATGAGCCACAACTACCTCCCTTTCACCATCATGGGTCACATGGCAATGCATGATCACTAAGCCTTTTGGAATGGTAAACCTTACATTCCCAACAGCAAATACATTTTAGCTGGGCTAAGTCATACTGCCACTGACAATTAATGAAGATGTGTACCCATGGGGAGTCAATCAAGCAAAAAGTAAAGCAGTTGAAATTTACACCCTTACTACCCTGCTTACACTCTGTGAATCTCAAGCCTTTGCTGAAAGGAAATTGGTTAAAGCAAGAAAATTACCCTAGGCACCAGAACTGGTGGGACTGTTTACTGTCACATACTCTAGGCGCTTGTTTGGAGCTTTTTCTAGTCTTATGATCCAGTGATAGTCTGAAGAAAATTATTGAAAAGAAAAGAAATTCAAGGAAGAAACACCATGGCCAATACTAGGAACTACAATACCCAGAAGGGTATGAAACCCCTCAAACTAAATAAGCAACTCAGAAATCTTATCAAGCCCACCAAAGCCAGATTTGAGGCAGAAATATCCTCAAAGATAAAAGATAATGACAAGGTCTTCATCAGCTTTGTTCACAACCTCAAAGGTAACATGACAGTGTGCTGAACAAATTGTAAATGGAACCACTTAAAAGGAATCAGAGGATATAGCAAACCTGCTGGCTGATAAATCTAATTCCAGTTTCACCCCTTCTTCCCCTCAATACCTTTCAGAAGACACCCTCGACCATAAATCCTCTGACTATCACTACCAAACAAGTATTCAATGCACTCTCCAAGTCAAAGAATAGTACCTCAATAGGCCCTGATAATATCCTGGGATACCTCTTGGATAGCATGAAACATGAGGTATCAAGCACTCTAAAATCACTGTTCAACATTAGCCTAGTAATTTGCTTCATACTTAATGAATGGAGGACTGCAGTAGTTAATCCTTAGCACAAGGTATGGCCTTCTACTGACTTGGATAACCACAGACCATAAGTCTGACTGGTCTTGTACGTAAAGGCATGGAATGAATTATCATAGATATTTTAAATAAAAACACAGGGAACTTATTTTCTTATTTACTTCTACAATTATTTCAGATATTGAAATAAAATAGCACAAGCACCGATAGCCATTTGCTAAATACATTCTCACAATGAAAACAGACTCAGCATGAGCAGTAAACTTCTCTGTCCTTGAAACTCACATTCATTGAAATGGCATGAAACCCCACATTAAAATAAAATGCACCTGACAGTGGAGGATTAAGTTTACCTTTGAGCTGTTTTCAAACCATAGGCTCCTTGCACACATTTATAGGGCCATGCACACATGAATGTGTTCTTTGAGTCACCCTCATGATACATTATATTCCTTATATAATACATCACAATTTGTTAGAATGGTGTTTTAAATTTGTAGTTATGAACATTTTTCTAGAAAGCAATGAAACAAAATGTATGAAATAATGATAAAGCTACACATTTCAGAAAATGTTGACTATAAAATGCCACTCAAACTTCTATCATTATAATCCACCAATATTACTCAAAAAGCACAATCTTTTCAAAGTAAAAGTCATCCACATAATTCTACCTTAAAGAGATCTGTAACTAAGAAAAGAAGTTGCTACTAGCAAACAACAATACATTTCAATGTTTCATCTACAAATTCAGTGCCTGCTGCCTTTGAAGAATAAATTGTCTGTTACATTAACAATGGTAAGCTGGTAATATTGCAATAGGGAATGACTGACAATCCAACAACAAGTTACTAGGCATCTTATACAAAGGAGGACACACTCAGGAGTGTAGAACCCCTATACCTCCTTAAAATGCATCAAATAATCCACAGTTAAAATGGCACTGCAATATCAGCACTCCATCTACATGGTGTGGGAGTAAAACCCACAGCCTTCTGCACCAAAGACAATTATGCTGCTAACCCTGCTTTCAAATTCTACAACACAGTGACTGCCATTTGATAAAACAGTTAACCACCAAAATTCGCTGTATACCACAGAAGAGACAAAACTGAATTAGCATAAAAAGTTTTAATCTCCGCTTTCGTAAAACACTTCATCAGAATGATAAAAACACAGTGCCGCACTCTATTTAAACCTAAAATGTGAAATCAATTACTACTCAATTACAGTCAATTAAATGTAATTAACAATAAAAAAAGTTTTTTAACCATTTATCTTCCTACTTTCTAAAAAACACTTAATATTTATGCGTTCATTCAGACCTGGTAAAACATCTGCCAATTCACTTGTGGTGAAAACTTTTTTTAAACAAAACAGTTAGCTGCACACTGAAAACAGACTTAGCATGAGCAACAGTAAATTTATCTTCCCTTGAAACTCACAATTCCATGAAAATGAAATAAAACTCAGTCCCTTGAAAATGCACTGAAACTCATAATGTCCTGAAAATGTACTGAAACTCAAACTCACAATTTCATTGGCAATCTGGTAATCAGGCTCTTGTCTCCACTGGTGCTCACAGTTCCTTCAGCAGTCTGGTAGTTGGTATGGCAAATTCAGGCTCTGTCTCCTGTAACCAAGTTACAGGGTCAAGCCTGATCAAGTGAATTGACAAACTTGCCCTCCCCCTTAACTAGAGCATTACACACCATACCTTCATACCTCTCAACCTCTTAGCATAAGAAACCTGGACAAAGCCTAAAATAGGGACAGATTTTAAATATTGCTCTTACAGACTTAGAAAGTTGCTAGAATAACAGCATTTGTCATACTATGCATTTTCTAAAGAAAACAAAGTCAAACTGAAATGTATGACATTTATATCAATCCTTAGTGAATTGCCAAAAAACACAAATATTGAGGAATAGGCCAAAAATATAAGGCAAAAATCAGGGCATTCTGCAAAAATCTGGACAGTTGAGATGTACGCATATCTTTCACTCTCTTTGTGCAAGAAATCTGGACAAAGCCTGAAATAATAGTTCAAAATATGGATCATGTCTCTCAACCTCTTTAAGCAAGAAATCTGGACAAAGCCAGTAGTAATGGGGGAGAAAGGCCCAAAAATAGAGAAACTTTTTAAATATTGCCCTTACGGGCTTAGAAAGTTGATATAATTGCAGATTTTGCATTAGCATGAATTTTCTGAAGCATATGGAGTTTGAAACTCAAATGCCTGCCATTATTTTCTCACTTCAGTCCTCAATAGTTAGCCAGTCGTTTACAAGAACAACACATTTAGGAGAAATGGAACAAAAATATGGGCCAAATATCTGGACATTCTGTGAAAATCTGGACAGCTGAGAGGTGTGATTAGGGATAGATTTTGAATATTGCTCTTTTTAACTACGAAAGTTGCTGGAATAACAGGATTTCTGCTACAATGCACTTTCTGAAGAACATAGTGACTTCAGTCCTCTGTGATTTGCCAGAAAACCACAAATTTTATGAGAAACAGACCAAAACTATGAGGCTAAATCTGGACAGATGAAAGGTATATTAAACACACATGCAGTACACACACACACACACACACACACACACACACACACACACACACACACACACACACACACACACACACCTACCTACCTTCTCACACATACGAACACAATCTTTCATACAACAAACAGCTACTTTACATTACTCACACGCACCCACACACACACACACACACACACACACACACACACGCACACACACATACACCTGCTCTCTCATACATAACACACACACACACACACACACACACACACACACACACACACACACACACACACACACACACACTTTATTTGTCATTCACATAGAACAGCTAGTTCAAATTACATACATACATGTACACACACATACATGCTCTCATTCATCCAGAAACAAACAGAACCTCTACAAAATTCATATAATTGTACACACACACACACACACACACACACACACACACACACACACACACACACACACACACACACACACACACACACACACACTTTTTATCTCATTCAAACAGAATGGCTAGTTCAGCTTACATACATATACACACACATACACACACACACACACACACACACACACACACACACACACACACACACACACACACACACTTTCTCACTCATACAGAAATGAACAGAACCTGTAGAATAAATAACATACATTAAGTGTATGCACACACACACACACACACACACACACACACACACACACACACACACACACACACACACACCATTCATTTTACGTACTTACCTTCTGTCTCAATGAAATGTCTATTTTAAATTGTGCACGAGTGAAAAATATGCTTACATCCACGTTAGCATACATACGATGAACACATGACCGTACTTAAAGGAGAAGACACTACTTTAGCTTTTTCTCCTAGATCCTAGTGCTTGCCTTATGCTACCCCCTCCACGCAAACACTGTACTGAAATGCTTACGGTCAGTATGCCTCCCAACATCCCTGTGCACTGAAATGTAGCTGCTTGATTAAAAAGTATTACTCATTTTAACATGCTGATTCCACAAGCTGCCTGCACTGTAAAAGTTGCATTTTACATGTTACTTGAAGCTGACAGTCTCTAGAACACATGAAAAGATACATATTACTTTTTGCAACATGTTATTTTTGCAGTTACCTCACACTCTGTACAAACTCACTTGGCACCTGATAGCTATTCATTTAAAATATCAGTTTAAATATTAAATGTGCCCTTGAAATGCTATTGACATTTTGACAAAATATAATGTGAACTGTAAAATGAATGACTTGAAAGAAGTGAAGTAATGCATAGATTTCAAAGACAGTTCTTGACACTACAGTAAAAGTAAAAATGTATATTCACAAGGAAGTATTGATATGTTTTAGTCTTCCAGTTAAAATAGCTTACTGTCAACATTTTCGATATCAGAAAGTTTGTAGAGCTAGAAAATTACTATTCTTTGTCTTTATAATGATTATTAGACAGATGTTAGACTCTGCTTAGTTTAATGAATTGTGGCATATGTTTATGAGGAAAAGTGGACTCAATTACTCACATTGGACTACACAAATGAAATGTTCTCAAATTACTTGTGAATTTAAATTAAACTGCCTAATTAATAAGCATAATTTACTTTAACAACCTGAATGCATAAGCTATCTGCTCTATATATGCTACATTATATATGTCACTTGCATATGACAGTCTCTAGAGCACATGAAAAAATACATATTATTTTTGCAACATGCTATATTTGCACTAACCATAAATTCTAAACTAACTCAATTGACAACTGACAAGTTATTTATTTGAAACATCAGTCTAAATATTAATTGTGCCCTTGAAATAGTGTTGCCGTTTTGACAAAACAAAACCTGAATTGAAAAAGGAATGATTTGAAGAAGTGAAGTATTGTACAGATTTCAAAGACAGCTATTGACACTACAATATAAGTAGAAATGTATACATGCAAGGAAAAATTGAAATGCTTTAAACTTTTAGTTAAAATAGCTTATTGTTAACTTTTTGCTTTATCAGAAAATTTAAAGAGCTAGGAAATTATTTTTAATTTGTCTCTATAATGTTTACTAAAGTGATGTTAGTCACTGACTTGTTTAATGGATTGTGAGCCATGTACAAGATGGACTACTGAATGTTATTTCTGTTTACCTGTGTTTGCTGAATTTCTTTTATTAGTACTGATTTAAAACAAGGGAAAGAAAGGGAAGGGAAATCTCTGTTTTTGGCCAAGGGAGGAGAGGCTTAAGAGTATTCTAATTGCCCCAAGGACTCTCAGAGATGCTCTAAATACTATTTGATTAATACTTACCTAAGTTAAGTCTTGATTACCATATAGGTACCTTCACATTAATTCTTGACCTGATGTGATTACCCATTCTGGAAGCAGGAGGTGCCCTATGCAGCATGGGAATTGCCAGGGTGATCATAGTTCATTCTTAGACTCTGCTTTGTAAATCTATAAATATGTAAAAGCACTTCATACTAGAATGTAGGGTGCCTCAACTCAGAGTCAGGATACCACTGATAAGCCATGTCTTTTCATAAGTGTAAGTTGAAGTTGGTGAGCTGAAGAATGGGAAAGTAAAGGAAGACAGTACACCTACAGTAAATTCATATTTCATTGGTAATCACTCGTTGTCTCCTGTAGAGTCCTTTTAGTCAAATTATTTTAGTAATAATCTATTTGTTGTTGGTTTATTTAGTGTATGCTCCTCTGTTGCATTTAATTTATCCAAAATGACATATCTGACATGTTTGGGATCTCTTAAGGGTAACTAAATATTGGATATTTTCTAAGTCAACATAATAATTGTTTACACTACTAACATTCCATCCTAATATATAAAATACTTGTTGTTTCTTTCAGCTTTTAGGGGTTAGGGGTCGCCACAGTGGAACTCCGGTCCCCTAATGATTGGTAGTTGATTTTTACGTGCCGAGTTACCAGCCCTGATGCACAACCTTCAAAGAAGGTACGCCCTTTCATGCATGTCTCCACGCAGAAGACACTCTAGCTGAGGATCGAACCAGACAGCGTCTTACTGTGAGGCGACAATGCTACTGCAGCACCACCACCACGATCTGATATATAAAATACTATAGAACAATAATAGAATAATATAGAATGTCATATCTCTTTTAAGAAAATTCTCCATATAATAATTTAACATATGGAGCTCAGTTGATATTGTTGGTTAAATGTATTAGTGATAATCCAGTAGATCTATCTTTATCTATTGGATTAAGAAGAACTCTCATTCCATGTTTAATGGGAAATTCATATTTACTTGTATTTGATACTTTAGAATTAATGTTTTATAGAAGTACTTTTTAAAGCCTGACCAGAATTTTACCCTACTTTTATTTAAAGAAGAAAGAACATTAAATGACACTCCCAAGTTTACACACATAAAAATAACATCCAGTGTTATCAGAGAATATGGTATAACTACTATAATCAAAATAAAAATAAGAAGCAAAAAGTTTCTTCCAACAATAACTTGAAATGGATTTAACATTCTTATCATTAAATACTAATGGCTTAAATAATGCAAATAAAAGATCAAATGTACTAAAATATTTAAATCTAAATAAGGCACAAGTAGTATTTCTCTAGGAAATGCATTTTAAGACTAAATAATAGCTTTATTTGGAACCCTAAGGACTATACAGTCTTAGCTCAATCCTCCTATAGAACAAAGACAAAAGGAGCATCAATTCTCTGGAAGAAAAACATAATCACTCCAAACGTTATTTATAAATATGAAGACAAAGAAGGTCTACTAGCATTTGTTATAATTAAATTTAATAACAAAATATGGACCTTAGTTAATCTATATTGGTTCCCAGGAATTGGAGCAGGAATGGTTAAAAAACACCTAGATTTTATTTCCAACAATTATAAAGGAAATCTTATACTGGAAGGAGACTTTAATTGTATCTTAGAAGCTTCTGAAACCACCAAGAAGTCTTTTCGCATAGCAACTATTTAAAAATCCTTAAAAAAATGGATTGATTCATTTCATTTAATATACACTTTTAAATTAAAGATGATAAATCATTATTATTTTCCCATGAAGACCATAGATTTGGAACACAAACCCGAACAGACAAATTATTCGTAGTTCAAGATTTACAAACAAAAATCTTCAACTTCTCAATAGTTCCATGCTCCTTCTCAGATCATGACTCTCTGATAATGAAGCTCCAAATAGAGTATAAACCTTTAATCATCTCAACTAGAATTCCATCATATAACATGAAAATGAAAGAATTCAGACCCTGGATGTAGTCAGAACTACAATTATTTCTTGAAATTAATAATACAACAGAAATCAGTAGAGTCATGGTTTGGGACTCATTAAAAGCATATTTATTTGGTAAGACCGTTAGCTGGTACAAAAGCAAAATTAGAGAGTGTGACTCTGAATCATTAGACTTGCAAACCAGACTCTTGACAGCAAAATCTAAAAAAAAAAAATCAGAATTGTCCAATAGTCAAAAAAGAAATAGAGTAATTAAATTAAAAATATAATTAAATTATAACACACAAAACTTGTCTAGCTTTGGAAAAATTAAAAATAAACTCATTAGCACCTCTCCCAGATATCTACATAACTTATCTACAAGAATTAAAATACAATCTAAAGCAAATAACATTAGTATTATATATCATGAAAAGAAAGAGAAAAAAGTATCAGATATAGGAGACATCCTTGAAGCATTTTGGTTCCATTATATGGAATACTTCAAAAAAGAAGATTTAGATACCAACTAAATAAACTTAGATACAAACCTTATCAATATAAAAAAATTCCCGAAAACTTAAATCTAGACCTATAAAAACCTATATCCTACAAAGAAATTGTTGACAAGATAAAAGAAAGTAAATCTAACAAAGCTCCAGGGATAGATGGTATAATTATGGAAATTTACAAACTCTTCCCTTCAACAGTAATCTCCGTTTTCATAAAATTTTGCTAGAAGTCCAGTCAGAAGCAAAAATACCACCCTTATGGAAATATTCTCTCATAACACCAATTCTAAAAGATAATAAACTATCAGACCTTTGCACCTCATACAGACCTATATCACTACTGAATAATGATTACAAAATATTCATGTCAATCGTAGCTAACAGAATGAACATCCCACTTTCAAAGAC
Organism: Protopterus annectens; assembly: GCF_019279795.1. NCBI lineage: Eukaryota > Metazoa > Chordata > Ceratodontiformes > Protopteridae > Protopterus > Protopterus annectens. The sequence continues at coordinate 1,806,533,328 of NC_056735.1, forward strand.
AATTAATAATGATCAAACTGGATTTTTATATAACAGGCACACACATGATAATATTGAAAGGATACTTACTCTTATAGATTATATGAATAAAGAAGATAGAGAAACACTTGTAATTGGATTAGACACAGAAAAAGCCTTTGATTCCCTCAACTGGGAATATCTATTTAAAACTTTAGCATTATTTGAATTTCCTCCTCCCTTCATCTTATTACTAAAAAACATATATATTAATAATGTAGCCTACATTAAATTAGGTCCTTTCACCTCAGAATCTATCCATATAACGAAAGGTACTAAACAAGGATGCCCCCTTTCTCCTATTTTATTTGCTTTGGCTATATAAATACTTGCAGAAATAATACACAATAATCCAAGAATAAAAGGAATATAAGTCTATGACCAGTACATATCTAAAATAATGCTTTTTGCTGATGATATTCTATTAACCCTGTCAAACTCCAGAGAGTCATTAGGAGAGCTAGAAGAAATAATGAAGAAATTTTATAAGATTTCAGGTCTACACTTTAATAGATCAAAATCAAAATTTCTATTTTTAAATAAGAAAAAAGCCCTACAAGTTACAGATAAATCCATCATATGAAAACAAGAACATACGCTAAATTATTTAGGAATAGTGTTATGCAAAAATATAAACAAAACAATGTTAATAAATTATAAAAACATTATTGAAACAATAAAAATATATATAGAAAAGTGGAACAAAATTATATTAACTTTTGAATACAGATTGCAATTAATAAAAATGGTCTTATTGCCAAAAATACTATATGCAGCATTAGCAATACAGTTAATTCCCGAAAGATGCATTCTTAAAGAAATAAACTCATGTTTAATAAAATTTTTATGGTATCCCAAAAAGAATAGAGTAGCTCTGACTCATCAGATTAGATCCTGGAAACAAGGAGGATTGAACTTCCCAGACATAGAAACATATATAAATGCAGCTGTGCTTAAAACTACAATAGACTGGATAAACAAAAATTATTTTGCCAACTGGAAAGAATTAACAATGGCTATATTAACAAATGAATTTAATCTGTTAAAAAATTTAATAGTAGACAAATCAAACAAACCATGGTACATACTAAGCATAAGTATACAATATAATATAACAAAACCTTCTAAAACAACACTGATTCATCATTACATCAATTCCTTTAGGAAATTTATCAATGCAAACATAGATGTAAAACTTTGGTTTGACCTTTTAACCCTGTTTACCATCACTAAGAACTTTCCTCACAAAATATATAGGGAAACAATAACCTCCTGGGAACAAAATGGATTCTTATGCTGGTTTCAATGTGTAAATAAATTAAATGTTTTAGATATACATATGATAAAAACTGCTTACAATATTCTGACACAGGACTGGTTAACCTTACAAAGCATTCTAATATACACTCAAGATTTATGCAGATTAATTAATAATGCCTCATTTAAAGATATTCCAAATCTAATAAGTTTTCTGTATGATTGTATATATAATAGTTGTGAAAAGAAAAATTCCATTTCAAATCAGTATAAAGAGTTAATAACATATAAAACAATTCCCAAACCATCATACTGGCAGTTCTTAACAAAAGGTCAGTCATTGCAGTTAACAGAAGAAATTAAAAGTAACACCTTACTATCAGTTAATTACACCTCTAACACACAGTACTGGAAAATGTTTAACTGGAAATACTTACACAGAGCATTTTTAACACCAGATAGAATTAAAAAGATCAGTACTACTAAAAATGTGTTTTGCTGAAGGTGTGAAAAGTCAAATAAAGCAGACTAGATTCATATTTTTATGAATGTAATAAAATTAAATCATATTGGAATGGAATCAATCATTTTTTATAAGCTTTATTTAACAAAATCTTTACCTTAACTAAAATATTGATAATACTAAATGTAAATGAAGGTCCCTACCTGAATAAGACAAATATGTATTTGTTATGGACAATACTTGCTATATCTAGGAAATGCATAACCAGAAGGTGGAATTCAAATACACCCCCAACCTTGGAAGAATTCTACACTTTACTGAAGACAACTGCATTGATGGAAATAAAAATCAAAGAACTACAAATCTATCCCAGGCCATTGGTAAATAATCCTTGGAAGAAAGTTATATCTTTGTTGGACACTCTGCAATAATCAATATTGTATCTCCGATAACTGATCTGTTAATTCTATATTTAATAACATACAGTGTATATAACTGAAAGTCAGGCATTTGTAAATATTGTATATCGTTTAAAATTATATTTAAAAATATGATGTAAATGTTATTTTAATTGAAAATTAAAAAAAAAATTGAGAAAAAAAAAAAAGAAAAACAAGACTTTAGGATTAGAGCAAGTAAGACAACTTAAGAAGCAGATACAGGGAAACTGTCAGTACCTATAGCAGTAGAAAATTACTTTCATGAATCACCTTTCAGAATGTATGAATTCGATGAAGAGAAAAAAAAAATTCTTCTCCTTGTTGTAGACAAATCTATACCTTGCAACTCATTTCAACCTTCTGATGAGAGTTTTCCTGACATGGGTGACCTGCATATAAGTATTTAATAAGGCCCAGTGGGAAAACATTTACTAAGCAGAGCTAGACAGACTAGCCAGAGTAGAGGGAAAAACAAATAAATGGAGCCCTACTTCATATCTATATGCCTCACTATGAAATCATTGTACAGAGTGACTAAAGAAAGAGGAGAGATGGTCAGATAGATGTCAGTGCTAATGCATTTTAGAACACTAGTACTGAAGTTGGCACATACCCACATTTTGGGTTGGTCACCTAGGAAGAGATAAAACAAAGTCCAGGATCTTAGCCAGATTTTACTGACCTGATATTCTGAAGGAAATAGAAAGCTTTTTGTGCAGCTTGCCCAGGATGTTAAAATACAGCAGTAAACCTAGTGTTTAGGAATCCTTTGATATCCATAACATAGAAAAAGTCTCATTTGAGTGAATAGTAGTGGGCATTGTAGGTCCTCTGTGAAGTCTGGTAAGAAGAGTCAATATATAGTGGTAATACGTGACTCTACATGAGGATTTCCTGAAGCAATACCTTTACAAAGACTAAACACCAAGGATATAGTTAAAGAACTAGTATTATTTTTCTTCACAATAGAAATTCCCAAGAGATGGGGGATTCCAAGATGGCTGCCGACTAGTCTAGTCCTTACTCTCTGAGCTCCTCACAGCTATTTAACTTTTGGGTTTTTTTTACAACTTTACATCAACCTTTTTCCTCAAATTTTTATACTAAAAGATTTTATAAATCTTTTTCTACGCATTTGGATTATTTTTTCTTCTGGAATTATTATCCTGGGATTTATTTTACCTCAGAACATTCTTGGTCTCTCTGCTGCTGGGACTCCTACTGCTCCAGTCTGTTCCTGGTTCCTGGTATCCTGTTAACTGCATTCCATTTCTGGGCATGGCTACAAAATCTGACTCCATGGAGACTCAGCCTACAAAGGCCAAATATACTTCAATGCTCTCTCCTGAAAAAGATTCAGGTTCAAAAGACTGAAATCATCTAGACAACCTACAGAAACTTTTAATGTAAGTAATAAAGATTTAAATGGCTCAAATTTCCTTTTAGAATAACTAAAAATAGCATTAAAACCAATCCAAAGTGCTATACAAAACTTTTCAGAACAGTTTACAGACTTTAGTAAATCTTTAAAGCAAATAAACAATAGTATTGTTACTATTGAAAATAAAATCTTAGCTTTGGAGGTTAAAACAGACTTATTGGAAAGTGACTTTAAATCTAGAGATAAAACTGTTTCAGATTTACAAGCTAAAATATTGGATCTGGAAGCCAGGAGTCGAAGAAATAACATCATTATTCGTGGTTTACCTGAATCTTATGACAATAAAAACTTGTTATCTGTGACTAAAAATATCTTTGAAACACTGTTAAATTGTGAAGCTTCTTCAAAATCTATAATTGTAGAGAGAGCACACAGAGCACTGCGTACAAAGCAAGATTCTTCCACACCAAGGTTAATTTATACTAAGTTACTAAACTTTCAAGACACTTTCCAGATCCTAGAAACTGCTAAAACAAAGAAACAATTCATATGGAAGTCTCACAAACTATCATTTTCCCAAGATCTTCCTGCACAGATCAAATTAAATAGACAAAAACTAGCCCCTATTGTGCTGACTTGATAAAAAGAGGGATTAGATTTTGAATGGCATATCCTAATACCTTGTCTTTCACAGCTAATGACAAAAGATTTGTATGTTCAGATCCTAAAGATGCAAAAGACATTTTTCTTAAAACATTTAAAAGCTTCCTGACACTGTATCTTAATATTCTACTGTTAAAGAACTACAATAAGGTTTGATCTTTTCTTTTCTTTAATCTGACAGTAGTTGTGTTACATGATTTGTAATTCTGGTGTGACATAATTATATTACCTTAAGAACTTGTCATGTAATTTACACATGATGGATTTGGTGTGACAGTGTGCAGTGACAGGATATATGCTTGTTAGATTTGTGTGGATTAATAGAAGCATTTAAATTCCTGTATTTACTTTTTTCCCTTTCTCTCACATATGCTTGCTGTGTAAATAGATAATATGTTAATTTTACTACAAGCTTTGGAGTTACAGCCTTCTGTGTAAGCTAAATGATTTTTGGAGGGAAAAACATTCCATCTCAACATTCTAGCAAGAAAATCTTCCCCTCAGAGTTCCAGCTGATGCTTTGCATGAACATGCGCACACTACAGTCTCTCTGAGATGGATGGTGATGTCATCATTTGTGAGGAAAGAAGGACAGTTTCAAATACACAAGTCTGCTTGTTTTCAACAAGTATTCAATAGCACTAACTTTTAATAGATCTGGCTATTATTTAAAGTGTTTTCTCTTCATAAATGAAGGTTGCTTTTTAAATTTAAACAGATTCATGTCACATAATATATTCAGTGACTTTTAGTGTGTCTGCATGACTTCAAAGCAAGCTGCTACTTTCATAAAGCAGAGTGAAAATGTTTCTGGAAACAAATGAACAGGTTAGTTTTATATATTAAAATTCTAAAGGATGTGTAAAGAAATTAACATATTTTCCTATTCAGAATATTTTTCATACAATATTTTATATTATACTGAAGTGTTTAATTTGACAAATGTTACAAAGTATACCTGTTCATATGAAAGTTTCATGTTCTTTCTATTCTCTGCTCTCTCTCTTCTCAGAGGCTGGATGTGATATTTATGATTAGTAGTTTATGTTTAAGAAAGCCTTTACTTATTTGAAAGGTTTGAAATAACTATCTTTAATATGATTAGCTGAATCTACATATATATATTTAAGCCCTTAGATTTACTGCATTTAGCTTGCTTGTTTCTGTTTTAATTAGATGTTCAAAATGTTTACTTTAAAAGCCTTGTCTTTTCATGCTGTTTTGCTATGTTACATCTATAGCTTAGAAGAATAGTATGGCTATATAACCTAACAGAGTCATTAGTAAAATATTCAAAAAGTAGATTTAAAATTATATATATGCACATTGTTGTACATTCAGTCCAATATATATGATGCTGTTTAAGTTACTATTTAATAATATAATTATACTTTATTCATGTATATTAACTAGTGTTAAAACCTTACAGCTTATAATATTTTATTTTGAATAGTTCCTGTACTATTATTATCTAGTTAATAGATGCATCTCCAGACTGAATTGTTTTTCATTTTGAGATATGGTTGCTTGGTAGTTGTTTTTTGCTTTATTTGAACTATAACTAAATACTCATTCTACAGGTATTAGTGTTTTTATCATACTAATGGTCATGTTGATTAATGAAATTATCACTAAAGTACTAAAGAAGGTTCAGTAGATAGTGCATGACTATTATCTTTAGTTCAGTAATGCTATGCTTATTTACTTATATTATAATGTTACCAGTTGGTTTTGTTATACTTATATATGTTATCTTACATATCTTTCAGTTTTAATTGTATTACTTCTTATGATAGAGTGTTCTAGTTAAGCAGAGTGTGATTTATTTATTATTTACTTGTTTCTCTTTCTCTTGAAATACTTGAGGAAATACATTTAATCACTATAAATTTCAATTTAAGGATAGGAGCTTTAGATTAGTATTAGAAGTATGGATTAAGCATGTTGGACGTCTTGAAATTATTTAATTTTGTATATATTTTTAGTAGTATTACTCGGACTTTATGTTATGTTAGGCTTCCTTTGAGTAATTTGTATTCTAACTTGAGGTTATTATTATCTATAATTACAATGTTTTTTTCATGTTCTTCTGCTCTTCCTTTATCACAGGGGGATTGGTGGGTAGGCACTAGGGTTAGGATAAAGGTTATTATTATACATTTCATGGTTCTTAAAAAACCTTTTTTCTTTTTTTTTCAACAAATGTTATTTGATGACTTGCTTGAATACTTAAAGACTGTTTTTCTTTTATTTTTTTTCTTCTTCTTTTAATGTTGTGTTGGATTTGCACCTTGAGTTCACTTTTATAGCATCAATAATGATTATACTTGTAGAATATGCCTGTTGACATAATTTTAGATTCTTGGAATGTTAGAGGCATTCAAGATAAAGTGAAAAAGTCACTATTATTTCATATGATCTTTAAATCACAGGCTAACATTTGTTTTATTCAAGAGACCCATATTTCACGTATTGATTGGAATAAAGAGTTAAAAAATGGATCAAAAGATTATAGCTTCAGGTGACTCATCTAACTCCAGAGGTGTAGCTATAATCATTAAACAAAAATTCATTGGGAATATTATTGATGAGAAATTTGATGATGAGGGAGGTGGTGCTTATTTACTGCTTCTATTGCTGGTTTGGACAAACCCTTATTAATTTTAAATCTATATGGCCCATGTAATTCACAACATTTGTTCATTTTAAAATTTACAATATTCTTGCATCCTATAAGGATCATCATATTATAGTGGGTGGTGACTGGAATGCAGTTATAAACCCTGTAATTGATCGTTCCCTCCACTGTCACCTATAATCTTCAATCTACTCTGGCTCTAAATGATTTGATGACAGAATATAATTTAATAGATCCCCTCTGCACTGTTAAAAATATAAACAAGAATGATATATATACTTATTATTCTAAGTGCTATCATTCGTGGTCCAGATTAGACTTCTTTCTAATTTCAGATTATATTTCAAAATATATTGTGGACTTTACTACAGAACCCAGATTCTTTTCGGATCACTCAAGAATTTCACTAAAATTGAACATAAAACCCAATATCAAAAATAAAACTATGTTTAATAAGTGGACCTTAAATAATAACTTATTGTCAAATGAAGATATTTGCAAACAAGCTTCAGAAATCCTAAATGAAATGGTGAATAGTCTTGAATCATCAGACATTCCTTATGACATACAATGGGCTGCATGTAAAGCAAGATTAAGAGGTTTATTTATTAGTAAAGCTGCTTTTTCAAAAACAATACTTTAAGAAAGAGGAATTCTTAAAATCAAGAATTTCTTCGTTGGAAAATCATCTTAGTCTGAACTATGATGCTACTTTAGAAAAACAAATTTTTGATTGTCAGAAAGATTTAATTCTGCTTCACCAAAATAACCTCTCCTTAGCTGAACAAAAGCTACTTGCTTCATATTCAGAGTGGGCCCAGGTTCCATCTAAATTGTTAGCGAGAATTATTAAAGTTAACTTCAGAAATCCAAATATTACATCTTTATCTTATAATAACAGATTATATAATACTGATGAAGAGATTATTCAACTTTTCACCTCTCTTTACACTGAGTTATATTCAGGTTCTTCTAATTCTGTTAAAGATAATCACTCAAAACTCTTTTTAGACTCTTTGCAGTTCCCTAAACTTAATGATAATCAGCAAAAACTACTTTCTACCCCTATATCGGTACAAGAAATCTCGGATTCAATAGATAATCTTAAATTGGGTAAATCTCCGGGACCTGATGGTTTTACTCCAGAATTTTTCAAAACTTTCAAAGTTCTTCCCTTTCTATTTAAAGTTTACAATCATATAAGAGTTAATGATATCTCAGATATTCATTGGAACACATCCAAAACCATTCTAATTCTAAAAAATAATAAAGATAAATCTGACCCAGTAAATTATAGACCCATTTCTTTAATTAACGTGGATATTAAGATTCTGTCATCTATTCTGGCTAACAGATTGAAACGGATTTTACCCTCAACTATCTCGTCAGATCAATCAGGTTTTATGTCTCAGAGACATGCTTGGGATAATACTCTATCTTTAGAGACTATACTTCATCTCATTAAGAAAAATCCAAACCCTATATATGCTTTGATTATAGATGCATCAAATGCCTTTGACAGAGTATGTTGGAACTTTCTATTTCAAACTATGTTATGTTTTAATATTCCCTTATTCTTTATAAATTTTTAAAAGTTTTATACAAGAATATGTTTACTAGACTATACATTAATGGTCAATTTTCTGCTCCGATAAAGATCACTAAAGGAACAAGACAGGGTTGTCCATTGTCCCCTTTTCTTTTCAACATTTACTTAGAACCTTTGCTATTGTTTATTACTCAAAATACTTTTCATAACATCCCTAGAATTCTTAATACTAATATTCATTTCTCTGCTTTTATGGATGATTTAGTAATCTACTTTCAAACTCCATTATCTGATTACAGAAAAATAATGAATTCTATTGATTATTTTTCTTTGGTTTCCAACTATCTTTTAAATTCTACAAAAACTCATATTTTTCCCTTAAATCATTTAGCACACAAATCTTTTTTCTTTCCAGACGATCATTTTCATTTTACTTATAATATCAAATATTTAGGAATCAATTTGGAACACAATAATAAATCTTCCTTTCAAAATAATATTAATAAATTATGGAACTCTATATTGTCTGATATGGACAGATGGAAGCATCTAAACCTTTCATTTCTTTCAAGGGTGGCCATTATTAAAATGAATATTCTGCCTAAATTTCTTTACCAATTCTCATCATCTGATCAGATAATTTCAAAAATTTTTGAGTCTGTAAATAAAGCTTTGGCAAAATTCATATGGTTCCCTAAATCTGTTAGAATTTCCTATTCTAGATTGGCATTTTCGAAGGACAAGGGAGGTTTGGGTTTACCTAATCTTTATCTCTATTATTTGATTGTCTCATCCAATAAACTTCTTACTATCTCTAAATTCAATAACACTTCTTATCCAAATCACTCTTTATGGATAAAATTATGGTATAATTATGTCATTTCTAATAATTTAAATCCTGAAGCTATTCCCTTTATCTCTCTGGATAGTTTATTTATTAAAAATATATCTACAGTATTTAAACAAAAGATTAGAGATTTCCAAACCTTACTCAAAATGTGTAAACTAGAAAAGATCTCGCACCATGTTCAGCCAATTCATCTAAACCCAAATATATTATTGGACAATAAACTTTTGAACTTAACAAATTATCCTTTAATTAAAAATCTAAAAGTAGGAGATGTTTTGAAATATCTTGACTTGCCTTTAAGTTATTGAAAGTAAACTGGAATTACTCACCAATTCTTACACAACTAAGAGCAATAATTAAAAACAAATTTGTATCTCTGGTCCCCATAGACTCACAATTGAAAAACCTTAACACGATTATCAAAATACTTTCATCATCTGATAAAATGCTCTCAAACTCATATAAATTAATTAATTCTTTAATGATGGACCACAACTGTCTTTTATCTAATGTTTGGTTGAATTATAATTCCCAATTGTCAGAATCTCAGAAAGTCCTGGCTATTAGACACACTAAGGAATTTATCCCTTTTAAAAAATTAGCATACACACAATTAATGATTAATAATGATGCCTACTTTACCCCAATCAAATTAAACAAATTTAACCCAAATAAGTCCCCTTCGTGTTCATGCTGTTCTCATCCCCAAGCAGACCTCCTTCATATTCTATGGTATTGTCATTTTTCTCACAGATTGTGGACATCTTTGAAAGTCAGACTGCAGAAAATGGGATATGAAAATCCACGTTGATGTGGGAATTTGCTATTCTACATATTCCATTGATTCATCTTTCAAAAGTTGATATTCATGTTATCATTTTTATTTGCTCATTACTAAAACTTTATATAATACAAAATTGGATTGATCGTTCTAAATTAAAATGGGTTACTTTCCAGAAAATGGCTTTTAAATTTATTGATGCTCAAAGATACTTAGGTGGAAGTCCAAAAAAAAAGCTATTAGAAAGGTTGTGTTAGAAAAGGTTCTAAACATATTAAATAGTTAATGTTAAATATTTTTTTTTTTTTTTCTCTCAGGTTGCCTAACTTGTATATAGTGTACATATGGTGTATGTTTTATTTCTAAATAACTTATCAAAATCTCATGAAGGTTGTTATCACTAGATGAATTGTTATATGTTCATTTATGCCTTCTTGTTATGTATAATCTTTTAATTGTCTTGCTATTCATATAATTAATAAAAAAATTTTTGAGAAAAAAAAAAGAAATTCCCAAGAGAAATTCCTGTGGACCAGGGAACTCTATTTATGTCCATGGTAATGCAAGGCCTCTACAAGTTCTTTAATGTGAAACAGGTAAGGGCATCTATATGTCACCTGCAAATAGATTAGTTAGCTGAGTATTTTAACAAAACCTTAAAGTCTATATTAAGGAAAACCACACAACGGGATGGAAAAAATCAGGGCCAATTGTCCCTTTATCTCATCTTTGCCTTGCAGGAGGTAACCCAAGTCTTGCAAATTATTGTTATAACTGGATTAAAATGGACATGCAGTGTCTACTTTGAAGCACTGCTGAAGAGTATGCCACAGGCCCAGCTTGCTCAAGATATAGAATGCCCTATCACCCAAACAGGATGGTCAGCAACTGAAATGTCACCATTATTTTCATGCAGAGTTATAAAATATATCAGGTGTGTTAATATTTGTGTAAATGACTTCAACCATAGGAATCTTATTTTGAAAATTATGGTATTAAATCAAAGCTTGCATAATGATATACAAACATCTTGCTTGCATTTTCTGTACAAGCCCTAGAACTTTGTAGATTTGGTTGTTTACTTGATAAATTATGCAAATATGCATAAATATGTTTTTGTAAATCTCTCAAAAATGGAATGATACCAAAAGAACTGTTTCACGTCAAACTAAATGCCTCACGAAAATGCCAGTGGTCTGTCTGCTACAATCACAAAGATTAATTTGTACAACTTTGGTAACAGAAAATACATTCTGTGTGATTTGTTGATTAGTTTAACATCATTTATGTCTGGATAAGAAAATAATATCACCACTGCAAAGAGGGCTGTATATTGAATAATATGCTAATAATTTCTTTTTAACTTTTATGGTTCTGAGTATCATTTATATTTGTTTAAAGATATGCTCCAGAACTGCGTTTTCAGAAAAAATAGCTCAGGTTAAAGCTCTCCAGTTAGGAACTCCACAGATGTCGGGAGATGTGAGATTCTACTGTTAGCAGGTGTGAGTAAGCTAACAGCATTCTGTTCCTATCTTTGATTACCCTGGACAGCTGTGTCCCACTCATATTCCAACAGAAGCAGTTATTGCCCAACTAGACCTCTTCAGCCAACTCTGTCTCATCTCACCCCTTTCCTGTCCTCACCACTTTCATTTTTCTTCTGCTTGACTTATTTTACTGAGTACTGACCACCTTCCCATCCACCTCCCTTGTATCTCTTGTCTGCCCTATGCTTAGTCATATTTTCTCCCCTTACCTTCATATAAAGCCACTAACTCCACCACATTTTGTTTCTTAGCCTTATCCTCAAACCCTTGTCTATAGCCCTAGGTAATGCATTTGGATAAGTCTTACAGCTTGTTAAAAAAGAATTGCACCCAAAAACTGAAAAAAATATGTTTTTCAGCAGATCTTGAACTTTTCTGTATTATTAATGCCGCTATATCAAAGTAAGTGGTTACTGTTTATTTTCTAATTTCTTATACCCCAAAATGATCTGAAGGAGGCTGCTATGGCTAGCATTATTTTGTTTTACAGTCAATGGCTTCATCTTCCTTATGTCATGTTAGAGGGACAGAAAATGCTTATGATGAGGGGATCATTTAGTTTAGTTTTCTCTTTCATCAGCTGACAACATTGCTGGGACTGCTTACTTTTCACTGTCAGTATCAATCTACATTTCTAATTACTTTGCTTCCTTTGATTTTCATTACTGGCCATTTCTTGTTGCAGCATTTTAAGGAATGTTTGAATGACAGGCTTGAAAATGTAGCTGAGTTAATTGCTCTTTTCAAAGTAACAACTGTAGTTCAGTGTTCATCTGTCAGAAATCTGACTTCTGTGATTAATAGGTGTCACTTGGGCTGAAATGGTTTGTGTTGCATTCACATTTTTAAATATTGTAGCTAGAATTAAAGTCTTTGATGTTAATCTTCTTTCCCCAACTCCAAAAGAAACATGCACTTTTGTAGAAATTACATGTAGAAAAAAGCAAAATCATATACTGACAGAAAGCAAGAAGTTAGATTAACATACTTGCTTTCTTTCTTTGTGGCACTGAGATTTGTTACAGGGAAAGACATTTGCATTTGAAAACTAAATTTTGAAAGCCCTGATTTTTTCATACTCCAGGCTGCACTATTTGTCTGAAATGTGATGCTGGCAATCTGCAGCTGATAAGGCACATTTAAATGTCATGGTTTTCTTTATGGCTATATTGTTGGGATAAGTGACCTAACTTAATTACTGTGACACTCTTAGTAGCTGTTGTGATGTAACAGATGAGACAGATGTAGGAAAGAAAGGCAAACATAATTACTAAATTATGTTTTTCTGAATGTGATGTGCTTAGTCTTAGATTACAAGGAAAGAAAAACACTTTTTAGAAAGAAAAACTTGACCGTGGGCATAGTTCTCCTTAAACTCCTCATTTGCCCCAGTCCCCCTACTCATCTTTGAACTCTATCTCCCGAATAATCATACTACTCTAATTTTTGTCCTTGCAGTCTCACCATTACCCCCAATTCTTAACTACACTGTGGCATGATTATTTTTGGATAATGAAGCCTTTACCTGAACATCCGTGGACCCTCCACCATGGGTAAGACCACATGCAGAATTTTGTCCTTTATTGTAAGGTCTTGTACTAACTAGCTGCCCCATGGCATAAACAGAAAAAGCCTGAATACAGCCCAGGCAACTTGGGTTCAGTTAGTGGCTCGGGCAACTAAACGAGTGGCAGTAAAAGATAGGCATTACCATCACAGGGGTGAGTGGCCAGGTCCAAAGGTGCTCACAGTTCCCTATTGGAGGCTAGGGACAGTGCATCGTAGGCAGGTCTACAAAAGGAGTTAAAATTGCAGAGATATGGCTGAGCTGCTGTGGAGGTGGGGTGATACCCCACACATCTCCATTGCACACCAGACCCCCAAGCTAAACCATTTACTTGTATATGGAATGGAGGACTGAAATGGGTAGAGCATAAGTAAACCTCACGGACAGATGCACAGATGAGACAAGCCCCCAGATGCCTTGTTCTGTGACCAGCCCCAGCAATATACACTGCATTAAGCCCAGGGTTGGGGGTCAGCAGCTGGCAGACCTGGCACAAGCAGGTACTGGGGTGCTGGGCCAGTATAATCATGAGCAGGGGAGGAGAGGAGCCAAAACAAATCTTGTACCAACTGTCCAAACCCTGTATGATAGATGGCCTGTGACAAGTAAAACTCCATCTCCACCCTGGAACCTAGCCTCACCCAGTCTGCTCCTTCTGATAGATTCAGATCCCCATGACTGTACCCCACTCTTGTATTCCATCCTCTAGTATCTCAGTCTCCTTTTTTGAACTGTCTATGGACTGATACATTCTTCTGATCTACCATCATCCTCCATTCTCTTCTTTAACCACTAGCCTGCTTTCCTTTGGTTACCTTAGGTTCTAACCCTGCCCATACCTCTCAACTGTACAGAGTTTTGCAGAATGTCTAGATTTTAGCCTCATATTTTTGGTCCATATTTCATAAAATTATAGTTTTCTGGCAAATAAGTGGTAAACCATTAAAGATTGAAGTTAGAAAATAATGACAGACATTTAAGTTTCAGACTTTATATCTTTCAGAAAATTCATGCTAGTGCAAAACCTTGTTATTCTGCCAACTTTCTAAGTTTGTAAGAGCAATATTTAAAAATTGTCCCTATTTTGGGCCTTCATCCCACTTTTATTGATGGCTTTGTCCAGATTTCTTGCTGTGAGAGGTTGAGTGATATGACCCTGCCTGCCCCCTTGCTCTCCCAAGTGGGTGCCTCCTCTTCTCATTATCAGTTGATTATGCTCTGCATGTCCTCTGAACAGTTAAAAAATGTCAAACGTATCACTTTTAATATATCACGTTTTGTCATTCTGCATCTATTTTTCATTATTCATGTATGCATCCATTTATTTAATTAATTTGTTAACAGGGCCACTACACACAAATATATCTTTTTTTTTAATGACCTGATAACATGGCTTGGTTAAATAACTTACTCAATGTCTTGCAGCTTTGCAAATAAAAATTAGAAATATTGTAAATAAGCTCATAATTCCTTAAATATTGATAATGATAATGTTATTACTGAAGCAATACATAATGGCCGGGATTCACTAATCCTCCATGTAAGACTAAATAAGTCTTACTCGGAAACTGCAGCCTAAGAGGATGACATCAGCATGCCATACATATTCATGAGAGCGCGCTGACTCAATTCTAAGGCTAACACGGAGCGTGCATGAGTGTAGGGGGCGTGTCAGACTGCCGAGCAGTCCAAAAATCCATGCCCCTGCAAGTCCCTCAATCTGCAAATGTCAACTGAAATGAGCGAGTCCACTCAAATGTGTACATACCCAACACTACACTCCCCCACATTCCTTTTTTCCTTTTTTTTAATTATTCCCGATATAGCTGCCCGTATTTGTACGTGTTTGCGCGGGTTTGCCCATTGCTTAGCTACAGGTAGCAGTTTAGACATCGAAGAGGATAATAAGAAACTTATATGCAAATTAAGCCAAATAGCAATAGCGCAGTGGTAGAGTCTTCGCTCAAAGAGGAGGCATTCCTGGTTCCAGTACCACCATTCCCATTTCTATTTTCTGTAGGAAACCGGTATAGAAAAATAATTCCTGAAATTTATCTTTTAAATTTTAGTAAAAAGCATTGAAATGGCCTATGTAGTAGTGAACAATATTTTATATATATATATATATATATATATATATATATATATATATATATATATATGAAGGTGAATTGGTTATGCATACTGTTGAATGCATAAGTAACATATGTTAAGAAATGTGAAGTACTGCTAAGCAAAGTTTACCAGTATTAAGCACATTTAAGTATAAATGCTCATAGCTTAGCAGTGCTTTAACTAGTGCAATGGCTTTTCGTGGAGCTGCGCATTGCGCCAACTAGCACAAACAAAACATGTTTGTGTGTATCTGCGCACCGCGCTAACTAGCGCAATGTCGGGCAATGTCGAGCAATGTTGAGCAACGTCGAGCAATGTAAAGCAATGTAGAGCAACCTTGGGCAAAGTTGAGCAAAGTCGGCTAAACACAGCCACACCCCCTAGCCGGTCTGGCCAGTAGTAAAATAAAAAGCAATGACAGGCCTCGAACCTGGGATACTGTGCACCATAATCACAGTACTGAACCACTAAGCCATGGCAGCTTTTGATATTCATGCACTGTCAACACACATATACATATTAATGAAAGTTTACCCAGTGCTAAGCAGGTGTGCTTTCAGCTGAGAATTTTCAAAACCGGTCAATCACAAATAAGTGTGGGAAATGAGGCATATTTAAGCTCCATAGGTGGGAATACTTGCCATAACTGGTTGTAGTTCCCATCTGCAGGCAGCATGGCTGAAGTTGGAGAGGGCTCTCGCTTCCGAGCGCAACAGTGGGGCATTGAGGAGTCAAAAGTGATGGTTTGGCTCCTCGTCCATAATCATGATGCCAGACTCCTGCAAGGCCAGTTCCAGGGCACTGAATACAAAGCGGAAGCCTGGAACCATCTCGCACATGATCTCACCAGTGCCACATGCGTCCCTCGGACTGGTGAGCAGGTCAGACACCACTACTCAGACCTGGAGAGATGCAAGGATGACCGACTGAACCAGTGGATGTAGGAGGCCCGTGGGATGGAAAATGCCCCACTACTGAGTAGGTAGCCATGGAATGAATTAAGTAAGAATTGCTATCATAGTCTATATTATGGATAGGTATGTCTCAATATCACTTCATTTACTTCACAGCTGCAGGTGTCAGTGCTGCGAATCAGCAAGCCTATGCAGATAGGTGGCTAAGGCTGCGCCACCAGGCAGGTTAGTAATTATTCTGCATGTATTGTTATATAAAATAAGTGAGAGAGCCTGAAAAAAAGTGTTGTAGCCCAATAATAAAGGTATAATAAGTCTTGAATAACATCTCTGCATGTACTGTTATATAAAATAAGTGAGAGAGCCTGAAAAAGAGTGTTGTAACCCATTAATAAAGGTATAATATGTCTTGAATGAGTCTTCTGCATGGACTGATATATCAAATAAATGAGAGAGCCTCTAGAAAAATGTGTAATGTAATTAATAAAGGTATAATTCCTGGAGTGTGTCCGTGTCACTTTCTTCGAAATGTTGTTGTACTCTTGCATTATAGAAATAGTACTGTTGTATTTAAGTGTTGTCAACCCACACTTTGGTAGGCCCATAGAAAGTGGATGAAGGGAGTGCCAGTAGCTGTTAAGCATATATACAGTCCCCAACTGTTGGTTCATGGCTGGCATGTATAGGTAAATCTGGCACATGAGTAGCTTGTTATTGTGTTCCCCAGAAATGTCAGTGTGCTGCTAGAAATATAGGGGTCTGTTAAAATATAACTGATAATGTCACCTGAACACATCCAGATATGTAGATATATAAATATAAATAAAATATATATCTGCATCCTGGACAGTTTGTATGTTAGATACAGGTCAGGTATATAAGGAACTAGCAAAACCCATTTCACAATTTAACGGACATTGCCTAGTGTAATAAGACATGTAGGGGATATATACCTGCTGTCAATAGGAATGTAGTGTAAATTATAAGTACATATAAGTTGTTAATGGAGGTATCTTTTTACACCCTACTGTATGTGCATAAACAATGCTATTCCACACCTCAGTGGGTATGTCTAATCTCAAAACATTTGTTGGGACATATGTCCTATTGGTTTATAAATATCTGCATTTACTTTGATGCATGTGCCCTGTTCAAATACCACAATCTTGGTGGCCTGTTGCCACCAATCAATCCCCCATGCTGTTGGAATGTCCACTGTTCTTCTATATATGCATGTGTTATGCTTGCTGTTCAACTGTTGGAACTCTGGTGTGTTGGGTTAATGGGAATATTACTGCATGCTGTTACAACTAATTTGGAATGCTGTTGGCTGTTACCAACCTATATTGTCATTAAATCCTGCTAAACATAGAATGTATAGAAAGGCCAGTCCCAGCAGACCCACCTGTCCCACCTCAGCTGGCGATGGCACCTGGCACCAGTAGGTCCAGTGCCTAGCTCGGGACCTCCTCCTCCATTGGCCCTGTGCCACCTTCGGGTGGAAGCACTGCAAGGGATGGGGCTCGTCCCCCCCTGCAAGCGTGGCTGGAGGAGGGCCACCTATCACCCTCCAAACGGTCCGGGCTGTGGTGCATAGGGAGATCGAGCGTTCAGTCGCTGATCCTCTACACCAGCTTGAGGCACGTGTGGCATGACTCATGGGTGAGCCTGCCCCTCCTACACAGCCCCCAGCACAGCCACCCTCTGGGTTGTGAAGGTGCAGTGGTGACTGCCCATGGGTGGGGATCTCAGTTCCACTGTTGCCATCTGTGGGCTCATGGGCTTGTGATTTCCAAACATCCTTCCCCGTCAATGTTGTATACCCACCATATGTGTCATATTCCACCCCTGTATGCATCTTGTCTGTCTTGTCTGTTTACCTCCCCAAATATACCTACTACCACTACCCCACATTCCACTCTCACCTGAAAAAAAAAAAAGGCAATCTGCTCCCAAAAAAGAAATTACGCCCCATACATAGCTGCCCATTTTGCACACATGTCCAATGGACACACAAACTGATATTTAATTGGCAGCACAGCATACTTTGTTGTCCTCACCCCTCTCTCGGGGATGGAAGGTTTCAAATTTCCCTCCAAATTACTAGCATATGCACAGCTGTTGCTGTTAAAGAAATGGGCAGATATGGACCTTCCCTTCACCTGTCCTGCACATCCTGAGCTGTTTTCCCTACTGTCTTTCCCTCTTTGTGCCCCTTTTTCACCACTTTCCTATCTCCCCATTGTCTTTTCTTTCAAAGAAATAAGCACCTGTAAGGTTACACTCCAGTATCTCAAATGTCATCCACACAGCACAGATAATATACCTGAGGGGTAGGGACCGATCATGGGGCTGTGCGACACTCTGCAAGACATAACACATTCATGTTAGGCAATGCTCCCTACTGGGCACCTTACAAACCCATGTAACAACTGGTTGTGAAATGGTGAATGTAGCCATGGTACTGCAGTTCAGGTACAGCATGCTAGGTGCCGGTCTGGCACACATTAGTAGCCTTGAGTGACCACATGATGCTGCATGATGCTAGCTACACCCCATCCAGTTACAGTAACCACAGTACTACACATAGCATTCATTGCTATGCACCTCACTGTTGTGTGTGTGCAGACATATGCACCTATACACAATATGCATAGCAATCACCATTTGTACAAAGTGACACATATATATCTTGTAATGCTATGGAGTGTATAGGTCACATGACACACATTGGGTATGTGTGATGTTTAATGTTGCAGTTGTGTTGTAGCATGCCATGTCATGGCTGGCACTGGCATGTACACAATATGTCCTACACTCACCATAACCACTGTACAATGGCTATGTTGAGAAATGGTATTCCATCAGGTATACATGCACCACTCACCCTGTGTGTATACATAGCATGCATGTGCTAAACCTGTGTCCACAATTATCTGCTAAAGACACAGACGCTCTAATCAGAAATGGATATCTATGTGACACACAGATACACATGCAGCCATGGTATGTATACCTGTGAGTGATGGTGCACAGGACATTGCAGAACTTTCAATACTTACACAGCAATGTTGTGTCTATGTACACATTGCATTCCAGGGTGAGGCCAATCTCTGAACAACAACACACATGCATCAGAGCCATGTATACTGTTATTAGCAAGGGCTGTCTACACCCGCACTGCATGCTGTTGAGCAACACACGTCCTGCATGCTGACACGTGTGATATGACTGTTTGGCTTGTGATACTTTACCCCACCATCAACCGCTATTGAGTATGTTCTGGATTGCTGGTGGTGTGTGTGTGTGTGTGTGTGTGTGTGTGTGTGTGTGTGTGTGTGTGTGTGTGTGTGTGTGTGTGTTTAAGTGAGGAGTGTATTTGTGTGCATGTGTGCATGTGTTCATGTGTGCATGTGTGCATGCGTGCATGTGTGCATTTGTTCATGTGTGCATGTGTTCATGTATTCATGTGTGTATGTGTTCATGTGTGCATGTGTGCATGTGTGCATGTGTGCATGTGTTCATGTGTGCATGTGTTCCGACATCATGCACAGGTCGTAAAGTGTGTTTCCTGTCTTCCTCTCACAGGTGTTGAAGTTGGGTTGGTTCACTGCAGCAGGGAACCTGATGTCACTGAGAAAAATAGTGATGATGAGGATAGGTATGTTGAGGCACAGACATGTTTGCCAGGGTCTGTTGTTGGGCCAACAATTGACAGAACACAAGTTTTCACCCCATCCATGCACACAGTCATACTGCCAATACATCCATCACCAATGCCCTTAGCTGAGGGACAGTGTACAGTCGGCATTGGCCAGGACAGTGTGGTATCTATGGCACATGAATCCCGACACAGCAGCCATACCCAGATGTCTGGAAGGGTACCACATAGGCAGATGTCCAGGGGTTCTTGTTGGAGCACTACTGCTCATCATGCCCCTGGCAGATGTGCCATAGGTCCTACAACCTCACGCATGTTCCAGGCTGTCATGGAATCACAGGCACGTATGGAACGGTAAACCAGACAGGGACTAAAGGCACAGAGGGCACATAACACCACTGTATTTGACAGTATCTGTGACCTAGCAGGTGCCATCCATAATTACACTGAGGTCACTGATAGACGTTGGGGTGAGACATTAGATGTCCTCCGTAATGTCATGTCCATGTGTCAGGACAGTGCGGGATGGTTGAGATGTCGACGTGGATGTATGCGAGCAACATCAGCAGCTGGCAGTCGCCATGGATATCTCTCAAGCCACAGCCGCTCCCGTAGTGCCAGTACCAGCCCCAGCAATGTTGGGGGTGGGCTGTCCATAGACCGTCCTAGAAGACCATGTGCACGTGGCTCTGGACAGTCCCAGCAGGGACCTGGGTCCAGTGTACATCTGTCCACCTCTGAGGATAGTACCCAGTCTGGCTTAGTACCTGATACTGTCAGTAGCACACCTGCCAGGCACAGGTACCATGTCCATGGCCAGAGATGGTGATCTGTAAAGCCTGGCAGGTACAGTCTGTGGCTGTCCCACAAATCCCCGTATATGGCAGCCACATGGTGGAACTGTGTGCATGCAGACACACACACACATAAAACAGACACCTAGGGATAACACATACCCACACACATTACATCAACATTGGCCCATAGCAGTACTCTTGGCTCTCACACACACACACACACACACACACACACACACACACACACACACACACACACATACATGTCGATTGTATGGCTCAATGTAGGCCTCTGGCAAACCAACAACACACCCTGTGCATATGATGAAACCTGTGCCACCTCCTGTCATCTGTAACATTGATGCAGGAACAGGCTACCATGGTGCTGATGCACAGGGTGACTTTACAGCAGTATAGCAACGTTAGCATGTTGTCAGCAGTAGAGTGTAATGATATCCTTGAAGTTGTAGCTGAAGAGGCATGATGCATTAAAGCTATGATTGTCAATGTAGTATTATTTACACCAGTGTTAGTTCCAATAGTGTATTGTCTGCCCACGTGCTACTTGGCTGATGTGTGTAGTATTGGCAGCATGTGTTAGAGAGTGGGCAGTACGTGTGGGATGTGTGTAGCACAGATTTGCAGGTGTACATTTGTGAACATGGTGGAGGTGCAATATCTGCATGTACGTGCATAGTGGAAACATGGGCAAGGTGACATGCCCTGTGTTACACAGTAACACTCCATAGTTTCTATGGATGGCCAGTATGCATTGTACTACACACATTTTGGAACTTGAGTACACATGTGTGTATGACATGGTTTGACACTGTGCTATGGGTGATACTGTTACTATCTGTCATTGTTTTGCATTCTGGTAGTATACATAACCTCAACAGCCTGACCATAAACAATCGTTAGATGATGTCTTGACAACTGACACACAGATGTAGGACACACAGTAATATTTGGTTCCTTCAGGTACTATACTATGCCAGTAACCAGTGGTATTCACCTGCACCCATTCCTGAGACCACTTCTGTTTGCCATAAAACTCTCTTAGGTACAAGCAATCACAGTAGGGATATGTCCATCCACATCTGGAAATGCATACTGTGGCCTATAATGCATTCTCCAGATGACACACACATCCTCCACAAGGGTATCATACAGACAGATACCTGATGTCAAACCCATGCTGTAAAGCTATAAGCCAACCAGAGCATAGTCATCCACCTTTATGAAACATAGTATCCCCACAGTACCACATAGGTAGTAGCCACCAACATGTTGAACAGGTACCGATGTGTACATGCAGCCAAGTGTTACGTCATCTCTACTTTGGTAATCACATTTCCAAAGGTATTTAGAAATCCCTCGCTGGATCACATAAGCAATAAGGGGTCTGCATGCATATCCACAAAGGTTGTTGTACACCTATAATGAATAGCCATCATTGACAGACTTTGCTGCATGTGAACAGGTCTGTAATATACCTCAGCCATAAACTCTCACTCACACAATTCAATAGAAACCATAATGAGTGTGTGTGACACGGATGACCTAGGCCAGGGATCACTGCAGTGGCTGGCCTTGTCACAAGCATACAGATGTGACCTAAGGTCTGGAAAGTGGCAGCACACTCTGGCAAAGATGACAGATGTGTTCATGGAGAAAGCAGGGTTCCCACCTATGAAATAATTGAGGTCACATGTACGTATATGTATTTGCCACACAGCTACCTGACATGTGCAATGCACATACTGTTGTCATACTGATATGTCATACAGTAGTAAAAGCAAAACCCACAACACATTGACCAACAGTGTCACACACACACTCACCAAGTGCAGGCTTCAAACCCCTACCTAACTACTTCATGATCCTAGAGGAGAACACATTAACACAACATGCTCTATACATTACTGAGAGTTATCTTTTCCACAGGTTTATTTGTAGGATGGTGACATCATCAGACTTGACAAAGATTAGTATACCACTTTTAAGGTGTTTTATTACTCTCCAAGGAGATCACACATGAACACACACACACTTGTCAAGTGCAGGATTCAAGCCCCTACCTAACTATGTCATGATACTAGAGGAGTATGCATTAATACGACGCGCTTTACACATTACTGGGAGTTCTTTTTTCCACAGGTATATTTGCAGGATGGTGACATCATCAGACTTGATAAAGATTAGTATACCACTTTTAAGGTGTTTTACTACTCTCCAAAAAGGTTGCTTTTCTCCAAGGAGATCACACACGAACACACACACACACTTGTCAATGCAGGATTCAAACCCCTATCTAATTACTTCATGATACTAGAGGAGTACGCATTAACACGACGCGCTATACACATTACTGTAAGCTCACTTTTCCACAGGTATATTTGTAGGATGGTGACATCATCAGACTTGAGAAAGATTTGTATACCACTTTTAAGGTGTTTTACTACTCTCCAAAAGGGTTGCTCTTCTCCAAGGAGATCACACACTTGTCAAGTGCAGAATTCAAACCCCCTAACTAACTACTTCATGACACTAGAGGAGTACGCATTAACATGACGCACTATACACATTATTGAGAGTTCTTTTTTCCACAGGTATATTTGTAGGATGGTAACATCATCAGACATGAGAAAGATTTGTATACCTCTTTTAAGGTGTTTTACTACTCTCCAAAAAGGTTGCTCTTCTCCAAAGAGATTACACATGAATACCCACACTTGTCAAGTGCAGGATTCAACCCCCTACCTAATAACTTCATGATACTACACAAGGACGCATTTACACAACACGCTATACACATTACTGTGAGCTCTCCTTTCCACAGGTATATTTGTAGGATGGTGACATCATCAGACTAGGCAAAGTGGGTTACATTAGGTGACATTAGGTGGGATACATAGAAGGAATGTCTAAACACTTTGGCCATGTGATCATCAAAGGAGAGTTTACTATCTACCTGTGTCCCCAGGGCCATAATGACTTTCTCTGTACATACCGGATTACCACCTATGTGGTAATTTGTGTGCACTTTGTTTTATCCAAAGGGAATGACTATGCATTCTTTGGCATTCTGCTTGAGGGCATTGTTTTGACACCAGGTATCTGTCTCTGTAAGACCCTTCTGGAGGATGTCTGTGTCAGCCATAGAGTTGATTATGGACCACAGTTAGCAGTCATCTGCAAACCTGTTCAGCCATACTCCTCCCGTGCTTGCCTGTACCTCTGAGCAGTATCTATTGAACAGGTGGGGTCCCAGGACCAAGACCTGTGTGATGCCATTTGTGACTGGTTTAGAGTCGGACATGGCACCCGCAACCCTGAACATGTGTGCTTGATCTATGAGCCACTTGGCCACCCATCCTGTGACATAGCTGTTAATGTTCAAGCTGGTAAGCTTGTCCATGATGACAGAGTGGGGAATGGTGTAGAAAGTCCTTAGAGAGGTCCAGGTGGGCTGTGTGGACTACTTTCACCTCCATCTATGTCCTTGGTAACTGTTTCCAATAAGTCAACTAGGTACAGGAGGCAGGATCTGCCTTTAACAAGGCCAATTTGGGTAGAGTCCAGTGTCTGGAGGTCTCCAATGTCTCTGTTTATGGGTTCCATGATAATTTGCTCCATAGCTTTGCAGGCCAGGCTGAGTAGACCTATAGGGCAATGGTTTCCAGGTTCTGTTGTGGCACCCCATTTATGGAGCTGGATGACTGTTGGTGTATGCCATTCTTTGGGTACATAGCCTGTGGTACGATTGAGTCTGGACAGTGAATGTAGGTGAGGGTGTAGTTCCTTTTGGGGCTGGTGTAAGATGCAGCCTGGGACACCATCCAGTCCCATTAATGCTGTGTTCTTAGCTTTGGAGAGGGTTGTCTTTACTTGCATGTCCATGAAGTCTGGGGCTCTGCATTCTTCTGGGATGGACACAAGCCCTTTTGGGGGTGATGGGGGGGAGTTTGCACTGAACCTGTTCCCCAGGATGTGGGCAATGTAAGTTGGTTCAGTGTATTTCTTGCCATTTTTCAGTAGCTGACAGCATATTTGGAAGTTGCCACCTACATGTTTGGTATAGCTAACGAAGGCTTTGTGGTTGTTATTCTTACATTCCTTGGCAATTTGTCTTTAGAAACTGGCCTTGGATTATTTTATGAGCAATCATTGTTTCTTCCTAATAATGATCAGTGATGCCTTTCCTTTTGTGAAGTTTGCTCTATCATGTGTTCATTTCCTCCTGCTGTTGTCTAGCTTATTTATGGGCGACGACCACCAGATTGGTTTCTTATTTTTGGAGGAGTGCATCTTGGTTTTATTTGGGATGTCTTGATCAATGCATCCCTGTAGATGCTCATAGGATGCACTTGTAAATTATTCAGCAGATTGTATGGCATTATCCTATAGCAAGGGGGCTTTGGAACTTTCCACTTTGGTCTTGGGAAGTGTGCAGTTTGCTTTTGAAAATGTCTTCACAGTGGTTTCAATGACTGGAGGGGGGGGGGCCGGGATGTGGATGTCCAGTGTAATTACTTTATGATTTGATATTACCAGCGAGGGGGTTATCTCTGTTGTGGTACACTAGTACCCCATGTTTGTGATAATCAGGTCCAGTATGTTCTCACCTCTAGTGGTCATGGTGACCAGGTGTTCCATGGTGTTAGAGTTTTTGAACTCTAGGAAACATTGGGCAAAGGAAGTTGTACACAAGTAATTCTCCCACTCAATGTTTGGGTAGTTGTAATCTCCTCATATAATGGTGTTTGATAGGTCCTTTGTATTTTCCACTGTTCTCAGGACTACTGAGTGAGGTTCCTGAGACAAGGTAGGTGATCTGTAGCAGGCTACAATCTGATAAGCAGCTTTGCCCAATTTTAGTTGCACTTGCATGGTCTCCAAGGCCTCATGCTGTACCACTAACGTGTAGGTGTGGGTATCCATAAGGTAAATGGATACACCCCTTCCTTTGGTATTTCACTCGTGGTTTTGGATCTGAAGATCAGAGGGAATGTGAGTGTTTTACGTGGAGCATGTCCAACAGCTCTGTGTTTGATATAGCTTTGTATGTTAGGCAGAGAACACCTCTGAGTAGGCGATATGCAAGGGAGTACGTCTGGAGCATTTTGAGATGGTCTGTGTATGGCATGTATTTCAGGCTGCTAATGCTCTTTGTGAGGTATTGCTGCAGGCTTTCCAGTTGTTGTAGTTGTCTTGTGAGGTACATAGCAAAAGGGGCATTGTACTCTATTATGGTTCTAGTGAGTGATGAGTAGAGGGGAACAATGTCCTCTTCTATTCTGCATGAGACACCTTTTGTGATGAAGTGTGCCACATAGGAGGATTTCCTGACTACTGTGGGGATGTGATTATCACAGTTGTGTCCACTGTCCACCTGTGTCCCAAGGTCTCTTGTCACACTTTCAGTGTTAAGTATACTACCGCCTATGTTGTAGTTCATGGCTACAGAGTTTTTAACAAAGGGGATGACAATGCACATTTTGGCATTGAGCTTGAGCCCATGGCTTTGACAACAGCCATCTGTCTCAGTGAGGCCCTTTTGTAGGATGTCCACATCTTTAGTGTTTACAATTATGGCTCCTAGTTTGCAGTCATCTGGAAACTTCAGTAGCCACAGACCTTCCATGTTAAAGTTTACTTCAGGGAAGTAGATACTAAACAGGACAAGACCCACGACTGGAGCCTGTGGTACTGCACTTGTCACTGGTCCAAAGTCATACATGGAGTCTGCTACTTTCACAGTGTGTGTTCTGTCAGTAAGCCTGTTGGCAACCCATCTTGTGACAAAGCAATTTATACCTCATTTAGTGGGTTTATCTATATTAACAGAGTGTGGTGTGGTGTTGTAAGCTGTGGCAGGATCTACATAGACTGTGCGAATCACCTTACCCTTTTCTATGGTTCTGGTGACTGCTTCAATGTCATCTATCAGGTTTAGGAGACATGATCTGCATTTTACAACCCCAGCATGGTTGTGGTCCAGGGTTTGGGGATTACAACTGTATTTTTTATAAGTTGTATGATGATACATTCCATGGCCTTGAAGGGCAGGCTCATCAGGCTAATGGGGCACTAGTTCCTGGGGTCCATGGTGTCTCCACCCTTGTGTAGTGGGATAACCGTCACTGTGCACCATTCAGCTGGCAGAAAGCCTGAGGTGTGGCTATGACTGAACATGGTACATCGGTGTGGTGCCTGTTCATTCTGTGGTTTGTGTAGAACACAGTCTGGGAGGTTATCTGGTCCCATGGCTGCTGTGATACTGGCTTTGGAGAGTGTTTTTTACCTGTGCAGCCATGATGACAGCAACTTTGCAGTCTTCCATTATAGTGATGTGCTCTTTCATGGGTGAGAGAGGGGTAAAGTTAACACTGATCCTATCTGCCAGGATGTTGGCAATATCAGTTGGATCTGTATATTTAGTGCCATTGAGCTGTAACTCAGAACAGATCTGAGTGTTGCCATGACATGGACCTGTCTGTTGTGCAGAGATCTCCTGAGTAGACAGTATGCAACAGAGTACAGTTGGGTTAAATTCAGTCTTGTTGCATGGGGCAACTGTTTGAGGCCAGTAATCCTCTTGTTGAGGTACTTCAGTGGTCTTTACAGCTGCTGACGGTGCCTAGTCGGATTCATCGCAAGTGTGTTATGGTACTCTCTGACGGGTCTGATGACTGATGAGTAGAGGGAACCTGCTTTGACCTACATGCACAGACCTTGGCAGGTTGTGGGAACACATAGCATGATTTTCAAGCACTTTGTGAATATGTTTCTGGAAGTAGAGATGACTAACCACATTTGTCCATAGATCCCTTATTATCACCTCCATATTTAACCTAAGTGTGTGAGCATGCCCAGTATGACCTTTCAGTGTGATGCTGAATGAAATCCACTACATTTGTTGAAGTGTGTGAGCACGGCCGCTATACACATTTATACTATATATGTGTGGAAAATCAAGTTGTATTTTTACAGCAGGGCTCACCTTTGTGTCATAAATCAACAGGGATCATGCTGTGCCTGCAGGGCTTCCATGAGACACTTTGCATAGACTTATCAACATTTCTACATACAGGCGGGACAGCTATTCTTTGTATATTTCTGCCCAGGGCACACCTGATTGTTACTGTGGGTGTACAATGGATGAGGGGTTCACCTGACACTTATACACATTTGCTAGGCCTGCACTGCTATGTAAGGTACTCCATTTCAGTCTGTACTGTTGCCTATCGTACTGGCTTGAGGCATACTACTGTACTACAGATCTTAGCGTCCACTGTCACGTATATTAGATTGCGACTTCATAGCCTACCCAACCCACATCACACCACCTGGCCTGCTGTTCTCTGTCTGCATAGGCCTGTGGGGAAGGTTACCCATATGCCTCTTTAGGGGCATGCTACAGCATTTCTTTGTGTTTGCATTAGTGTACAATTGTCCTGCTGTGGCTGTGTCAGTGAAATGCTGTCATGGCTTAGTGGTTCAGTACTGTAACTATAGTGCACAGTATCCTGGGTTCGAGCCCTGTCACTGCTTTTTATTTTCATGCTGGGCAGACCAGACTGCTTAAAGAACAGTAAAGCAGATATGAGCATGTTTACCTGACTTTGCTCAACTTTGCCCGACTTTGCCCGACCTTGCCCAACATTGCTCAACATTGCCTGACGTTGCGCTAGTTAATGCAGGCAATTTTGTTTACATATACTAAATAGTGGTAAAAGCTGCTTAGCACTTCTTT
This sequence comes from Protopterus annectens, assembly GCF_019279795.1. Taxonomy (NCBI): domain Eukaryota; kingdom Metazoa; phylum Chordata; order Ceratodontiformes; family Protopteridae; genus Protopterus; species Protopterus annectens. The sequence goes on from NC_056735.1 coordinate 1,806,561,731, forward strand.
ATATTGCTTAAAACATAGCAATCATGCCCCAGGTGGTGCTTCAGGGCTGCCTATGTCAGATGCACATAGTACACTCCCTATACATGTGTGGAAACAGGTAGTGTCAAGTTAGGCATCCCTTTTATTTTATGTGCGAGTCAGAGAGAGGTATCATTTCCAGGGTTCCTACTGAGCCAGTGTATGTGCTATGTGTTGCCTCTTTGCCAAGGCATACTGGGCACGCCTCCTTCTGCTTACTGGGGCAGGCTCAGGTTGTTCCTTCTCCAAGTCACGCTGTGCCTGTTCAGGCCTTGTCAATGGTGGGGGGCTGTTTGTCCCTGCCCCATGCTGTTCCTGCTGCAGCTGTTTTCGCAGGATCATATTGTGTAGCATGGCACATACCATGACAATTTGGGTACATGTAGTTGGTGAGTACTGCAAGGCTCCCACCAGATGTGTCCAGGCACCGAAACCATGACCTGAGCATCCCAAACACATGCTCGATTACATTTCGTGTTTGTGCATGTGCCTCATTATGGAGTTCTTGTTCAGGTGTGTGTGTATTTCTGATGGGTGTCATCAGCCACAGCTCCAGTGCATATCCAGCATCCCCCACTAGGTGACCGTCAGGGATGTCCCCATTGGCAAATGTCTGGTACAGCTGCGTCAGATGCCAGATATGGGAATCGTGGTAGCTTCCAGGGCAGCCAGCATACACATTCAGTATTATGCCCTGGGCATCACACACGACCTGGAAGTTGATGGAGTGGAAGCCCTTGCAGTTGATGTAGGCCCTACCCCGCTCACCAGCTGGTGCTTTGATGTGTATGTGCGTGCAGTCAATTGCACCCACTACCTCAGGGTATTCTGCTATTTGCTGGAAGAGATGTATATTGCTGGCCAATAACTCACGGGAATTGGTGAATTATAGATGATCACCTACATGTGTTGACATGGCATTCAGGAACTGGTGCAGTACCCTGGTTGCTGATGCCTGTGAAATCCCAATCATATCACCAGTTGTTCTCTGGAAGGCACCTGTTGCTAGTATTCTTAGGCCAACACATACCTTGGTTTCCACTGGGATGGGTTCCCCTCTGTTGGTTCTGTGTGTGAGGCGTGGCCTGCACAGCTCAACAATTTGCTGCAGGAGGTCTCTGTCCACTCTATAGCACTCCACTATCTCCAGCTCATGTAGCCCCTGGTAGGTTACCCTGGGTCTGTACACTCTTCTCCGTCTCCTCACTGTGGGTTGCTCAGCAGCATTCACAATGATACCACCCTCAGCATCTTGCACATGTCGCCTTATAATAGCAATGGCAGCCCCTAACATTCTTTTGTCTCAGTTAAGCTTTTTAAGTTTTCACTTCTCTTTGTAGACTGCAGTGTTGCAGTGTTTCTGAGAAAAACATGGGGGAATGTTGTTTGCAGAGTTTTAAATGCTGGGCTGGGCTAGTGTACTGCCTGTGTTATTGATTTCACCTGGCAGCTCTGCTAGTTCTCCTTGGTTAACTTCCTACTACTTCTTTTCCTTCCTTTTCCCTTTCTGTTTCCACAGGGGGCAGCACCGTGCAAACAAGCCCAAACATACGCACACGAGTGCACACGCACGCACACAGGCTTACACAGGCTTACACAGGGTCAGGTGGGTGCACATGCGCGCACACAGGCTTAGACAGCCTTACACAGGCTTACACGGGTGCACACACACGCACACAGGCTTAGACGGCTTTACAGGCGCGCACAGTGTAAGCATCTTTGTAAGAAACTTTAGTGATATCCACGGCGTACACCTTCGGTTTCTGAGTTTCAGTTAAGACAACTGTAGACACACCTCTTCAAGTCCTGAGTAACTCACAGCAAACACATGCCACTCTGCCCCAATAAGCTTACAGTCTTTGATACATACCCCCTCATGATGTCACCTATCTTCTACTCTACTACTCCATTAATCCTACACTTACACTCTAGGGACATGGTTCACATGGCAGGGAAAATTGGGATTCACTATACTTATCCTCATTTGCGTAGGATTGCCTACTAATGCTTGGTTACATCTCTCAAACTGAGCTTCCCCACTTAGCAACCACTACTCAGTAGCCATGTTGTCTTCAGCCTGCCATTCACCTGCATGGCAGAGGAATATTTTTTAATAAAATGCCTATTTTTGGCTTTTTTGTTTTTATTTCCTGTTTTTTATAGTGCTGCACGTTTGCAAGGCGCTGCGCTACGCTCAAACATCAGAGATCGGGGGAAAAAATATTTTTAATATTTTGCAACAGATTAAAATGCCAATGGCCTTATATTTGGCCAGTGGCATGCTTCCTCAACTGGATGTATCCTTTATTTAGAGCTGTCATAGCTCCATTTTGCTATTTGCAGAACGGTACTCCGTTACCAACGGAGTACATTTCTGCAAATAACTCTACTTTTACTCAGACAGGTTAGTGTTTCCTGGATTGCAAATTTACCTCATTTGCATAGCTTTCAGCAGCAAATTAGGTAATTTGCATAACTTAACACTGTCCGTGCAAGAGTAGTTTTAGGAGCTCTCATGCACTCCCCTGCCGGCTGTTGCTGGATCGCTTGGCAGACATATTGGATGTCTGGAGTCTTACTCTACTCTTAGACTCCGTGCAAGCCTTCGTGAATCGAGCTCAATATGTTAGATATCTGTTTTAACTGATTTGGAGTGTTTTATCTGTAAACCCAAAAGGAAGGCACTGGTAAGGCAAGCTGGATATCAGTCAAGAAAAATTTATTGTTGACACCAAAGCACACTGACACACACACACACACACACACACACACACACACACACACACACACACACACACACACACACACACACACACACACACACACACACACACACACACAAAGACTCACATGCCTTATCTGCTGTGGTGCTAACTCCCCTGCTGTTTCCATAGAGAGAAATGTCTGTATGCCAAAAAATAATTCATTCAGTTCTACTGCTCATTTCAGAAGCAGAGAGGCAGAACTTGTCTATGAATCACTCTACCTCATTATTTTGATTACAGAATAAGTTACCAGGTCAGAAAGCTAACTCAGTCTGCTACCCTACCCTACCCCCAATTCCCACTCAACCCCACATTAACTACATTTATTCTTATGAAGTAACAAAGCCAGCAATGGATAAAAATAAGCAGCTTGCAGTCTCAATAGTTCAAATAAGCAGCAGTAGTTCAGGACACAGATCAATTCATGAGCAAAGAAATAAAGCTGAATTCAAAAACATAAAACACCTTTAATTGTAGTCGACAAGGTAAGCGCTTTCACAACATAGCTTCATCAGACCATCAAACAACTACTAAAAAACACACCCTATATATAGTAAAAACAGCCAATGGTTAACCTACATCAATTAAACCATGAAAGACAATTAAAATGACAAGAACATGAAAATGTAAAATCATTGAAAGGCACATCTCTGTAAAAAACAGCAAACTAAACTCAATAGAAATGTGAATATAGACAATAGGAACCACATATAATGTATTATAAGGATAGGCAAAAATATATACATAAGTGTACATAAGTAGGTGGTGCATTATATAAATTCATGCTTACATGAATAATATACAGAGTGCCACCTGAAATTTTTATATACTTATGAAGTCTCCTTTTCTTTAAAGCAGGTTTAAAAGACGCCCTTTCATTTAACCCACTACCCCTATCTGCATGGAGCATGATAATCCAACAAGCCTCTCTGTACTCGGTGTGTGTAAGTAAATCACCACCTCTAACACTGGGATAAACAGTTTCAATAACTCTAAAACTAAAAGTATGGGAGGGATCAGTGTCAATAACATGTTTCGAGAGTGCATTATGCAGCGAACCCTTCCTGATGTGATATAGATGTTCCCGCATTCTATCACACAGGACCCTATTGGTCTTGCCAACATAGAAAAAGTGGCAGATGGAACATACAGCCAAATATATCACGTGAGGGATCATGCAATTTTCAGAGGCATGAAACATGAAATATTTACGTAAGTCTGGATGGAAAAAAGATGCACAAGTATTAATATAGCCACAAAAGTTACAATTACCACATGGTAAGGTCACACCAGGCTGTGAAGAAACATTGCCATGATTTCTATCATGGCAAAGAAGTCTCTTTAAGTACTTACAATTCCTAAAGCGAAAAAAGGGTTTATCATCCACAATCTTGCGTAGACCATCATCAACTTGTAATATTGCCCAAAACTGGCTGAATAACTGGGTAACTTCCTTATGGTCACTAGTATAAAGTAAAGAGACCTTGACTTCAGGAGTCTCAGACTTGCCCAGACTACTCGTGAGTAATATCATCATCTACTAAGATTGATCCAAAATATGGACGTGCTGTGGTCATTCTCAAGGTACGGAGATCTGACCACTGTCTATTAATCTCAATCCGATTATAACCACGTGCCAACATCTTACAACTCAAGTTATCAATCTCACCAAGGAAGCCAGTTAAAGTGGGATTTAATCTAGATGCCCGTATGCTCTGACCCCTAATAAGATTATTGAAAATATAACCAGGGTGCATACTAGATCTAAAAAGGAAAGCATTTCTATGGCAGGTTTTACGATACACCCCAGTATTAATGATGTTACCAGATAATTTCTCAATAAACAAGTCGAGAAATTCAATATGGTCAAAAGACCACTTAAAAGTAAACTTCAAACAGGGCAATACATTGTTCATCATATCGAGAAATATTTTCAGGCTGTCAACAGATCCCCTCCACAGCAAGAACAAGTCATCGACAAAACGTCGATAAAATAAAACGTGATCTTGGAAGTCAACAGTGGAGAAAAGGCTATTAATCTCCCAGTGGGCTAGGAACATATTGGCGTAGCTATTGGCACAAGAAGTGCCCATAGCTACGCCGTGTTTCTGAAGATACATGTCTCCATTATAGGTAAAAACATTATTCTCAAGAACCAATTCTAAAAAGCAAAAGACAAGATCAACCTTAAAAGGGATATAGTCACTATGTAATAGGAGATATTCTTGTATATACTGAATGCCCAAGTCATTGGGTATCATCGTGAATAAAGATTGAACATCAAAGGTTACAAAAATAATATTATCAATATCAGTACTAGAGATGGTGGAAATGCACTGATATAGGTCCAAAAGAAACTGTTTAGAGTCCCTTAGGACCACTGTGTTCGAATCTATAACAAGTCTTAATGCCTTTTCAGCATATAAAGAGAGTGGCTCTGTGACCCAACCACCACCTGCCACTATCGGACGCATAGGGGGATCATTGGCATGTTTGTGAGCCTTAGGAAGGCCCTGTATAAGGGGGATCAAAGGATTTACCACCCTTAAGAAAGTAAAAGTTTCTTGTGTAACTAGGTGGGCAGAAAAAACATCTGAGGTGCACCAATTAACCAAAAGCATCAACCTATATACCTCATCCACAGTAATTCTTTCATAAAAGGTAGTATCATTTAACATCAGGCCCATCGATCATTCATAATGAGACCTGTCCATGACCACTATCAAGCCTCCCTTATCTGCTGGTCGGATCACTATATGGTTATTATCTTGTAAGGCTCTCAATGCCTGTCTCTCACCATAGGATAAATTGTTCTTATAGCGTATATTATAGTTATCACGGGTATCATAGTAGTCAAATAATTGGTCCTCTGTCAATTTCAAGTAAACTTCAACGAGGGGATGGTTATTAGGTACAAAGCTACTCAATCTCCTTAAGTCAGAAGGGCCAGCTCGACCAGCATCAGCCAGATTAGCCCCTTTGGTACTACCATAAATAGAACGTAACATAACATTTCTACAGAACATACGCAAGTCTAAAATTGTATCAGATATATGTTCTTGTCATTTTAATTGTCTTTCATGGTTTAATTGATGTAGGTTAACCATTGGCTGTTTTTACTATATATAATGTGTGTTTTTTAGTAGTTGTTTGATGGTCTGATGAAGCTATGTTGTGAAAGCGCTTACCTTGTCGACTACAATTAAAGCTGTTTTATGTTTTTGAATTCAGCTTTATTTCTTTGCTCATGAATTGATCTGTGTCCTGAACTACTGCTGCTTATTTGAACTATTGAGACTGCAAGCTGCTTATTTTTATCCGTTGCTGGCTTTGTTACTTCATATTATTATATTTTTTACTGCAGCAACGGGATATATACCACCCGTAATCCACCCTCGTATTTTTATTCATTTTTATTTATACATTTATTCTTAACTTGCTCCACCTCTTCCTCTTTTTCCACCTATCCCCACATATTCACACACCCTATATCTCTAACCCAGCTCCCACCTTTGACCTTTCCTTGCTTTAACCATCCATCACAGTCTTTCTTCACCATACTTCTCTCTCCAAGTTAAGCACTCTACCTTTATTCTTTACCTATCTGTTCAACCTTTATATTTTCATTAAAATGTCCTACATTCAAAGAACATTCTTATTTCTCTTCTCCCTGTTAGGACCCCTCTCTATCCTTTCACATATGACATCTATTTATAAAATATCACTTAATACATACCCAATGTACTGTCACAATCTCCACACCCATTTCAGCACATGCTCAAAGTTATTCTAATATCTCTCCTAGCTTATTTTACATTATCCTTCTAAAGTCCCCTACAATTGAACCATTGCATACAAACTCAAAGACCTTTTTTATAAGTCTCAAATCTTCCTAGCAATCAACTCTATCTCAATCAAACACTTTTCTTCTCATTTCTCCCATCTCCTATCTGGAGATATCCACTAAAACACAAGTCTTTCCCACTCTCAAGCAGCCATATCCCATACTAAAAAATTACACTTGGTTACACTTACATTTTGAAGCTTCTGTAATAAAATGACTCACTTCCATGTTTGGATAGCCCAACAAACTCCAAATAACTTATATGCCACAGAAACATGGCTTAAGCCTAATATAAATGATTCTGAAATTCTACTTCCCAGATATAACATAATCAGGGCAGATAGAACACATAAAAGAGCTGGTGGAATTGCATTGTTTTCTCCTAACCACTATACTTTTACTTCATACTTAATTCCTATTCCAAATTTTGTAAATGCTGAACTACTTATTACATTCTAAAAGGTACAAACTATGAAGGGTCGATGTATAGCTGTACTCTATATTCCCCCAGGCCAAAACAGTAGGGATTACCTCAGTGTCAATGCTCGACAGAGGCACAGCAAAATAATGGGTATAGTTCCCCATACTAAAGGGGTGGCGTAAGCCACAAAACGATGGGCTAGGCTTGTAAATGCCCTCGGGCAGATAGCCTAGTATGAACCTATGAACCTAAGATACTCCATCCTGAATATCAACAACAGATATAAATGAAACCATTATTCTCTTCACCCCAACACATACTCCACTGACAAAATTTCAAAATCCACTCCCAAAATAATACAGTAGTTGAGACTATTCCACACACTGCACTCTTAGGTGTGAGCATTGATAAAAAACTAAAATTTGATTTCCACATCCAGAATAATATCAAAAAAACACATCAAAAACTGGATGGTCTATAGGCACAAATGTTATTTAAAGAATCTTCCAAAATTACTCTCACCAATACCTGCATTTTACTTCTTCTATGGGGCTCTTATTCTTACCAACCTTTTAGTCTCACTTAAAATTAAAATTGAATCCAGTTATAATAAAATAACAAAAGTTTCAATTAGTTCCACACACTTTACCCATCACTGTGCACCCCTACAATCTTTCAAATGCCTTAAATTACTGCAGCACCTTATCCATCTGCAGCTCATATCTGTTTATAACATTATTCCCAAATCCACTGCCTGCCAAGCCCTTAAATCTGTTCTTCATAGCTCCTGCAGGATCATGTATATCAGAAGAAAAACTACTACTTTCATTTCATAAACATAATAAATCAGCCAGAACAAGCCTTTACCCCTACTCTGCTGTAAAAGCCTGGAATAACCTTCCCATTAATATTAGATCAAACTCTAACCTCCTTGTCTTCAAACACGCATTAAAATAATTCATAAGTAAAGCATGGATCTGTTCCTACTCAAACTTGGTTAAGAATAACATCACCTTTTCCATTTACCCTTCCTGTTTTATTTTATTAATTTCCTTCTACCAGATTTCTTTACATCAATCTCTTCTTATATTATTTGAAATATTTTTCAAATATTAATTTCTTCTTATGTTTTTTATCTCTCTTGGTTTTCCTTGTTATTATTGCCTAAATAATGCAAATTTCTTTCTTGTCTGACATAATGCTTGTACTCAAATCTGCTAACGCAAATTGTTAATTATCATACTACTGTTCATTTGATGTTTTATCTTTCTTAGCTCTTGTCATTTGATGTACTTTGGAGGTTTTCTCAGAACATTTCTGCTGAAAATGAGTTCTCTGGACCCAGGTAACAAATGTCAATAAATAAATTCCAAATATCCCTATACTTATGTTTATATTTATTTGAGTTTGTCTGTCTCTTTCACTATTGTCATCTTCCTATTTCTCATTGTGTGTTTATTCATTCACAGCTATTAATAAGTCTCTTTCCTTCCCTTACCTTTAGTCTTTGAATGGATATTTTTCCAAATATGTGGAAAAGCTTTACAACAATGAAAAGGTATGGGTTTCGAGGTTACAGCTATAGCTACATCCCCCTTTAGCCCATTTCGCTTACAGTATGCTGTGCTTTTCTTTTCAGAAAAGTAAAGGAAACAAAAGGAAGCAATCTCTTCAGCAAGTGCTCACAGGAGCTAACTTTGGTGGTGGTTGAATATAGTACACAATTAAATACAGTTATGTACAAAATCTGTGAAAATAATGATCTCATTCTGCAACATTGCGTACTTCCTAAAGCGTAATTCTTGCGTACTTCTTTCTGACAAATGTGATATAGCATAATAAGACATAAACCACTTAAAGAGTGGTGTGCAATACAGAGGATTATTATTCTATCAGCAGTTATAACCTGCTTTTTATGTGTTCAACACAGGGATGCCAAGAAATTCATCTTGACAGCGAAGCTTAAGAGGTGAGTCCTGGCATCTGTGTTGATAACAAATAATAAAGGGTTATGATTGCTGACACAATCATAATTCTTTGTATTCTACTCTATGTACTACAAGTTACAGAAAAAAAACAAAGGAGCACAAAGAGTTTTTATCCTTTCCCAGCTTTTGAAAGCCAGTAAAGCACCTATGCTGTAAATCACACATCAGACAGAAACAAAGTACCCTGTGTAGACCTAACAGCTTATAAAGCTATAAGACACATCATTCTGCCAGGCTTTAATGACAGAATAAAATAATAATAATGTTCTTTTTTGGTTTTTGCTGTCGGTTGTAAGTTCCAAGAGTGTGATCTGATCTAGGCAGCACTTGGAGATGCTAAACAAGCTTTTGTCAAGCATTCCTTAGCACTGTTAAGATCAGGTCTCGTGCACATAATGTACTTAAAAAAATTATCTTTTTCCCAGTTTTGGACCATAATCATGGCATTCCATGCACTACAAGTAAGAAATCATAACTGTTCTAAAGGCAAGTCAATACAAATGAGAGAAATAAACTGCAGTACACTTGCTACAGATATTTTGTTTACTTTTATTTGTATACAGTTTATTTTATGCATTTTACTTGTTTTAAAATACTTTTGAGCATTCTGTGTCATCTTTTATCATTAATTTTGCCTTTTCTTTAATATATGACAATTGAAAAAAGTTGATAGTTAATGATAAAAACACTACACAAAATGTTGAAAAGTGTTAAAATAAGTCACAGCATTTAAAATAATCATTACTATTATGCATGGGCCATCCGTAAACTTCTGCCTTATACAAGACCGTTCATAGGTTCATAGGTTTATAGGTAGGTACTAGGCTATTGGCCCTAAGCCTAGCCAAATGGTACCCTGGCTTTTGCCACCCAAGAAAATTATTTTCCTATGCCCCTGTCAAGCAGAGCCACAGAAGTGAGCCCCGGGTGAATTTCCTACCTCCCATCGAATCATCAAGATTTTTCTTGAAGAGTGCTAATGAAGAGCTTTGTTTGATATAGATAGGTAGTTTGTTCCAGAGTATGGGAAGTCTCTGGGACAGGAATCTATCCCTCCAGCATGTTCTGTTTATTATGGTGACAAGGTTTAGGTCCCTAGAGCGTGTAGCTCGGAGGGATTGAGATTTCTTTAAGTGAAGCATGTCCAACAGCTCTGGGTTTGACATAGCTTTGTATGTTAGGCTGAGTAGGCAATATGCGACAGAGTAAAGCTGGAGTTTTTTGAGACGGTCTGTGTAGGGCATCTGTTTGAGGCCAGTAATCCTCTTTGTGAGGTATTTCTGTGGCCTTTCCTGTTGTTGTAGATGTCTTGTGAGGTACATACCAAAAGGGGCATTGTACTCTATAATGAGTCTAATGAGTGAACGATTACCTCTTTTTTCCTGGATGAGAAACCTTTTATGATGAGGTGTGTCACATAGAAGGATTTCCTGACTACTGTGGTGATGTGATTATCAAAGGAGAGACTACTGTCCACCTGTGTCCCAAGGTCTCTTATCACACTTTCGGTGTTAAGTAGACTGCCGTCTATGTGGTAGTTCATGGGTACAGAGTTTTTACCAAAAGGGATGACAATGCACTTTTTGGCATTAAGCTTGAGGCCATGGCTTTGACACCAGCCATCTGTCTCAGTGAGGCCCTTTTGTAGGATGTCCACATTGTTAGGAGATTTGATTATGGCTCCTAGTTTGCAGTCATCTGCAAACTTTGTTAGCCAAAGACCTTTTGTGTTAGCCTGTACTTCAGAGAAGTAGATACCAAACAGGAGAGGACCTAGGACTGAACCCTGTGGTACTCCACTTGCCACTGGTCTGAAGTTGGATTTAGAGTCTGCTACTTTCACAGTGTAGGTTCGGTCAGTGAGCCAGTTGGCAACCCATCTTGTGACATAGGGATTTATACCTAGTTTAGTGAATTTGTCTATAATTCCAGAGTGGGAGATGGTGTCATAAGCCTTGGCGAGATCTAGATAGGCTGTGAGTACCACCTTACCCTCATCTACAGCTTTGCTGACCACTTCAAAGAAGTCTATCAGGTTTAGGAGACATGATCTGCCTTTTACAAACTAAACTGGGTAGGGTCCAGAGTTTGGAGATTACCAATGTCATTGTTTATTAGTTCCATGATGATATGCTCCATAGCCTTGCAGACCAGGCTCGTCAGGCTAATGGTGTGGTAGTTCCCGGGGTCCGTGGTGGCTCCCCCTTTGTGGAGTGGGATAACTGTTGGGGGTGCGCCATTCAGTGGGCACAAAGCCTGAGGTGAGGCTATGACTGAACATGGTACTTAGGTGGCGTGCCAGTTCGTTCTGTAGTTCATGTAGAACACAGCCTGGCATGTTGTCAGGTCCCATGGATGCTGTGTTCTTGGCTTTGGAGAGTGTGTTTTTTACCTGTGCAGCCATGATTACAGGTACTTTGCATTCTTCCGGTATAGAGATGGGCCCTTTAGGGGATGAGAGAGGGGTAAAGTTAGCACTGAACCTATCTGCCAAGATGTTGGCAATATCAGTTGGTTCTGTATATTTAGTGCCATTGTGCTGTAACTCACAGCAGATTTGAGTGTTGCCATTGAGATTCTTGACATAGCTATAGAATGCTTTGTGGTTGTCTTTAGAATCAGTGGTGATTTTGTTTTCGTAACTAGCTTTGGAGGATTTTATGAGGGATCTCAACTTCTTACTGAGGCTGACCATAGAGTTCCTCCAGTCATGGGATTTTACTCTTTTTTGCAACAGTTTCTTTCTTCTGTTGTAGAGTTTGTTTATAGCAGGGGACCAGCTTCCTTTTTTGGAGGATAGCATCTTGGTTCTGTTAGGGATTGCATGATCCATGCACTCGTGTAAGTGCTTATAAAGTGCAATTGTATAGGATTCAGCAGTCATATCTCTATTGTCCATCAGCATGGGTGCCGTGAAGTTTGCCACTTCTGTCTTAAGAAGCGTGAAGTTGGCTTTGGAGAAATTTTTTATGGTGGTTTCCCTAATGGGGGGTGGGGCTGGGATGTGGATGTCTAGGGTGATTTGCTTGTGGTTGGATCTGACCAACGAGGAATTGACCTCTGGTGTGAAACACAGGTTGCCCATGTTGGTAATGACCAGGTCTAGGATATTGCTGCCCCTGGTGGGGATGTGGATAAGTTGATCCAAGGCATTGGAATTTGTGAATTCCAGAAAACATTGAGCACAAGAGTTGGTACATGAGTAGTTTTCCCATTTAATGGTGAGGTAGTTAAAATTGCCCATTATTAGGGTGTTAGGTTGTACTCTAATATTTTCCAGTGTATCAAGAAATGAGGAGTGGGAATCCTGCGGCATGGTGGGGGATCTGTAGCAAGCTACAATTTGCATTGCGGCCTTGCCCAGAGTTAGTTGCACTTGGATAATCTCATATGCATTATGCTGAGCAACTAGCCTGGAGGTGTGGATATCCTTAATGAATATGAACATGCCTCCACCTTTAGTGCTTTGGTCCAAGTTAGGTGGCCAAAAGGTGTGGTATGAATTATAGCCTGGTAATGCAGGGGTGCTCTCTGGAGCCTTGAACCAGGTCTCTGTCACTGCACAGATGTCGATGTTCTCCATTTTAAGGAGTGCCTTGAGTGAGTGCATTTTGAGGTTTAGATTTCTAGCATTGAGTAGCATTACCCTCAGATTTTGCTTGCTTGTACCTGTTATGGTGGTGAATTTGTCATTTGAATCTTGCCTAAAAAAGGCACTATAGGGGTGGCAAGAGCCTTAGCCAGTATCCAGAATCCCAAGGGCGACAGGAGCAGGCCATCTCTGGCAAAGCATTGTGGTTTGTCGATCATGTCATCCAAGGCATACAGATACTGGATCCTCTTAGAATGGCACCAGAAGCTTAGTCAATTGTTGAAGTCAATCATTTTGTCCTTGTACTGTGGTATCATTCTGGGTGATGGCAGGATGCTACTCAGGGCTAGGGTCATACCTGCCTGGGCTACAAGATCAGAAAGCTCCTCCATGTCTCTTTTCATGTAGTCCAGGGAGGTATGTATCAGGTCATTCACACCAACATGGACAATGACAGAGTCATATTTGTACTTGCTGTGGAGTGACCTGAGTGCATGCATTATGTGGCGGATCCTGACACCTGACAGGCAGCTGACAGTGGCTTTCTCCTTGTTTAGCCTGGTGAGTGGAACATCAATGTGCCTGACTATAGAGTAACCTATGACTAGAGTGTTAGGTATGTTGTTATGCCTTATGGGCTGTGGTTGAGTGGCACACTGAGTTTGTGGGCTATGTGTCATTTGGGTTGTGTTGGGGGTGGAGGTTGCTTGCGTTTCTGCTTTGGTGGTCCCTGTTGCTTGGGTAGATTTTTTTTTGAGAGCCTCCATGAATGTAGGTGTGTGTTTTGTGTTTCTATGTGTGTGTTTTGGTGGTGTAGGTTTTGAGGGACTATGTGATGAGTGTGGTGTGGTGCAAGTGTTTACCATCTCCTCTTGACTGTCTAGTCCAGTCTTGGGTGAAGAGAGTTTTGCTTCCAGTTTGGTTATATAAGTGCATCTCTCACAGGTTGTAGTGTTGAGTGGTAGGAGGAGAGGGTTGTCTGTGTACATGAGGCAATTGCTGCATTGCCCCAAGATGCCGAGATTCATCAGGAAGACAGGAGAAAACACCTGGAGCTGACCCATAGACATGCCTGGATAGGTGCTTATTTATTAAGTACTAAAAACTGTTTTTTTCTAGACAAATGGGGAAAGTTGAGTGCTGTAGTAATTTGTAGCTTATTTAGTGCTTACAATGAGTTCTGAACAAGTACTGAGCTCAAAGAAACTGACTTGAGTTCTGAAACTAGAAAACTGGCTAGTTCTAAGAAACAAAAGCTAGAAGGCTTCCCTCCAACACAGAAAGGGTTGGGGGCTCAGAAGCTTACAAACAGTCCTGGATACAGCAAATCTGTATCTGGACTAGACAACTTAAAGGAAAGGCAGGAAACAAGCTTAGAATTTTTTTTTTTTGTAAAGTGGAAAGGGGAAAGGAGGAACAGAAGCTAACTGGGTTGGCCTTCTCAAATGTTCTCCCTGGAATAGGTAGAATGAGGTAATGACACTAGACTGGGAGGATTGTCCCAGATCAAATTTACAGTAGGGGTGGGCAACTGCAAAGCCACCAAGTATAACAACAGGATACCAAGAGGGAGGGAGGATGAGAAACAAAAATCAGAGCAAACAAACCCAACCAGATGCTTAACAATTGTAGAAAATTCTACTTAATACCTCACACACAGTGAGTAAAATAAAAGTGTTATAAATAACTCAGAAATATGCAAAAAAAAGGATACTTAATGTTATATATCTCAGATTCGTTAGCTCAGAGCCCTTCCTCCAACTTCCTCCGATTAGCTCACAGACACACACACACACACATATATATATATACATATATATATATATATATATATATATATATATATATATATATATATATACCATCAAAATTTCAAAACATCGAACTTCTGATCATCGAGACCAGAACATCAAATTTTGAAACATCGAAGGTTACAACTGTAACCAAAAAAATAAATAAACAAATAAATTTTAACAATTGTATGCAGGGGGGCGAATATTCCAACTCCGAGACCGCACTACAGTGGAGTAAAAGCAAATCTTCCATTTAGCACTATATGCAGAAGAGCTAATCAGGAGATTTTCCGTACCCTATCTGTAGTGCCATCACACAGATGGCACATAGACACACACAGTATGCAGGGCACCTTGGTGCCCTGCAAATACACAAACATTCTTCCACCTACACTTACCTTTTTCTTCCCCTTCAAACCCTCAGTGTTTTAAAACTCGATGTTCTGGTCTCGATGATCTGCACTTCGATGCCTTAAACGTTCGATGGTTTGAAGGGGAACCATATATATATATATATATATATATATATATATATATATATATATACACACACACATGATATGTTTTTGGTTGCTAGAGTAGTCTGACTGGGCAATGCAAGATCCCTTTTCAGTGAAGGAACCTGGAAAGAAAAGCTCCAAGAAATTTAGATTTACAATACAAATAAAGGAAAATAGGGAATTAAAAGATATTTAGACATTAGAGTTTAAAAAAAAAATCACAGAAGTATAAAGTAAATAAATGATAAAATGCAATGCTAACTATCTCAGGACTTCCACTATTGGTGGAAGAAAGTGAATACACTAAGGATTGGAATCTCCGAGGGCAAGCCCTCCTGACCCCAAATTTGGGTGCAGGACTCTCACACCCCCAGACATAGATATACCAACTCCACAGCTGCACCAACTTGAAAAAGGGGGAAATTTCCCCCAAAAAGAAATCACTTCAGATACAACCCGCTGTCAGTGATTTCCTATGAAGGAACTCTAATTGTCGGTGAGTTAAACCTCGGGCAGTTGAAGCGCGAGCATTCAGTCTTCATCCACCAGTAGGTTACCCCTATCTAACTAACTTCTAGGTCTTGTTCCTACACTCCTGTCTTCTTTAATTGGAGACTCACTTTGTCTACAGTTTCACATTGCATTATTGGAAAATAAAATGCTCCTTGGTCTACCATGTCTCTCACCAATCAGCTTGCTCATTTACTTACCAAAGCTGTCCAACAGTGTCTTCTGCCAAGCACATAGATTCATTTTCCCACTTTATTGCATAGCCCATCAACAATGCTCTTTCATGTTTAGACTAATTTCCTCACTAAATGTACACCATAGATATCACTCCCCTTTCATAATACAACAGCTTTAAATTCCTACTTAAAACTGCAAGATATTCCTATTTCTGTTACTGTCTTCTCCTCTCTCCATATCCCTCTGTCATTTCTAAATTCTCTGTAGGTATATTCAAACATACCTCTATATAATTCTAACATCTGCAGTACTGTGTGCTATAAGAGACCAAGAGTTCTGCTTTTCAGTCTGATGAAGCATGTTTTTGAGATGAATACTTATGCTGTGTTATTGTGCTTTACCTTTTTACTAATATCCGTTCTTTCTTTGCATCATTCAGAGAAGAGCTGTATGTGTACAAGTGTATTAATCTAACATTTTAAGTGAATATGCAGTGGTCGGGTCCATCTTTCATGGCAGTAGGTTCACTCCTGAGTTTTCTTTCCACTTTTAGTTCTGTTTTAGTAGCTTCAGATTTTGGATGCTGTGACATCTTTAGTGGAATATAAAATGTATACTTTCAACATTTTTCCATTTCAAACATCTATTTGACAGCATTTTAAATTCTGAAGTACATAAACCACAGTACTCGTTTACCTCAAAGGCACTGAGTGGTCTATTGTCTCCCCCACATGGTGAAATATTATATTGCAGTTTACAATTATTAACACGGAAGGGAATATGGCACTAAAACTTTTTATTATGGACTGTAGACTGGTCTTATCTAATACTGAGTCAACAACAACAGTGTGCGCTCTACTTCAACTCAGCAAAATTAATAGCATGCTCATTTTGGTATTTGTACCTCAAAGAGCTGCCATAAATAACACCCCTGCTGTCAGTAAGTGGAGATACGAAACTAAGTGAAGTCAGGTGGATAATGTATTAAGTGAAATCTTCAACAAAGTAGTCTTCTAATTATTAACTGCTGTATGCCTATGGTATTGCAGTTTACATTTCCAGAGATAACTGGATCATAATCAAATAATAATTTACTTAGGTTTGTAGGGGAAATTCTTTTTCATATCTTCAAAGTATTTTCCATTACAAAAGGTTAAAAGTGAAATTGTTCTGATCTGCATTCTTTCTTTCTTTCTTTCAGTAAGACAGGTCCTGCAATTTGATGTGGCTGTGTGTGGCTATAATGAAGAGCTTTAATGAATACCAACTGTGCATAAATGTATTCCCTTCCCTATTACCAGCTAATTCAATGCTTTGAGACTCATTATGTAAAGGGCTAATTTATCAAATAAACTATCATTGTAATATACACAACAGATGGCAGGGAATAGTCAAAGAAATTAGTCCCATCAGTTACATTTGTGGATTTTTATAAAAATTGAGCAGCCATTACTACTTCCATAAATTCATGAATCAGTGATTTATATAATGAAGCAATTAATTACAAATTATGAAAAGCAAACTTTGATATTAGCAGAGTTTGTGTGTGCATATGTGTGCATATATGTATGCATGTGTGTGTGCACTTGTGTATGCATGCGTGTGTGTGTGTGTGTGTGTGTGTGTGTGTGTGTGTGTGTGTGTGTGTGTGTGTGTGTGTGTTGCTGCTTACTCTATACAAGATTAATTTGTTTTTGCCTGACTGCATACATTTTTCTCATTACCCAGAATTGCAGCCTCCTGCAGAAAAAGGCAGTCTTTTACTGTCTGTCTGTCTGTCTGTTGCTAATACTGTTTTCACAAAGTGCAAACACCTTGCAGTTAAAATAAGATGGTAAGGGGGTGTGGGGAAGCAAAGCTTCCTCTTGGGGGATTTTTTTATTCATTTGTTTGTACCTTCACAGTCCTGAGTACATGGGTTATGAGAATATGTGAACTTTATGGGTTTTAAGCTATGGTTTCTGGGAATTTTTGCAATGAGGTATGTGGTTCTGAGGATTTGTAGTGAATCATACGGTATAGGAGTATGTAAGCGCATTTGAATGTGTCTGTGTGTAAAACTATATATATAAACTATATATTTGTCTATGTATATTAGTATTTGAGTGTGTATGTTGTGTATATGTGTGTAAATGTACAGACACAAACACACGTGCATACATACACACACATACAGACACTCGCACACAAGCACACATGCACACATACAAACCTTTACTATAGGCTACATATGCATGTGTATGTTTATAAGTTTATGCAGTTAGACAGACAAAGTTACAGACAGCAAGAGACAAGGAGGGAGATATAGAAAAAATATATCTGACAATTTTGTTCTGTCCTTCATAATGATGTGCTTCTGTAATAAAATGGTGAGAATTACAATCACTGAATAACGCAATACATTAAGCTTCTACAGTTCCTGTTGCTCTGCATATATATGATAATTTGAA